>NC_135499.1:17684594-18056260 GCF_052857255.1 Amblyomma americanum | reverse complement strand
CATCAGCGCTCTGACTGAGTATATGCAAGAAATTTGGGCCAAAGGCCACCTGCCTCCGCAGTGCAAGGCGGCAAACGTAATTATAATCCCAAATCCTGGAAAACCCCCTAAACTAGAAAATCTAAGACCAATTTCCCTAACCTCATGCATGGGGAAATTGTTGGAGCGCGTAGTCCAGACAAGATTGACGCGTTTTATGGAGCAAAACGGCCTGTGGCCGCACGAGATGGTCGGCTTCCGACCGTGCTTGTGCACGCAGGACGTGATGCTCCGACTCCAACATGACGTAATCGACTCGCGTTCTAGAGACGCCAAAGTAATTCTCGGCTTGGACTTGACAAAGGCTTTTGATAATGTTACACACGAAGCGATCCTCCGCGGTCTCCAGGATATCGGAGTAGGCGCGCGAACATACGACTACATCAAGGATTTTCTGTCAGACAGAACTGCCTGCGTGAGATTCCAAGACATTGAGTCTCCCACACTGAACTTAGGGAGCAGGGGCACGCCGCAGGGCTCGGTTCTCTCCCCGTTCCTCTTCAACGTGGCGATGCGGAACCTCCCTGAAGCTCTGAGGAGCATAGAGGGGCTAAATTTCAGTATGTATGCGGATGACATCAACCTCAGGATTAACCAGGGGAGCGATGCGAGCATCGAGGAACGCCTGCAGGCGGCGGCGGACACTGTCGTGGACTATGCTGCCAGTAGGGGTCTCTCATGCTCTCCGCAAAAATCGGAATTACTCGTCTATAACCCAACATCGCTCCGATGCAAGCGCAGCTGGGAATTTAACATTAAAGTAGAGGGGAAACCAGTTCCCGAGGTAAATAAAATTAGAATCTTAGGACTATTCATTCAGAAGAATGGATATAATGATGGGGCAATCAAAAAGCTAGAGGGATTTGCCACCCAAGCCCTTGGCATTTTTAGAAGGGTCGCGCTGAAAGGACAAGGACTGAAGGAAAGAAGCTTGCTTAAACTAACCCAAGCATACGTAATAAGCAGCGTGAGCTATGCCACGCCTCACTTAAACATCAGGTCGGAGGAGAGGAGGAAATTAGACTCACTCATTCGGCGGTGCATAAAGAGGTCCCTGGCTTACCAATTAGCACCCCCACAAAGAAGGTACTCTCTGTGGGAGTGCACAATACCTGGGACGAAATAGCGGAGGCTGTCAGAATTTCGCAGCTCGAAAGATTAAGCCGAACGACTACGGGTAGAGCTATCCTCGAAATGGTAGGCCTGCAAGCAGATAGGGGACTACGAGGCAAATCGAGCATCACGTAGGACTGCCGATCAAATCTAATCATTTACCCCTCCCTCGTAACATGCATCCCATATTCAACACGGAGAGGAGGGAGAAGAGAGCAGAAGCACTAATCGGACGCTTCGTTCGATTCGATGGACAGCAAGTCGGTTGCGCACGTGGACGCGGCAAGTGGCAAGTCGGGTGCGGCGGTCGCCTCGGTGGTCGACGGCCTAGGTGCCCCCGTATCGGCTGCCACCATTAGAAGCCGAAACACGGAAACGGCGGAAGAAGTTGCGATAGCGCTCGCTTGCGTTGGCACGGAAGCCAATTTCATAATCAGCGATAGTAAAACAGCCATCTGGAATTTTGGAAAGGGCAGGATCACGCCGGAAGCGGCAAGGATTCTGGCCGGTAGACGCCTCAACAGAAAAATCAGTCTAATTTGGACCCCCGGAAACGCCTCCGTTTCTGGCAACGAGGCGGCCCACGAGTTCGCCCGAGCTCTCTACTTCCGGAGGGCTGTGGAGCCGCCCGACAGCCGGAATATGGACGAGCGTCTGCAAAATTACACGGAGATTGTTGAAAATTATAGGTTATGCACGAGACTGGTGCCACCACCGGACAAAAATCTAAACACTAGGGAAGCAGTCGCAAAGCGGCGCCTTCAAGCTAGGAACTTGGTAAACCCGGTCTGGGCTTATCATATCCAGACTGGTGATAGCAAAAACGATAAGTGCAAGCACTGTGGGTAAAGAGAGACCCTCGACCACATAATCTGGGAATGCGCTAGCTCCCCGGGGGCTAAAGCAAACATAAATTGTTGAGAAGCCTGGGAAGCCCTGCTGCAGAGCGAGCTCTCTGCTCAACAGCAACAAGCCATTCGCCTGGCGACAGAAGTCGCGAAGAGTCAAGACCTCTTTGCCTGCTTGTGATCGCGGAGGTCACCGCCCCCGTCCTCTAGGCCTGCATGCCGGGGTCGGGGAGTAGGGGGCCCCCTTATCTGGTAGAATATTAAAGTTGTTATCATCATCATCATTACAGGGCTCTCTCCCCCCCGAGGAAGGAGAATGGCAGTCAACAGCAGGGCGCCCATGAGACCTTCCTGCTGATGGCGCGGATCGAGTCAGTGGACGAAGTGAGGCCACAAATTTCGCGGTGGTGGATTGAGAGAAAAACGTGCGCGATGTATGCGGGTTTCGCGCGTTGGATGACAACAATTTATTCTCGTCCATCGACTAACACCTTCAGAATTTTTTCATCCCGCTGCGGGACGGGATAAGGGTCATCGTAGGGAGGAGTGAGCGAAGGCTTGAGACATCTCTACGCACAAAAACATCTGTGGACGTGGCGAGATCTTTGCTCACGAAGACTGTGAGTCGATGGACGTATGGGGACCGGTTGCAGGCGCCTGAAGAGCAGGCGTAGTTGTTCACTGTAGTCAGGTGGAGAGATGTCCTCGTCTCGGATCAAAACGAAGAACTCGCCTGGCAAACGGACGCTAGTCCCGTAGACCATTTCGGCCGCCGTGCACAGAAGATTTTCTGTAAAGGCTGATCGAAGGCCGACGAGCACTAAAGAAGGAAGGCAATCGGGCCAATAGGTGTGAGTTTCGCGTGCAACAAGGGCAGCCTTCAGCTGTCGGTGCAAGCGTTCAACCATGACGTTCGCGGAGGGATGATACTGCGCGGTGGTGTGAACATGGCGCACGCAAAGCAGAGATGTCAGGCTGCGAAACAAGGCGCACTCAAACTGGCGGTCATGATCCGCCGTCACTACAGTGGGGCAGCCGATACGGGAAATTCATCCACTGACAAAGTGGACGCCACTGCAGATGCCGTGATATCGGGCAGCGGATAGGCTTCGGGCCAACGTGTGTAGCGGTAAACACACGTAAGGATGTAATGGAAACCTCTTGATGGAGGAAGAGGGCCAACAATGTCGACGCGGACATGGTCAAAACGACAGTCCGGGGGCAGGAAAGGGCGGTGAGGCGACTGCGTGTGGCGCGTTGTTTTGGCATCCTGTCATTGCAAGCACTCACGAGCCCAGCGACGCAAATCTCGGTTGACGTTTCGCAGGACAAACCTAGACGTCACGAACCGCTGCGTAGCACGAATGCCGGGATGGCTTGCGTTGTGCAGCTGTTCGAGGAGTTGGCAGCGGAACGCGGCGGGTACAAAAGGCCGTGGAGAACCAATGGAAACGTCGCACACGATGGTGTCTGAGCAGAACGGCAGGGTCACTGGCGACAAGGTCAAAGAGCCAGGGTTCGCTTGGAGGACTTGAAGCTCACTCTCTAACGACTGTGCGGCAGCCAGCGCTGCGAAATCAAGCGCGCCTGGTGCAAGAGCAGCGACACGGGAGAGCGCATCAGCGGCACTGCTCACGGGTCCTTCTTTGTGGCCGCCGGAAATTCAGAAATAAAACTCAGGTGCCGTATCTATTGTTGAGTGTATGAACTTTGAAATCATTATTTCTAGCGCTTAGTGAACACACGAGACAAAGAACACAAATACATAGGACAGACGCTAGTCTTCAACTGCTGTTTATTCGAAAAACATTCAATATAGGACATCTGAAAATGCTGACACTCACACACGCGCAGTAGCAATGCCACGCTTCAGGAACATTTCTTTTTTTGATAGATTGACAGACGGGGTGCTGACGAATTTCGAACCTTCTTTATCAATACTCATAGCTTCGAAAATTTCACGTTCCGATTGCGTTTTAACTGTACCTAGAATGCTTGCATCTTGAAAGATTGGTGTGCAAGGTACAGGGTTAGGGTCGCCAGGGTACCGTTCGATAAGACGGCATTTGCAGTGCGCAGCGAGATTCCCCACCCCCGCCGATATGGATTCCGTTGCGAAGCAGTGCTCTCTCAGCCGTTCATTTATGCATATTCCTAAGTGCCCAATATAAGCCTTGCCACAAGTGATTTTATAGACAACACCGATTTTGCATGGTACGAACCTGTTTTGGTGGTTCGTAGTGCACACTGGCTTCCTTGCCTCACCGTTTACGAGCGGGCACAAGCGCACAAGTTTCTTCGGGGCAGTCAATACAAGATCGATGCCACACTTTTTCCTTTTTTAGACGGTGCGCCGCCATGTTGTGCACATAAGGCATAGCCACAAGTTGAGTCCGTCGTCGGGGATCTTCACGGTTTTGTTGCCTCCCACTTCTGACTACAATCGGCAGCTTTTCCGCAACAGATGTCACAGTTCTCTCTGGAAACCCGGCGTTATCTAAGCGAAGCTTTCGCAGTGTCACACTTTCGGTGATGCAATGCTCGCACGACTTATTGAGAGCAGCGCGGAAGGCATTCATGGCAAAACCCCTTTTCACAAGTTTAGAGTGCGCCGATTGATAACTGAATTTTTTTTTGTCCTCGGCAGATACATCCAGCAAACGCGTGCGTTTTCAATCCTAATGCATATGTAGCCTATCGTCGTTTGTGATTCCTTTTGTCAAAGTTAGACCAAACCTACAAGAATTAAAAACATTGAGCTCATTTTTCACCACATTGTCCGGGTTATCAGACTGTGTTAGATTCATTACTACAAGGTAGTCATCAATATATCTAAAAATGCGTTAATTTGTCAGTGTTAATCCGCGCGACAATGCGTTGATCAATGTATGCTAATAAGAGAGAACTAAGAACGGGACGATGCAGGACCCAATGCATATGCCATCCTTCTGTACATATTCTGCACCTTCATGCTTAAAGACTGTCAATGACAGGTGGCGAAAAACTGGCGACAAAGATGGCGAAAAAGTGTGGCGTCGATCTTGTATTGACTGCTCCAAAGAAGCTCGTGTGCTTGTGCCCGCTTGTAAACGGCGAGGCAAGGAAGCCAATGTGCACTACTAACCACCAAAACAAGTTCTTACCATGCAAAATCGGTGTTCTCTATAAAATTCCGCTCACTTGTGGCAAGGCTTACATTGGGCACTCAGGAAGATGCATAAATAAACGGCTGAGAGAGCACCGCTTGACAACAGAATTCATATCGGCGGGGTGGGGGGGGGGGGGGGGGGGGGGAATCTCGCTGCGCACTGCAAATGCCGTCTTATCGAACGGTACCCTGGCGACCCTGACCCTGTACCTTGCACACCAATCTTTCAAGATACAAGCATTCTAGGTACAATAAAAGCGCTATCGGAATGCGAAATTTTCGAAGCTATGAGCATTGACAAAGAAGGTTCAAAATGCGTCAGCACCCCGTCTGTCAATCTTTCAAAAGAAGAAATTTTGTTCCTGAAGCTTGTGGTTGCTACTGCGCGTGTGTGAGTTCCAGCATTTTGAGAGGTCTTATATCGAATGTTTTTCGAATAAACGGCAGTTGAAGATTAGCGTCTGTCGTGAGTATCTGTGTTCTTTGTCTCGTGTGTTCACTAAACGCTAGCAAAATGATTTCAAACGCTTTCCAACTAGGCCGAGCTTCCGCTTTAATATGTACGAAATTTGATTCACACGAAAGGCAAAAATTAAGGGCTTGTGGTCCGTCAGCACGTAAAAAACGGCTCCTTTCAAACAAGTGACGGAAGTCTCGAATGCCAAGACAGACAGTTAGCAACTAACGAACGAAAGTACTGTAGCGCGACTGTGCAAGTTTGAGCTTCTGGGAGAAAAATCCCAGGGGGCCCCAGCAGTCTTCCCGAACCTGTTTCAGGACGGCGCCTACAGCTGCACAAGAGGTGTCGGTGATGAGACGCAACGGGCGTCGGCGAGCGGGGTGAATGAGCAGAGTTGCGTCGGCAAGGGTGTTCTTGGCGGCTTGGAAGGCGGTTTCGGCAGCTGACGTCCACTCGAGAGGAGTGTGAGGGCCATGCGGTGACGTTAAAAGATCGGTCAGGGGCAGGGTAATGCGGGCAATGTCGGGCAAGAAACGTCAGTGGAAGTTCAGGAGGCCGAGGAAATCGCGAAGCTTGCGAAGAGACTTGTGGCGAGGAAAGTCGCGGATGGCGCGCCTTGCTCTCCGAAGGGCGAATTCTCTGCGCTGTTACGTGATGGCCAAGGAACTCGATGGCGTCGACAATGAAAACGTTCTTGACCGGATTGATGACAAGCCCGTGCTCTTCGAGGCGTGAAAAGAACAGGAGCAAGTGTTCAGCGTGTTCTTCTGACGAGCAACTGGCAGCCGGCAGGTCATCGAGATATGCGAACACAAAACGCAGGCCACGAGTGGCCTCGTTGATGAAGCGTTGGAATGTCTGAGGAATGTTTCGCAGACCAAAGGGCACACGGTCGTACTCGAGGAGGCCAAACGGTGTTACAAAGACGGTCTTCGGGTGTCTGCAGTCTCCACTGGGTTCTGATGGTGGCCTTCACCAGGTCAATCTTGGAAAATATGATCATGCCTTGCAGGTCGGCCGCGAAGTCCTGAATATGACGGAAAGGATATCTGTCCGGGACAATGCGGGCGTTGAGGGCACGATAGTCGCCGCAGGGGCGCCAGTCGCCGTGGTGACGTTTCGGCACCATATGCAGCGCCGAAGACTAACTGCTGGACGACGGCCGAATGATGCCTAGTTCATTTTGAAACAGCGCAACAAAGACGGGACGTGGAAACTGAGGTGTAAAGACAAACATGCGCTGACTAACAACTGGGTTTATTGAAAAAAACACACAAAATATATACAGAGTTAGGAAAGATTAATCGCCACCATAGTCAACTCATGCCACATGTGACGCCAGATATCCAATCTCCCCTTCGGAAAGGGCGACCGATGGGCAACTAATGCACGTTGCGCCTTTCTCACGTATAAGAAAAGCTTCAAAAACTTCTCGCGTCATCTTATCACAATGGCGAAACACGATATTGGTGTTCTTATAGTCGGGGGTACATTTGCATTTCTTGCAACGGAATGCACCTTTAGTGAGAGGGTCTCCTTCTGTTTTTCTTTTTTCGTACTCTTTTTCGTGTTTGCATTTGCACCTTCTTCAGTGGACTGTTTCTGCAGTGGCCATGTTTCCCCTTATGTACCTTGCGAGGTAGGGGTAGTATACCAAATTCCCTTCTCGTGTGGCGCCACATACATTGGCCAAACAGGAAGATGCATCAACAAGCGACTCATGGAACATGAGAACACCAGAAAAAAAGACCCCCTGTCACACGTGGCGGTCCACTGCAGAAGGTGCAAATGCAAACACGAAAAAGAGTACGAAAAAAGAAAAACAGAAGGAGACCCTCTCACTAAAGGTGCATTCCGTTGCAAGAAATGCAAATGTACCCCCGACTATAAGAACACCAATATCGTGTTTCGCCATTGTGATAAGATGACGCGAGAAGTTTTTGAAGCTTTTCTTATACGTGAGAAAGGCGCAACGTGCATTAGTTGCCCATCGGTCGCCCTTTCCGAAGGGGAGATTGGATATCTGGCGTCACATGTGGCATGAGTTGACTATGGTGGCGATTAATCTTTCCTAACTCTGTATATATTTTGTGTGTTTTTTTCAATAAACCCAGTTGTTAGTCAGCGCATGTTTGTCTTTACACCTCAGTTTCCACGTCCCGTCTTTGTTGCGCTGTTTCAAAATGGATACGTACCAACTTGCCCAAATTTCTGCTTTACTGCTTTACTGATGCCTAGTTGCAGCATACGATCGAATTCGCCGCGGGCAATGACGAGGCGGTCGCCAGCAAGGCGGCGTGGTCGGCACAATACTGGTTGGCCCGTAGCGGCTATGTGGTGCGTGGCGGTTTGAGGAATGGGAAGCTCAACGTTGTTGGGCCGCGTGATGGCAGGAACATCGGCCAGAATCGCAGCAAAGGCGGACAACGCCAGCTGTGCAGCAGCTTGGAGGATGGGGCGGCCATTGGGGCGAGGGCACCGTTCACAGACAAGGGAGTCGTGTGGCCCACTAGTCGATGAAATCGAAGGTCTACAGCCGGGCCAACAGTAGCGAGAAAGTCCGTTCCGAGGATGGCAAATCGTACGTCCGCGGTAATGAAAGTCCATCGGAATGTGCGGCGTAAGCCCAAATTGAGGGTCACTGAGCGCTCTCCATAATTAGCGATCTTGGAAGTGTTGACCGCCTGCAAAGGCGCTCCTCGCACATCGCGTTGCCGGTCGAGGCGGGAGGCAGGCACGACGCTAACCTGTGCACCGGAGTCCACAAGGAAGCCGGCATTCCGAGATCCTGTCGGTGATGTACACTAGGAGACTGGATGTAGTGCCAGAGCCACCGGCCGCCATCAGTGACTCACCGGCGCGTTTCTCGACCACAAGGAAGCTGTCGGGCAGCGGCGCCGAACTTGCGGTGATACCAGCAGAACGCCTCACGGGCTGGGCTCGATCGATGACTGGAACTGGAATGATGGCGCAACCGTTGATGACAAGAACGCTGGCAGCGACGAGGAATTGACGCTCGCAGTGCGACTATGGTGTTCGCGAGGTTGTCGATTTTAGCCTCAAGGCTTGACTCCCGGTCGACGAGAGTGGACGACGCGGCGGAAGGAATTGCAGCCACAGAACGTGGCCAGAGTAGACTGAGACACAGTCAGCCAACACCGCGAGCTTATCTAAGCTAGCATCACCTGCTGCAGCCAGGACGAGCACGAGGTCCTCAGGCAGGCGCTGAAGGAGCAGCTCGCGAAGTAGCGGGCTGTTGACGTCCTGTGGGCGGTCGCCGAGCAGCTCTCTCATGCGATTGAGGAGCTGAGATGGTCGACGGTCGCCAAGATCCTCAGTGCTGAGCAACTGCTCCAGGCGGCTACGCTCCGAAATGGTCTTCCAGGCCAGGATCGTAGCCTCCACTTGCGCGAAACATACGGCCGGATTCCGAGGCCAAAATGACGGCAGCTGAACATGGACGCTGGCGATGTCCTCCGCAGCCGATGTATGAGCCGGGACCTGGGGCCTGGGTGCCTCAACCATGGCGGCGTTATCCGCGTCCATCACGTCAGGTTTACCAAACTGTAGAGGGACAGAGACGTAGTCCTCTACAAATTACGGAGCGCGACGCGGCCGAAGCGAACAGGCCGGGAGCCAGGAATCAACTTTCTTAATTTATTCTACTCCGCACGTGGCCGCACGCAGCCAGCGCGAGCGCATATCAAGAGCTGAGGCGACTCATCACTGCTGATGATGATAGTGCCGCTACAAGGTCAAACTTGCGGCCCTTCTGACGGCTCGAAAAGCTGGCGTAGTGAAGCTTTTCGCTTCAAAATCCGTCTTCTATCCTTATAATAGTTATGGCATAGTACGTGGTCAGTGCTTAACCACGGGGGTCCAAGTCTTAGGGACTGATCTCCCGGTTCGTCAGACCTCAAGCTATACCATCTGCTTCCTCGTTCGCCGGATTCCCTGAATGAGCTGGGACCCGTATACCAACTGTATTAAATGTTGTGGAGTGCAACCCCGCAAGATGCTGGCTGCCATTTTGTCTACCGCGCCTTTACAGAATTTCGTAATGACCCGCTTCGAGTCATTTAAGACGGTGTGCGTCGATGCATCCGCGGCGCCACGACTGCCTCTTAGGCTTCTACAACTGAGGCTTCTTTAACCAAAGCCGAGTATTTATTCTTCCTACCCCAATCACTGCACATACGGTAAATTTGTTGTAGGCTTGCTTAGCTGCATCGACGTATACTGCATGGGGGTTGCAGTCACACTCGACTTTTAACGCATCAGCTCTCGCTGTTCGTCTCCAATAGTGTCTGCCTCGAAGCGTATTTTTAGGTGTTGGTTTGACGATTAATTGTTGTCGGAAGACGTCCGGAAGTGGCGTTCGGGCTTCCGATTCCACTACAGGATTAATGTTGAGTTTGCTTAGCATATACCTCGCAGACTGTACGAGTGAGCGTTTCAATCTGTGATGTCTTGTTGGCCTTCGTCAGTTCATTTAGGGTATTATAGACTCCTAGCCCGAGTGGTCTTTCAGTGCTCGCAAATTTGGGCTGCCCAAGAGAAGCTTCGTACGCCCTATGTATGACACTGTTCACAGATTCCTGCTCGTTAGGACGACGGTGATAGTATGGAAAGCAGTGCGTAATTCGACTAACTAGAAAAGCCTGGGTTAGCGTGTACAAATCAGTCTGCTCCATCCCACGATGCTTTGTGCCCACTCTCTTGAGGAGTGCGGCATTTTGGCGCTTGGTCGTCTGTAATCTTTTGATGGCTTTGCCATTGCACGTGTTACGCAGGATAAACATACCTAAAACCCTGATATCCGGGACTTTTGGCATAGGATTCCTGGCCACAGTGATGCTTATGCTCTCCGTGCTGTTGTTTGTTCATTCTTCGTTGTTCTGCTTCGAATAATCAGGAGCTCAGATTTCTTAGGTGAGCAGGTGAGGTCGTTTTGTTGCACAAAAGTCTGAACGACATGTGCTGCACTCTGCAGGGCCTCTCAAATTTCTCGGTCCGATCCGCTGTTTGTCCAGATCGTGATATCATCCGGCGCGCTGTCTATCCAGTGTGCGGAACGCAATCAAAGCAGGTTTTTGCAGTCGGCCACCAATGTCGCGTACATGAAAGCGAGATTGAGGTGTCCACTCGCAGGAAGCCAGTTATGCACCTTTCCTTTAGTAAAAATGAACGACCTCTGCAATGTTGTCAAGACCAATGAACCCAATGAACGCCGGCGGCTAACTTGTTTGGTTTTTTGAGGAAAGGAAATGGCGCAGTAACCGTCTCGCATTTCTCGGTGGACACCCAAACCGCGGCGTAAGTGAAGGTATTAAGGAGGGAGGGAATAAGAAAGGAAGAAAGAGGAAATTGAAAATGAAAATGGATTTTGAGGAAAGACGCGGCGCAGCACCTGTGGCTCGGTGCAACTAGTTGCCATGGTTACGGCGCATGCGCAGTAGTGACAAGCGACGCTTACCTGAAATGCGCCGTTGACTAGCCTAGTGTAGCTTTCGCTATAATATGCAGTTTGTGACCGCCAACTCAACATGCTTTTCAATGTAATGCTCATTTTTAACTTTAGATATTTAGAACAACATTGCCGATTAAGGAAATCTGAAAACTGAGCTCACCTTCGATGTTGACGGCCCTCAATTTCTTAATTTAATCTCGCCCTTTAAAATTTAAACAAAAAATAGGCAATGGCTTAGCTCTGGTTAAGCCTGGATATACAAGCGAAAAGATTCAGTTATGCTTGGTTTGACGTCATGGTTATGCTTCGTAGCTTAGCTGGTATTGTATACATTGTTTATCTATAGGCCGAATAAGTCGCACTCGCACTTTCACTAAGTCGTACCACATGGTCGTTGTAAAGGAGAGTCTTGGGATTTTCCTCTTCTGACTTTCTTGTTTCTTCTTCCTCACTCGCTTGGCTGAAGATGCGGCCAAGACACGCTTTTCGGCTTCTTTCCGACGTCGTTTAGCAAGGCGTATTTCCCGTGGTTCAGGCGTTTCGGCTGCACGTTTAGCTTTGTCTTTAAAATCATTTCTTCGCAATTGTGCAGCCAACTCCCAAGCGAGTACTTCTGGATCGGACGAATTTAGTTTCTCAGCTTTTCTGCGTAGTCTAGCAGCAGCCGCACTCTCCCTCCCTTCCATGTCGAGTGCGCACGCTCATTATGTAGCCTCCTTCCATTCCATTCCAATCCAAAAACTTTTATTTCCATCAGAAATGGAGACCTCCTACTCCCTAACCCTGGCGCGCAGGCCTAGGGGCGGGGGCCGGGGCCTCCGCGACTAGATGCAGGCAGAGTTGCTGTCTCTTCGCGGCCTCTACCGCCAGATGGATGTCTTTCCTCTGCATGGCGGGGTCAGCGCTTTGCAGAAGGGTCTGCCAGGCTTCTCTACTATTTATTCCTTCATTGACCCCTGGGGAGTGTGTGCATTGCCAGATTATGTGGTCGAGGGTCCCCCTCTCCCCGCATTCCTTACATTTATCATCTATGTCTTCGTCTTTCAGGACGTGTGATGCCCATACCGGATTTATGTAAATTCCTGCTTGTAATATGCGTCAAGTTGTTGCCTCTCTGTTTCCGAGCTGTTTGTCCGGTGGAGGGACAGTTCTTCGCTGTAATCTGTGGTTTTCTATTATCTCCGTGTATGTCTGTCTCTCGTCAAGCTCCTTGCAATCGGGCGGCTCTGCTCTTGCCCGGAGGTAGAGATCTCGGGCTGAGAGGTGCGCCGCCTCGTTTCCTGGAACTGACGTGTGAGCTGGTGCCCATATGAGGCTAATTTTCCTATCAATTTTCCTTCCAACCAGTATTCGCACCGCTTCTGGTGCTACTATGCCCCTTCCGTAATTGTAGATGGCTGTTTTGCTGTCGCTTATTATGTAACTTGCCTTGGTGCCTACGCAAGGAAGCGCTATTGCTACTTCTTCCGCTACCTCTGGATTGCGGCTGCGTATTGTTGCTGCCGAGATTGCTTTACCTTGGCCATCTACTACCGAGGCTACTGCTGCTCCCAGTTTGCCGCTCGCCGCATCTGTGTATGCCACTGTCTCGCTGTTTACTTCGCTGAAGCGTTTGACTAGTGCTTCAGCTCTTTTTTACCTCCTTTCCTTATTGAAGGTGGGATGCATGTTCTTGGGAAGCGGGTCAATCCTCAGCTGTTCCCACATTTTTCTTGGAATATCCTGTTTCTTTTGCATGCCTCTATCCGTCTGCAGTCCCACCATGCTTAGAATGGCCCTGCCTGTGTACGTTTGGCTGTCTTTCCTGCTGGGCGGACCTTACTGCTTCGGCTATTTCTTTCCATGTATTATGGATTCCCATTGCTAGGAGTCTTTCGGTGGAGGTGCTTATGGGTATTCCGAGTACTCGTTTGTAGCATCTCCTGATTATTGAGTCGAATGTATCTCTTTCTGAGGCCCGGATGTTTAGATATGGTGTAGCGTAGCTGAGTCGGCTGATGACGCACGCTTGTACCAGCTTAACTAGGCTCCTTTCCTTTAGCCTTCTTCCCTTGAGGGCTATTGTTCTGAATATCCCAGTCATCTGTGCTGCGTAGCCTTCCAATTTCTTTATGGTTTCGTCGTTGTATCCGTTACTTTCAATGAAAAGACCTAATATTCTTATTTTGTCTACTTTGGGTACTGGTTTGTTTCCGACCATGATGTTGAGATCGCTGTCTTTTTTCTGCCTTAATGATTTGGGGTTGTACATTAAGAGTTCTGATTTTTCTGGTGAGCAGGCAAGCCCCCAAGCTGCTACGTACTCTACCACTCTATCTGCAGCCGTTTGCAGCTTGTTCTCTATTTCTGCGTCGCTACCTTTGTTTATCCAGACGTTTATGTCGTCAGCATACATGCTGAAATTTAGGTTTTTTATTCTCCGAAGTTTAGCTGGGAGACCCCTCATTGCCAGATTGAAGAGGAGTGGGGAGAGTACCGATCCTTGGGGTGTACCTCTGTTTCCCAACTCTATTTCTTCCGATTCCAAATCTTGGTATCTTATCTTTGCCGTCCTGTCTGTCAGGAAGTAGGTTCTGCCTCCTACGCCTATTTCCTGAAGCTCTGTCAGGATTGCCTCGTGTTTGACATTGTCAAAAGCTTTCTTAAGGTCTAGACCTAGGATTGCTTTTATATCTCTCGATCGCGAGTCTATGATGTCGTGATGGAGTCTCAACATCACATCCTGGGTGCTTAGGCCCGGCCGGAATCCGACCATCTCATTCGGCCATAGTTCATTATCTTCCATGAATCGGGTTAGCCTCGTTTGTATTACATGTTCCATTAGTTTCCCTACACACGATGTGAGGGAAATCGGCCTGAGGTTCTCAAGCTTAGGGGGCTTGCCCGGTTTGGGGATTAGTATGATGCTAGCGTCTTACCATTGTTTCGGAAGTTCACCCTTCTCCCATACCTGCTGTACATATTTTTTTATAGCTGTGATCGACTCATCGTCTAGATTTCGCAGCATTTTGTTTGTTATTCCATCTGGTCCTGGGGCCGATTTCGTTTTAAGCCTGATTATTTCCGCTCTCACTTCAGCCTCCTTTATGGGTGCGTCTAGCTCCTTATTTGGGGGTCCCCCATATTCTGGTAGGCTGGTGCGAGTCACGTTTCATATGTATGTTTGCTTGATTTCTTCCATGAAGCTCTCGTCTGTTCCGTCGTATTTATGTCGCGTCTTGGCTAGTCTTGTAAAACTCTAGTTTGGGCGAGTTGGTTCATTTTGAAAGAAAAACTGGTAATGGCGCAAGAAACGGGGACACAGAAGGCACACAAAAGACAGGACTGACGCCTTCTGTGTCCCCGTTTCTTGCGCCATTGGCTAGTCTTATGTTTGTCTGCGACCTGGATTGGGTTGGGTCTAGTAAGTGTCTTAGAATGTTCCATGTTTTTGCTAGACTCATGCCTTTTTCCATGTCGTCGCATTTGCTGCACCAATTTTGTTCGCATAGTTGTAGGCGTATTTTTCGATTTCTCGATTTAATCTGGCTATTCTTCTTTTTAGATTCCGGTTCCATTTCTTTCTTTTGAGCCGGTTTTCTAGACTACCTTTTGCCTCCCACATGTGCAGTAGTTTGTTGTCTGCTATGAGTGGGGAGTCTGGGCCTTCTAGAGTTACCGTTGCTTCGGCGGCATGTCTTTTGAGTGTGTCTGCCCACGCTCCTAGGTCCGTGATGGTTGTGGTTGAGGATTCCTCCCTCCGCTTTCTAAATATGTCCCATTCTGTGACTTTTGGCTGTTTTAACCGTTTTTCTTTGACTCCCTGCATTAGCGTAGTGGCAATTATATAGTGGTCGCTGCCTAGGTCTTGTCCTGTATTTCCCCACGTTACTGTTCTGGTGTTTTTGGAGAGTGTTAGATCGGGTGTGGTGTCCGCGGTAACACTGTTTCTTTTTCTAGTTGGGTTTCCTGGGTCGGTGTGTAGTGAGAGGCTCAGTTCTTGTATATCCTCCCACAGCTGCCTTCCCTTGCCGTCTTTCCTGTTGTATCCCCACTCCCCATGCAGCGCATTAAAGTATCCTACGATGAAGAGGGGGTTCTTTCCTGCTGCTTTTAGAGCTTTTCGGAAGATGGCCCTGAACCTGATCTTTTTCTGTTTAGGGCTTGAGTAGATGTTTAGTAGAAAGAGACAGGGCTCTTCTTTCCTACCCGTAAGCATCTCCACTAAGACTCCTTCTATGTCCCTGGATTGAATATCGTGTTCAATTGTTGCAATGTTTCTTTTCACTAGGGTAGTTACCCGCGATTTTTCCCCTTTATCACTGTGAAACGCCTGATATTCTGGGAGGGATGCTAATTTCCCGGTCTCTTGCAGCGCTATTGCTAGCGGCTTCTCTACTAATGTGTCTATGTAGTTTTGCAGTAACGTTCGCTTGCGTTGGAATCCTCGGCAGTTCCACTGCCAAATGATTGACTTATTTTGGGTGTTTCTGGCCATATTGAATTTGAGTAACAGTGTCCTCTAACTTTTTCTGTCGCTCTCCAAGGGCAATCAGCTCGGTTCTTTGTGTTTGTAGTTCGGTTCTCTGCGCCTGCAGTTCTGCTGTTATGCTTTCAAATCTTTGATTTATATTCTCTTGTACCTGGCTGAGTGCAGCCATGACCTGCGCCATGAATTCTCTTTGTTATGTCTGCATCGCTTTTATCGCGTTTCTATTTGCTTCACATTCATTCTTTAGCTCTACCCATATGTCTGTTTCATTATCTCCTTTTCGTTTAAGTGGGGGTCTTCTGACTGTTTCTGCCTCCTCCATTTTCTCTCCTACCATTTCCTGCCGCTTGAGTGTTGGGGGGGGGTCGTTTGTTGAGCTAGCTGTATGGTTTGTGCGGGTTGTGTGGGGGAGGGGGGGATGTTGCCTTTTCTCTTTCTTTTTGTGCTTTCATGAGGTTATTTATGAACCGTTGAAGCTCATCTACTTTTTTCTTTAACTGTTCTATTTCTCTGTCCTTATCATCTTTAGACAGCGAGGGCCCTTCTACAAAGCTTACTTGTTTGGGTTCTCTGCTTGGATCCCTGCTTCGGCTCCTTCCCTTGCCCCAGGGGTCCTTTGGGTCCCTTGACCTCGATATCCTACGTCCCCTGGTCTCCTGGCTCCCGGGGGTCGGCGGGTTTCCTTTGCTGTTTCCTCCCAGCTTGGAGAAGTCCTCCTTGCGGAGTTTCTTGTCTCCGTCCGCCGAGGGTTTCTGTTGCTGGGTCGCCAGCTCTTCTTGTTTGTCCTTTTTCATCTCCCAGATTCTTTTCTTGATTTCGTACGGTGCTCGGTATAGCTCTTTGCACTTTTTGTCGCCGAGTGGGTGCTCTTTTCCGCAGAGCTTGGCTTCGCATTGGTGACCTTCCTGCGGGTTTTCTTCTCCGCATCCTCGGCACTTTTTGTTGTCTGGGTTCGGGCACATGTCCGATCTGTGCCCCATTCGGCCACACGCATAGCATACCTCGTACTTTTTCTTGTACAGGACGCACCTCGTCGGCGTGGGTGAAAGGTACACTTGCCTTGGAACCGTGCTCTCTTCGAAGAGGATAAGCACAGCCTTCGTTGCCTTTCCCAGTCTTCTCACACCCAGGATTGGAAGGTTCTTCGCGCTGAAGTACTCCAGTCTCTCCTTGATTTCGTCTTCAGTCCAGAATAGAGGGGCGTCGTATATGACGCCTTTTCCGCTGGTCTCCGGCGCCGCCACGTATGCGTTGACGCCCACCTTTTCCTTGCCTATCGTCAGCTCTCTGGTCGCTGCGTATTTATTCCTCTTTATTTTGTCCTTCGTAGCGATGGGGATCGGTTGCTGCTTTGTGTTGAACGTGATGATGTCGTTCACGCCTTTGTCGCTTGCCCCAGCCGCTGCGCTGATTGCGTCATCCGGGAAGGCTCCTCCTAATTTGAGTAATTTTTCCAGTCCCCCTTGAGGTCTCATAATTATCTTTTCGTAGTTGGGCAGAATTCTCGTATATTGCCTTTCCACCGACTTCTCTGCCTTTCTTCTTCCTTCGCGTTGCTCCACTGCACGCTCTCGTGCGTCTCGGTTCCCGGCCACGTGGCCGCTATCTTCTATCTCCGCTGGGGCTATTTTCCCGCTTTTCTTTGCTTTAAACCATTGACCCGGTATCAGCAGCTCTTCCGGATCTATATCCGTGCCTTCTACAACTTCCATTTCTCTTAGAGTCGCCTGCTGGAGGCCCTTAGGCCTCGGTTCCTGCCTTCGCCGACCTAAGCCTCGTTAGGCTTAACTCCTGTTTCTACACGTGGGGTTCCGCAAGCCTCGAAAATCAAGATAACTCAGTCCCACCTTGTGAATATCGGTGCGTCCGATGATGGAGCTTCCTTGGTCGGTGATTCCAGACAGTTTCTACGCATCCAGAGTCCTGGGTGCTGCGTCGCCCCCGTTGTCGTCAGAGCTCGTCGGACGCACGTCCGACCACCTCGACAGCCGGCGGAGGAATCATGTAGCCTCCTTGCGCATGCACATGACACACATGTGCAGTAACGCGCGGATGCGCCGAAAGGTCAGGCGACGGAGTCTGTGGCGGTGACTGCTGTGGCAGCGGCGAGGAGCGACCACCTGCGCGGCGCGTGACGTCCCTCGTTTTCGCGCATGCGCAAAACCCACCAGTTCGGTTCACGCGAAGCTCGGCTCTGACCCACGTAGTGAAGCTTTTCGCTTCAAAACGTGATAAGTTACATTAATCGCCTCATCATTCAGCTCTATAACGTAGAGCCGCCGCGATGGTTCATTGGTTACGGCGCTCGGTAGCTGGCCCGAAAAACGCGAGTTCGATCACGGCCGCAGCGGTCGAATTTCGGTGGAAGCGAAATTCTAGAGGTCTGTGCACTGTGCGATATCAGCGCACGTGAAATAACCCGCGGTGGTCGAAGTTTCTCGAGCCCTTCTCTACGGTGTCCCTCATAGCCTGACTCGCTTTGGGACGCTGAACCCCCATAAACCAAACCAAGCTCTATAACGTACAGGGGTGGTTAAAAGTTCGCGTGCCGCTCCGACCGAGCCAGGGGCGTATGCTGGCCACTGATGTTGCGCTACTATGGCAAGAGCGTCTGGACGCGCGCCGGCTTAGAGGCTGCACACTTAGAGGGTGTGACTGCCTCTCTTTCTTGCTCCACTTGATAACAAAGCCGCAAAAAAGTGTGGGGTGCGCCTTCACGGTTCGACAAAGCGCGCGGCTTAGCATACGACCGTTTGCTGGGAAATGACGCAGAATACTGGCGGGAATTCAGACTCCGTGTGCTTTTCGGTATCTTCCTGCTTCCTGGCGTTCGATATAGTGCGTTTGTGTTCACATGAGCTGCTTTGTCTCTCTCTGAGCAGTCTGCTTGACTTCTCACACGCCATATTTTTATATCTTTGTTTTATTTTCTGTAAATTCGCTACGTACGGACGTCTTGAGAGCCTGGAGTCCGGAATGTTTGCTTATGCGCAGTCATGCTGCCAGCGCGCTGACCTGAGCCGTATGTTAATGAGCGAGTTTAATTCGATCCTCCGTGTAAACGAGGCTACTCAAGGCGCTAGAACGTGCTCTGGGCGCTTTTGCGAAATCTTTCGTGCGCTCCTATGCAGTACGCTCGATCTTTCAGTGATACTTTTTCGACGCTCATGCTTTTCCCGCTGTGCGCACGCGACGGAGAAAAGGACGCATTCAGCATGTCAGAAAATAGGTGCTCAGCGTGTACGAAATTCATGACGCGCGTTATATGGCCAGTAAAGGTGCTGACGCTACGCGTGACAGTCCTGCAACTGGTCTCTTGATTTTAGTTTGCACCCTTGTCATGTGAGCCTATGGATTCGACATCGGAAAGGAGGGAAACAGTGGCTGCTGCGCTGCGAGCACCTGCCTCTGCCTGAATGTGACACATTTGGTGTCGCGCTCAAGCTGCGGCACTATCGGCGCTCAAGCATACGGCGCTCCGCTCAAGGGAAAGAGCAAATGATTTGGCTCTACGAATCATACGCATCTCTAGTGCACGGGCAGCGGACGGTAATCGCATACGCGCGACGTCGCTTCAAGAAAACTTGTTGCACTTCTGCGTCGACATCCACGTGTTCTATAGTAATAAACTGATGGTAGCGGAGGCGAAGAATTTTTTTTGTATCTTAAAGACAGCTTTCCTCTATGGAAGATATTTCAGCCATTAGTCCTACCTTCACCCGTCTGTCCTGGCTGTACCGGGCAGCGTTACGGCAGTTATCGGCCACCGTGGTGAAGATCTAAAGCCCCGATTTCAAATTGCCGTTCGTTTGGTGCATGACAGTGGTGTTTACTTTTCTTCCTTAGGAGCAACGAATCGCATAAAACGCGAGCGTCGCATGGCTAGTCATTATCTCGGCGCTTCGAGATGTAGGCGCTATCTTTGCTATAGCAAAAGAAGGCTGATGCTTTCGCCGTTGTGTGTTCTTTGCTGCGCAACACAAGAGTTACGACGCAGAAGTGCAAGCAGAACAATGGCACGGATTCCATGTCTATGTTTACCGCCTGTGGTCCTTATGGAACGGATGCGTCAGATTGGCTGCAGAGGGGCGATATGATTTGGTCCATGTCATGAACGGAGCGTTACATGTTTGAACGCCGAGAGTTCGGCAGCGCGAGCGCAACACCAACCGCAAATACAGCCAATACACAGCAATTCTGGACAAAAGCATTTTTGAGGCGGACGCCATTTATGAACGCAAAGTTTTCATATAATGTAAGATTTCACTATAAAAATTGCTGGGTTTGAAGTGTCTACATTCGTCAAGACAGGATCAATTAGTGTACTGGTCATTGCTGACCGATTGAGTCGGCGGAAGGATGGGAGAAGTGCCGAAGTTCAGCAAGCATTGAATATGTTCAGAACAGCATGACATACTAGGATTAAGAACATTAACATTGGTGTCAGCCCATATATATAGTTCTCGTTTTCATATTGGATAAGGTATGAAGGATTATTTCTAACATTTATAATAACTGCATGTAAATTCGATATATCTGCATGTCATCCGGCGACAGTCCTGAACTTTTCTTAATAACGTATTTGCTTTTGTAAACAGCGTACCCCATTGGTCCTCTATACTTGTCCTAACGGTTCAATGTGACCAATGGAAACACTTTAAAAGGCAGATTTTGCTAAATATCAGAAGAATGGGTCAATACCTCCTACATCGCCATCAAAGTATCTTACAATTTTTCCATTTTCTGAATTCTTGTCCGATATTGCTGGACATGGATCATAAGCCCGCAGTTATTTTATATTCTAAAAGAAGCAAGCCAATTACTCATTATCATCATGCAGGGCAAAGGCCTCCTCCATGTCTCTGCAATTAACCCTGTCCTTCGCCAGCCGCATCCTCCCTCTGCCTGCAAACTGCTTAATCTCATCCGCCAACCTTCCCCTTCCCCCTGCTACGCTTACTTTCACTTGGAATCCGCTCCGTTGACCTAAGGACCACCGGTTATCCTGCCTTCTCATTGCATGCCCCGCCAAGCCCATTTCTTCCTCTTGATTTCAACTACGATGTCATTAACCCGCGTTTGATCCCTAGCCCACTATGCCCGCTTCCGGTCTCTTAACGTTACACTTCTCATTTTTCTTTCCATGGCTGGCTGCGTTGTCCTTAACATAAGCTTAACTGTTTTCGTTAGCCTCCACGTTTCTGCCCCTTAGGTGAGTACCGGTAAGATACACCTGTTGTACTCTTGGGGATATTGGTAAACTGCTATTCATAATCTAAGAGAACCTGCCATAAGCGCTCCACCCCATTCTTATCCTTCGTTATTTCCCCCTCAAGATCAGAATCAGCTGTCACTACCTGCCCTAAGTAGACTACTTTACCACTTCCAGCCCCTCGCTGCCAATTGTGAACTGTTGTCTCCTTTCTAGACTGTTCAACATTACTTTGGCTTTCTGCATGTTAACTTTTAGACCCAGCGTTCTGCTCTGCCTGTCTAACTCATTGATAATGATTTGCCGTTCACCTCCTGAGTGACTCAGCAAGGCAATCTCATCAGCGAATCGCAGATTGTTTAGGTATTCTCCATTAACCCTTATTCCAGACTGTTCCCAATTAAGGCCTCAGAACACCTCCTGTAGACAGGCTGGGAATAGCACTGGCGAGATCGTATCTCCTTCCCTGACACCTTTCCTTATTGGAATTTTATTGCTGAATTTATGAAGGGCTATGGTAGCGGTGCAGTTGCTATAGATATCTTCAAGTATTTCCACACAAGGGTCTTCTACACCCTGATTCCGCAATGCACGTATACAGCTGAGATTTCCACTGAGTCGAATGCTTTCTCGTACTCAATGAAGGCTATATATATAGGAGTTGGTTATATCGTGCGCATTTCTCTAACACCTGGTTGATAGTGTGAATATGATCTATTGTTGAATAACCTCTATTTTCCTTTTTTTTTTTCCAATGCTCGCTGTCTGCTATGCGCTTAAAATCAGTTGCTGGGCGAGTTGGTACTTCATGCTAACATTCACAGCGCTGCCACTCAAGCAATTTGAGGCTTTGGTAGGCCTGCCTTTTAGTGTACGAGAATTGACATAAATAAACGTACTATCTAAAAAAATCTTTGCGATAGCCTGCCTGATCATTTGATTGATTAAAGTCTAAGGTTGGCCTGACTCTTTTAGCGATTACCTTAGTAAATACCTTCTAGGCAACGGACAGTAAGCTGGTTGCGCATCGGATTCCACTGTAAAGGAGTAATATAAAAGCTGCTTTGTTTACCCAATGAACTTCATCAAATACAAACAATATAGTTGAGGCACTCTTTTCTGCGCCGTAAAAGCCAGAGTCGCACTTAAAGAAGAAAATATTGTACGCAACCACGCACGGCTTTTCAGTGACAGAACGCGGCTGTTTTTCCGGCTGTTTTCAGACACCACTGAGCAATTTTAAAGCAACCTGCTGTAGATTGAAACAGTCATGACCTTCAAAACTAGAAAACTGACAGACCTAGAGTACCGTAGTCGGCGCTCGAATCCAGTATTCTACGGGCTTGCTGAAAGCCCTGATGAGATAGAAGAGCCATTAAGAGAAACGCTAGATAAAGATGTCTTCAATGATAAACTTAATCTGGAGGTCAAGTCTATTGGGCGCTTTCACAGGCTCGGAAAGAAAAGCGGGAAAAGAGCAGTCATCATATATCTCCAAAATTCTGCTCATAAGAAAGCAATACAAGCAAACGTGAAGAAAATAAAAGGGTACGGTAATCTTCATTCAAAATTACTATTCCCATTCAGCTCTTAAAAAACGCAAGCTTTTGTGGGAAAGTGGAAAGAGAGAAAGGGATGCTAAACGGAAGGTTTTTCTCGTGCATGATAGGCTAAGGATCAAAAAAGATGTTTTCGTTCGGGATTAAATGAAAAACAGGCTCGTTCAGGTTACGGCCAGTATTGTGGAAACTCAGGATTCCTTTTAAGACCACCCACTGTCGAATCAACTGCTCTGGGTCACCCACTGTGGAATATCGGGCATGACGTCACTCTCAAACTAATACTAGACCACGAAGTTTTTTCCTCCCACGTATCAGGTAACCCGAAACGACAGGTCATCTAGGGGGCGTGGTGTGGCTGTGCTAATAAAAATCAAATAGATGCTTTCATTTTGGACGATATCGCTGACCTTAAATGCTTGTGCTTAGATTTGACATGGTAGGGTTATAGCTTTGTTCTGTGCGCAATCTACAGGACTCCTGATTCCCCAGCGAGCTACTTAAGCAAACTGCAGATACATATTTCACAAGTTCAAAAGAACCGAACTCTTCTAATTGGGGATTTCAATTTACCTGGCGCCAACTGGGAGCTGCTTCAAACATGTTCGCATCATAACCAAAGCATCGATGTCGTGTCTGGTATAAAGCTAGAGCATGATTTTAAGTGGTGGATAAGCCAAGACGCGTACATGGTTCAAGCAATTCTGTTCTAGATTTGGTATTTACGAAACGTGATATCGCTGAATATTCTGTACAATTCGAGCAGGGGCTCTCTGGTCATTATTTAGCAGATGTTTTATTTCCTCTTTTATTGCCTAAGAAGCACCAGAATTCTCCGATTAAATCATTTAACGAATATTCCTGTGCCGATGACGCCTGCATAGTAGAATATCTGGAAAGCTGCCTGACTGAATTCGGTGACACTCACGCCTGCGTCCTGTGTAACAGTTTTAAGCGCATGTGCCATTACTGCATTGTAAACTTCGTCCCAAACAAACGAAAGAAAGCAAACAAACAGACACCATGGATGACGCTCGATATCATACACCAGAAGCGCAAAATAAAACGGCTAAAATCGCAGCGAGTGCAACCTGGCATAACCAAGAAAAAACAGGAGAACGTTTCACATTCAGTTCGTGATTCCAAAAAATCACTATTTCAGTACGTCTTTATACCTACCTTTATAAAAAACGCACCAGAAAAGTTCTGGAACTACATAAGCGGTAAAAAGACTATTGTGTCACAGACATCAGTCAACGGTTTCATAATCACAGACCAGAGATCCATTGCGCAGCTTTTTAATACATATTTTCAAAGCGTCTATTCAAATTGCAGTTCATGTACCCCTACATTCGCACAGTTTCGTGACACATAAGTCAATTCTGGTTCTTACGCTGGAATATCTTCTAAGCTACTGAACTTTAAATCCAAAAAGCATGTGGCCTCATAACATTTCGAACATTTTTCTTCGGAGATATTCCGAATCACTTGCAAATTTTTGTATGTAATGTTTCAAGCATACTTGCGAACTGAAAGTTGCCAGGTGACTGGAAGACCACCCGAATTTCAATTTCAATTCCATTTATTTTCCAGAAAATTCTGGCGGCTGCCTGGACTAAAAGCTGTAGGTATACAGCTTGACAAGGCCCAGGCAGCCGTTACAAGGCATAGAAGCAGACTTTGTTGAGAACTTTTACATACACACACAAAAAAAACGAACACATAGTCAGGTTACAGTTTTCACAAAAAAAACAGGACAGCCAGAAAGCACAAAATCATCAATAAATTACAATAGGGAAATACAGAAAACATATTTACATAAGATACAAGGGAGCAGCTGTACTTGGGCGCGAATTATAAATCAGGAATTATTTTTGAAGAAATAATTCACGCAATGCTTTCTTAGTAGGGTTATTTATGTCTTTATATCTATTTAAAATTACTGGAAGATTGTGCTGTAGTGCTTGGAACTTATAGTAAGTGCGAAAATGGGGAACTAACCAAGTGTCTGTGTTGCGAGTATTAACTGTGTGATCGTTCTGTTTCAGTAGCGCAGTGCCTTCTATCATAGACCTAAAGGATGACGACAGATGAAATGAAAGCAATATTCGAAATTCATACATAACTTTGAATTTTTAACACACTGAATGTTTCAAAAGCTTGCGGTGTGTGGCTGAGGTAATCAAGATTGGCAATGTGACGTATAAATTTCTTTTGCAGAAGGTAAATTTTTTCTAGGTTGGTCTTAGTTGTTTTCAACCAGACTAATGAGCAATAGCTTATTTGCGAGACAAATAATGCATTATATATTTGTAGCTTTATTTACCGTATATACCTATGAAACGGGATCGTTTAATGCTATCAAACTACCGCCCAATCTCTCTTATTTCATCTTGCTGTAAATTATTTAAACACGTTATTGCTAATCGCACAAATGAATTCCTAACTCGGCACTCTATTCTATCCAAGTTTCAGCATGGTTTTTGTAAAGGATATTCAACAATAACCCAACTAGTAACAATCGTTCACTCGCTTGAATTGCCCTCAGACAGTAATACCAGGTTGACCTAATATTCTTAGACTTTAGCAAGGCTTTTGAAAAAGTTCCTCGTGACAAATTCATAAGTAAAGCTTAAATCTATTGGCCTTCCTGAAATATTATTTACCTGGAATTCAGACTTTAACCATAAGCAGTGTCTTTATCGATGGAGCGGAATCGGACGCTCTTGCAGTCGCTTATAGAGTGCCTCATGGAAGTTTACTTCGATCTTCTTTATTTTCGCTGTATATTAATGACATCATCGGCACAATTGTTCCTGGCGTACAGATTACTTAGTTTGCGGATTACTGCTTGCTGTAGCGTAACATTACATGTTCTAATCACCAAATTGACATACATACCTCTGTAATTTACATCCTTTCATGGTGTCAGAAATCGGGCATGCCCCTAAACAAAGAAAAACAAACTTCCTTCGCGTGACACGTAATAAGAAATTATTTTTTGTCACAGTTATCATCTTGGATGAGCACCATTGCATGAAATTTTCAGTTTTAAATAATTAAGTGTAATATTTCCTAACAGTCCGTCCTCGAATTCACATGTGGAAAATATCTGCTCGTCCGTCTTTCGTAAACTATGTTTTTTTAAGAAATAAACTGTCCAAAGCCCCAATCAGGTTAAACTGCTCACGTATAACTTCCTCATCAGGCCTAAGCTCAAATATGAATGCGTAGTGTGGAATCCTCATACTGATACCAAACTTAAGAAACTTGAAGGAATCCAAAAAGGTCATAAGGTTTATTTATTCTCAATTTTAACTATTTCATTCTCTGTCTGAGCTAATGAAATCTCATCATCATTATCAGCAGCAGCCTTACTACGCCCAATGCAGGGCAAAGGCCTCTCCCATCTCGCTCCAATTAGCTCTGTCCTTTGCCAGCTGCATCCACCATATGCCTGCAAACTTCTTACTCTCATTAGCCCACCTAACCGTCTGCCGCCCCCAGCTGCGCTTACTTTCTCTTGGAATCCACTCCGCTACCCTTAAGGACCAGCGGTTATCTTGCCTTCGCATTACATGCCCTGCCCAAGCCCATTTCTTCCTCTTGATTTCGACTAACATGTCATTAACCCACGTTTGTTTCCTCACCCACTCTGCCCGCTTCCGGTCTCTTAACATTACCCCTATCATTTTTCTTTCCATTGCTCGCTGCGTTCTGCTTAACTTAAGCGGAACTCTTTTCGTTAGCATCCACGTTTTTTAGGAAATCTAACTGTATCCAACCTCTTGAGGCTAGAAGAAAAAATATTCGACGAGAATTTCTTTCCTTGCTCATAAAAAACAAATTCGCTCTTGATCCTGCAGCCTACTTATCATTTTTAGCTACACGCATCACTCGTCACCATCATCTAGGTTCACTTACCCTCGGCTTTGGTAAAACTGACACACTTAGATTTTTCTTTTTCCCGCGTACCATAAGCGAGTAGAATTCACCGACAGGATGAATGTCAGTGCGTAGCCATTCTGCATGCCTTGTTTCTTTAGTTGTTCTTTTTACTTGCTGCCCTTGCATCTGTAATATCTGCATATGTATTTGTTCTGCTTGGATCTGTAGCCTGATCTGCAGTATAATATAGAATAAAAATAAACAGCATTGCTAGCGGTGTAGCGCACCGGAATACAGGTGAGACGTGCTAACTTGTAGGCGTGTTAGCTAATATTGAATACTTAATGTTTAATGTTTTAATTATTACTGTTAGTCTCCTTATTTTTTGAGCGGCGTGTAGCCCACCGCTTACAAAACGCAGTTTACCTCGGCGCTGTGGCCCAAAAAAATTTTGGCTATTTAGACGAGTTACATGCACAGTTGGGGTTGGTTTCCCTGCAGCAAGGATTTTGAAAGCGCTTGTATTTTGGCGCGATATGGATCAAATTTCTTTGGGCCAGAGCGCCAAAGGTAACAGCATTTTGGAATTAAAATCTTATATGGATATTAGTTATGGTGGGCTACTCGCACTTCAATAAATCAACAAACTAATAGTTCAAAGGTTCACTGTTCAATATTAGTTAACATGCCGACTAGTTAAAACGAAGAAAAAGCAATTCTTTTATTTTACGATAAACACGCCTCTTTCCACTACAACTTTTTCTGAGCAGAGAACGCAATATTAGACTTATCACTCTAAGCTTCAGTTAGCATCTTTGTCTCGACCTGATCCTGTGTTTGCGCTGTTCTCCTTTTCATGACTTAGACTTATCACGAGTAGCTGCTCTCCTAAACAAGGAAATATCATCAGCGAATTGAATTTCTTTTTTTTAAGAACTAGTTGCCCGCCAGCACAACTGTAAGATTTTGCCAACCTTTCATTCGGCGCATGATAGCATCAAATGCTTATGCGCCATAAAAACCAACCCGCGCACGCACGCGCAACTAGTTCTTAAAAAAAGAAATACAATTCGCTGATGATATTTCCTTGTTTAGGAATGCAACTACTCGTGATAAGTCCGCTAACTGAAGCTTAGGGCTCTAATATTGCGTTCTCTGCTGAGAAAAAGTTGTAGTGGAAAGGAGCGTGTTTGTCGTAAAATATTGTGAATGGCTTTTTCTTCGTTTCAACAAGTAGGCATGCTAACTTATATTCAACAGTTAACCTTTTAACTATTGCTGTTAGTTGTCTAATTCAAGTGCGAGTAGCTGCGCAAAAAAAGCGCTCTTCTAACTCAAAAACCTATTTTAAAACTTTCAGCACATCTTATGCGAAACACCCGATATGCACGATTATAAACCATTCATGCCAGTCAGAAATCTGCCGTAATACTCCAACGGGCGCTTCACAAAGAGCAAATAACATTTCAATGGGCAACGTGTTAAAGTGAATCCTGCCAAAATAACCTTCTTGTTACTTCATTCTGCCTTGCTGGCATCCCTGACGCTGGATAATCATGTTGTGCAAATTTCTGAGGCTTCCAAATTTCTGGGCGTCACTCTAAACAAACCCTGCCATGCCGATTCACACGTGCACTATGTTGCGTTCGCCGTCCACATCATCATCAAAACATGCGTGTTTTCAACCGCACAACCATTATATTATGCCTATATCTACAGTCGTCTAACATTTCTGTGCCTTTCCGGGAAAATACATATTTCGAACGCATTTGGAAGGCTTCAGGGCCTACATAATAAAGCTATGATACTCATGTCGTTCAGTTTCGCTCTTTATCCCTGTTTCACACCCTAAACGTGTTAACACTTCATAACTTATTCAATCTCAAGTAACCGCCTATGTCCTGCATAATAAATTATTAGGGTCCTATTTATTACGTTACTAATCAGATTTTCAATACCAATCCTACCTGGCTTAAAGAGCATAATAATCTTCTTTTACCTAAAGTCGGGACTAGTACGGTAGGTTTACAACCATATTTATGGGCACTTGGTTTTAAACACTTTGCGTTGCGAAAATGAAGTATCCTTCACTGTTCACTCATACAGCCGCCGTGGTGCCTCAGTTGTGCTTGGCTTCTGACCCGAAAGACGTGGGTTCGACCCACTACGAGGCGGTCGCATTTCGATGACGGTGAAATGCAAAAGGCCCCTGTACTGTGCGATGTCGGTGCAAGTTAAAGAACAGCAGGTAGCTGAAATAATGTGGCGCCCTCCACTTCCAAGTCCTCATAGCCTGAGTCTCTTGGTACGTTAAACCCCATAAACCAGATACAATCAGTTCTTCATCGCGCGAAGATGTATGTATAGGCTTGCTGTGTGTCTGACATGCTGAAACCGATGTACTGCGTTGTTTAATTTATTATTTTTTTCTGTTTTTAAGCATAATGTAGCACTGCGAAAATTTTGTGTTATTTACTGTAGCGCTTTTATGTTGCCTCTGACTTTTTTTTTCTTGCGTATTGTGATTCTAAATTTTGTATTTCTCATGATGGCTTCATACACTGCTCCTGTTATTTCCAGCTTTATACATAACCGGCTTTGTTCAAGGTCTCCCTGTCAGTCTTTCCTTTCTTGATCTCCACCTATAGCATTTTCTGCAGTATACGGTTTTATTGTACGCATTAACACATAAACTGAACCACATTGAAATGGCAGAAGTGCGCAGGCCACAATGCTCGAAGTTATTCAAGTCCGTCGCTGGATGCGCTTAACTGCTGCAGAGCGTCTCGTACTTACGCGCGTAGCCCTCGATTTTCGACGCTTGGCTGTGTGTGTCCTAGACTCCTAATACGAGTGCGCAGTAAATATAAGGTCAGACAGCTGGGCGAGTTGGTTTGCATTATTATGGAACATGGTACGAGCGCAAGAAACAAGGACAAAGAGAGAAAACAACATGAACGCCGGACTTCAACTGAAATTTATTGCACACTTGCGGGACTTTTATATGCATATATGCATATTCTCCGCATATAAAAGTCCCGCAAGTGTGCAATAAACAAAGGACGAAGGGAGAAGCCAACACGAACGCCGGAGTTGAAATGAAATTTATTGCAGACTTGCGGGACATTTATATGCGGACAATATGCATATATGCATATAAAAGTCCCGCAAATGTGCAATAAATTTCAGTTGAAGTCCTGCGTTCGTGTTGTCTTCTCCCTTCGTCCTTGTTTCTTGCGCTGGTACCATGTTCCATAATAATGTACAGTAAAGGCTGTCGCAAATTCCAAGACGTGATTAGTCCTGACCCGCGGACTTGATTTGTGCCGTTCCGTACGGCTCCAGTGTCCCAAGACACACGCCACCGACTATGCTGTGCCTGCTTCCCCCCCCCCCCCCCCACCCCCCCCCCCCCCCCCCCAGGCGCTGCCAGCAGTGGAGGCTCAGCCGCTGCTGGCGGAAGACATGGTGATGGTCACGGGCCGGGTGTCGGCTCCCGCTATCGTAACCGCGCCGCCAGTTCTCAGCACCACGCACATCGTGGAGGGCGCGCCGCACGCAACGGCGGCCGTTCTGTCGCAGCCGAGCACCGTGTCTTGCGCCACCTACATGGTACCCACTGGCCCCAGCTACCCGGCTGCGCCTTGCACCGTGGCACCGACGTCGCCTCTGTGGAGCTCGATGGCGCAGACAATCGTGGAGGGCAGCGACATGGACTACGAGGTTCCAGTACCGGTGTCTTACCAGCCAGACATCCTGGAGCCCGCCCTGCCATTGTGGCAGGCTCCCAGCATCTGCGGCGGGTCGGAGTGGGCGTACGAGGACGCATTCGGCGCCATGCCAGTCGAGGAGCAGTGCACGGCGTTAGTCGAGAAGTACTCTTCGCAGGACTACGCTCCTGTATTCTTGGAGCAGCCACAACCGCAGTTCGTCCCCGAGGTGGCTACATCAGCGCCCCCGGTTGTGTCTTCCCCGCAGTACATCGTGTACGACTACTACGGAAACGTAGGCGGTGGATTCCAGTCCGCGGTGGCGCCAGCCTCACCGCTCCTGCTTCCCATGTCGACGTACACGGCGTCGGCGCCCGTCCTCCGACACATGTCGCGCACATACACCGAGGAAGAGTACCTGACCGAGAGCTCCACGGCCGACAGCTGCTCGGAACCGGCGTACGCGCGCACGGACGCCGGCAGCGCGGCCGCCACGTCCTACCTGACGTCCACGGGCGCCGCGTCGTACCTGACGTCCATGGCCGCAGCATCGATGTTCGAGAGGCCAGCCATTCCGACAAGGAAGCCTGCTTACCTCGAACAGAGGCTGCTCCTGCCACGCGACCCGCAGGTACGCGTCTCGTATTAGACGTTCGAGGCCCACAAGCATAGGACGAGCGTGCAGATACACTGCAAAATATTGCGCAATGTTTATACCATGGCTTGTAAATCGCGAAACTCAGCGGCAGCTCCAGCCTGCATCTGATTTGCTCGGCCGCAAACGAGCTGTACGGCGCAAAGCTGGTACATGAAACTCGCAGGCGAGAGACTCACTGCTTCTGTTACGCTCTGTTTATGCCAAGATGGGGCACCACGAATTGAAACAAGCGAAATGACATGCATACGGTTGGAAACGGTTACCTTTTCGTCTGTCTTCGGGGTAGGCGCTCCTGGAAAGTGGCGCGCCTTTCAAGTCTACCCAAAGCTAGTTTTACGCACTGCTTTTGTTTCCAGCAGTACATCGAGGTCTCGTTCAAAACATCGAAAAATACTCTTGCACCGTATCGGTAGTTCTCGATCCGTACGAGACCTTCGCATGGTCGCGTTCTCACGGTGTGCTGATGCCCACCTTTGGCCATGTCGCGAGGTGAACAACTACCGTGGCGAGCTAGTCTCTTCCCGCAGCTACCACGTTTATTTCAAGCGTAGAAGCGGGTGTATGTATGTATGTATGTATGTATGTATGTATGTATGTATGTATGTATGTATGTATGTATGTATGTATGGATGGATGGATGGATGGATGGATGGATGGATGGATGGATGGATGGATGGATGGATGGATGGATGGATGGATGGATGGATGGATGGATGGATGGATGGATGTACAAATGAATGGATGGATGGATGGATTCGGGGATAGATGGATGGATGGATGGAGTCAATGAATGGATAGATAGATGGGTGGATGGGTGAATGAAGGATGGAGGCATGGGTAGAAGTGAATAAAATAGATGGATGGATGGAATGCAATAACGATGGGATGGATGGATGGATGGATGGATGGATGGATGGATGAATGGATGGATGGATGGATGGACGGACTGACCGACAGACGGACGGACGGACGGATGGATGAAGGTATGGATGGATGAGTGCAATGCAATAAAATGGACGCATGGATGGATTGATTCGGGGATAGATGGAATGGATGGATGGAATCGATGAAGGGATGGATAGATGGATGGATGAAGAATGGAGGGATGGGTAGAACTGAAAATAGATGGATGGATGGAATGCAAGAATGATGGGATGGATGGATGGAATCGATGAAGGGATGGATAGATAGGTGGATGGATGGATAAAGGATGGAATCATGGGTAGAATTGAATAAAATAGATTGATGGATGGATGGATGGAATGTCATCATCATCATGAGCCTTACTACACCCACTGCAGATCAAAGGCCTCTCTCATGGCTCTCCAATTAACTCTATCTTTTGCCATCTGCACCCGCCGTTTGCCTGCAATCTTCTCAATCTCATCCGCCCACCTAACCTTCTGCCGCCCCTGCTACGCTTACTTTCTCTTGGAATTCACTCCGTTACCCTCAAGGACCAACGGTTACCTTGCCTTCGCAACACATGCCCTGCCCAAGCCCATTTCTTTCTCTTCATTTCGACTAGGATGTAATTAACCCGCGTTTTTCCCCTCACCCACTCTGCCCGCTTCCGGTCTCTTAACGTTACACCTATCATTTTTCTTTCCATGGCTCGTGTGTTGTCCTTAACTTAAGCTGAACTATTTTCGTTAGCCTCCACGTTTCTGCCCCCTAGGTGGGTACCGGTAAGATAAAGCTGTTGTACACTGTTCTCTTGAGGGAAATTGGTAAACTGCCACTCATGATCTGCGACAACCTGGCATATGCGTTCCACCCCATTCTTGATCTAGTTATCTCCATCTCATGATCGGTATCAGCTGTCACTACCTGCCCTTAGTAGACGTATTCCTTCACAACTTCCAGGCTCTCGCTGCCAATTGTGAACTGTTGTTCTCTTGCTATACTTTTGAACATTGCCTTGGTTTTCTGCATGTTAATTTTTATACCCGTCTTTCTGCTCTGCCTGTCTAACTCATTGATCATGATTTGCAGTTCACCTCCTGGGTGGCTCAGCAAGGCAATGTCATCAGCGAATTGCAGATTATTTAGGTATTCTTCATTTATTCTTATTCCCAACTGTTCCCACCTCAGGCCTCGCAATACCTCCTGTATGGATGGATTGCAAGAATGATGGGATGGATGGATGGATGGATGGATGGATGGATGGATGGATGGATGGATGGATGGATGGATGGATGGATGGATGGATGGATGGATGGATGGACGGACGGACGGACGGATGGATGGATGGATGGATGGATGGACGGACGGACGGACGGACGGACGGACGGACGGACGGACGGACGGACGGACGGATGGACGGACGGATGGACGGATGAAGGGATGGATCGATGAGTGAAAGGCAATAACATGGATGCATGGATGCATGGATGGATGGATGGATGGATGGATGGATGGATGGATGGATGGATGGATGGATGGATGGATGGATGGACGGACGGACGGACGGACGGACGGACGGACGGACGGACGGACGGACGGACGGACGGACGGATGAAGGGATGGATCGATGGGTGAAAGGCAATAAAATGGATGTATGGATGGATGGATTCGGGGATAGATGGATGAAATCAATGAATGGATAGATAGATGGGTGGATGGATGAATGAAAGATGGAGGGATGGGTAGAATTGAATAAAATAGATGGATGGATGGAATGCAAGAACGATGGGATGGATGGATGGATGGTTGGATGGATGGAATGACGGATGGACGGATGGAGAAGGGGTGGATGGATGGGTGAAATGCAATAAAATGGATGAATAGATGGATGGATGGATGGATGGATGGATGACGCTGAACCCTTTAAATCAGGAGGTGGTTCAAGCCACCTAGCCAGGCATTGTGAAATTTTAATCTTGTCTTGATTTTAGCCACCAATCAGATAACCTTGAATGGATGGATGATAGACACGGCTGAACCATTTAAATCGGGCGGTGGCTCTAGCCACCAAGCCGTGACTTATGAAATTTTACTCTTCTCTGGATTTTAGCCACCAATCAGATAACCTTCGCTTGGTTACTTCTACAAGCTTAAAATATATTTTCCCTTCACTGTCCTTAAACCCCAATGCCTTGGATAAATCAGCCCTGCTGCTTTCCCCTGTAGGGTGAAGCCATTTACAGAAAAGTATCGTGTTCAGCCGTTTCCTCCTCTTCTCCGCACGCAACGCACAACGTGTCTATCTCCTGGTACCTGACTCTATATGTCCTAGTCCCCCAAACTCCCGTCTTGGCCTCAAACAACAGAGCTTCCCCTACAATTATCATAGATATTTTCTTTGGCAATTTCCTGCTTAAAAATCCTGTATGTTCCCTGTCCTGATTTCGTTAGCATCCCTGTTTTCAACAGAGCTCTCTCTGTTTCTTTAACAATTTTCTTAACCAATAATTGCTGATTTGCCCCCTACTGCGGTCCAGATATTTGCTTGTTAATTTTCTAGTTCGCATTCTCCATTTCGTATCAACATTCCTCATATACATATATCTGAAAACTTACCCAGCCCACTGCTTTTCCCCCATTTTTCTCAATCACTCCTCCTCAAATACTGTCTTACTGCTAGCTTCTCTGCTCTCGAACGACGCCCATCCCATATCACCTTGTACACCCTGATTTCGTGTATTGACATGTGCTCCCAAAGGTAGCCTCCCTATGCCACGTTGTTTAATTTCTCACCTTACTTGAACATGTGGTCTCATGTACAGGACCGCATTACCGAAAGTCTGGCTAGGAACCATCACCCCTTTCCAGATCCCTCTTACCACTTCATACCTATTGTAATTCTACAGTGCCCTATTTTTCATGACAGCTTCATTCCTACTACCTTTATTCATTACATATTTTTCATGCCCTGTCAGATACTCAGTGCCGTTATTTGTACACACCCCAAGATACTTGTACTCCTCCACTATTTCTAGCGTGAACTCGTGCATTCTATGCTCACCGACGTCATCATTAAATATCATGACTGCGGATTTTTCCTTACTAAACTTGAAACCTAATGTATCTCCCTCTGTACCACATATGTCTATCAACTTCTGCAAATCTTCCTTGCTGTCAGTCAATAGCACTATATCATCGGTGTATATTAATCCCGGTAATGACTGTTTAATCAATTCTCCTTGCTTGAAAAAAGAAAGGTTGAAGCCTAGTCCACTCCTCTCTAGCTTGGACTCCACCCCATGCAGGTACAACATGAACAACAAAGGAGACAGAGGACATCCTTGCCTAAGCCCCCGCTGTATCTCTACAGTCTCTGATACCCTTTTTTCCCCATTTTATAAGCACTAAGGTACCTTTATATATATCTTTTAAAAGATTAATTACACCATCTTCCACATTCAATGGGCCCAGTATGTCCCACAGATACTCTAGAATAACGTTGTCGTAGACTCCCTTAATATCCAGAAATGCTAGCCATAGGGACCTATGTTGCTTTTCAGTAATCTCTATACACTGCGTCAATGAAAACAGATTGTCCTCTAACCTCCTATGTTTCCGGAACCCATTTTTCAACTCCCCTAGCACCCCCTCGTTATCCACCCAAGCCTGAAATCTGTGCTTTATAATCTGCATCACACCCTGTACACCACAGATGTCACTGTTATGGGACGGTAGTTACGTTAGCTTTGTCCCCCTTTCCCTTATATATCATGTTCATTCTACTTAATCGCCATTCATCGGGGACTTTCCCATCCACTGTCATTTTATTCCATACCTGTATTAATGTTTGCTTGGATTTTGGTCCTAGCTGCATTATTAACATAATCGGTATATCATCTGGTCCAGTTCACGTGCCACTAAGAACCTTCTTCTCTGCCCTTTCCCACTCTCTTCGCTCAAGTGAAGCTATTGCAGTAACCGGTCTATCATCCTTTGATAAATTGTGTGCAACATTTCTTTCCTTAAATTTTTCGGTCATCCTTGTTCCTATGTGTTTTATCGCTTCATCCCCTTCTAGTCGAATACCCTGATCTATAACAATTAACATTTGTTCTAGCCTAGTGTTATTACTCATTACATTTAGATGATTCCAGAATTTTTTAGCTGCTTTTCTATCCTTTTTATTTACTTTTGACAACTATTGGGCACCCTTTCTTCTAATTTTCTCATTAATCAAATAGGATGCTTTCCTTGTACACTTTATGAAGGTACACCATTTTCTGTCTACTTCAACTTCTGGTTCTCCCTTCTTGGCATATCTGTGTTCCCTGGACGCTTCCTGACGTTTCTCTATCGCCCTCTTGACCTCCTCATCCCACCAACTCTTGCGTTTGCGTCTTTTCCCTTTTAGCTTTACTCGCACCTTAGCTAGCTCTTTCTACAATAATCGAGTTAATTTGGTATAAGTCCATTCTGTTTCACTATCCTCAAAGATACTTTCTTAATTTGTTTGGATCCTTCTTCCAATTGCCCTTCTGAGTAAAAATTCTCCTCTGATTGTTCATCTCGGTTCAGTCCTACTTTGGCTTCTCTTCTGAAACTCAACTTGAAAAGCTTGTGGTCACTACCTAGACTTCTGGAACCATGTTCATCTATGCTCATTACCCCTAATCTATTAAAAATCCTCTGTGACATTAGTGCATAATCTATCGTCGAGTGCAGACTCCCTGCCTGCCATGTTATGAGCCCTTCGCACTTCTCGGTACTGTTGCTTAAAACTAAATCATGCCTGTTACACATATCCTGCAGCATGCTTCCTGTCGAATCTGTGTACCCATCCAGGTCTTCTATATGGGCGTTCATGTCGCCTAATATAATTATCTCGCCCTGTCCTCCTAGCTCATCAATGTCGCTTGCAATACATTCTAACATTTTCCTGTTTTCCTCTGGCGTTAGCTCCTGTCCACAGGTATACTAAGCCAAGGAGTGTTTGCTCCCCTGCCACTTTTCCTTTTAGCCATAAATGTTCCTTGCATCCCAGTTTAACCCTTTGAAAATTCTTACTTTTATGAATGAATGCCCCATTCCCACCCCCCTTTCTGCTGCCTTCTGTTCTACTGCGATATTCCCATGCGTAGTCTGGGTTACAGGGTGGTTGCTCCATGTCTCTAAGATGCGTTTCCACTAAACCATATACAATTAATTCCTCCTGCCTTAACTGTTATTCTATTTCCTCCCATTTCAGACTATTCCTGCCACCTTGCATGTTAATGAAAGATATATCTGAATTAACTTGGCCCTGGCGCTTGTGTCTATTTCTTCTCTTATGGTTCCATCGTCACTTTGATCTTGGTTCTTCCTTCTCTACACTGGTTCCCTCCGAGCTATGGGTCCCCCCAAAAAAGCTGTTGCCTGGCGACCTATATTACTACCCACCCTCTTGCCAGTGACACAACCGTAGTGAGTGCCATCCTGTGCAAAAGGTGGGGCCTGGCCTCGTACACATCCCTGTTAACTTCCATTACCCCGTATCTTAGTCGTCGACTCATAAACCTAATTACACGGTAAGCCTCAACGATCCTCCTTTCCGTTTCGGTAGCCTGCCTCTGGACCTCTGGGAGTGTGCATATCGTCACATGAACACTCTCAGAGGCCTCTCTAAGCCTACGCATCCCCGCTTCTAACTGCTCCTCGAGGTTCTGGCTCCTCCCCTTCAGCACATCGTTGAGACTAGCATGGATAACGACAGGGTGTTCGCCATCCTTGCTGCCCCCCACCACCTCCTGGGCTTTGGGCATTGCATCTACCATGCACTTCCCTGACTGGGCCTCCACCTGCGCCCGCCTGTCCGCCTTCACTGTCGTCAAAACGCCTCCCTCAACCCTCGCTACGTTCGAGTCACCGACTACCAGAACCCTCCTCCGCTCTAACCGTTCGCTTCCTGACTGCGACTGTTGCCCTCCGGATCGCACTACCTGTCTCTCCCGCAGCCGTACGCTACTGTCGCGAGTTTTTACCTCCCTCTCTTCCCCACTCAAAGCCTGCTGAGGCTACAGCACTGTAGGATCGACGAGCCTCGCCCCCCCCCCCCCCCCCCCCCCCCCCCCACCTGACACTGCTCCGAAACGGGGTGCCCTGCCGACCGCAACCTGAGCGCTTCTAACTGCTCTTCTAGCTGGGCCCGCTTTTCCCGCTCCTCCTTCAGCTCGCCCACAACTCGCTCCAACAGGTCGGCATTAGTCTCCTCCCTCTTAAGCGACTCGGCGACCTGCGTTTCAAACTTAATCCGTTCCCCTCGTTCCACCTTCAGGTCCCCTTTGAGTTCCTTAATCCTAGCTGCCCATTCCCCTTTCAACGTCTGAACGGCCTCCTCAAAACGCTTACATATCTTGCACGCGAAGCTAGCTCCATCTGCCTCGGCTAAGTTCCTGAACTTGGTTTCGTCTAAATAGCACCCAACAAAACACAAAACCTGCTCAAAATCTCCCAGAAATATCCCATCAGGACATTTGGAATGTCCCCAGGTTATTTTTCCCGAAGACGTCCAAAAAACGTCCCCACAACTAGCCGTGCCCAAAAAGTTGTGCGTTCCAGGGACAGACCCAAAAAGCTAATGCTAGATTTCTCGGCTATGGTTCAATAAAATTATTTCTTCTTTTTCATGCAGACTTCAGGCATCTAAGCACACATATGTGCCAAATTTCAGGCACATGCTTACGTTACAGGTGGTGTAATACATCTGTCAACTCGCGTGAATGCTTGCTGGTTAGGCCATTCAGACTTACCCGATTGCATGAAATGTGCTTTAACCAGGTGAAAATTTGGGCTGGTTGGTGCAAGATCTTGTGACGGGAGCAGCGCAGCACGAGACAAAAAAAGAAGCGGGACACGACGCTGATTAACAACTAGATTTTTATTGCACGTTCGTCGAATATATACATCTCGCTCGTATAAGAAGGAAAAGAAAGAAGCATGAAAAACGCGTAAGATGTACACGTGGTGAAATATTAAGACATCGCACGCAGATAATCAATTTCTCTGTCACGAATCGCTATATCTAAGCGCTATCGAAGCAAATATTAATTCAAAAAGTCGCCCGATCCCGCCCATATAACAGGAAATAGCAGAGCAATGCAGATGTAATTTCAGTTTATTAGATGTGCTCTTTGCATTTAAATGAATACAAACAGGAGACGCATATGTATGCACCGTTTAACGACAATGTACGGAGCACTACGACACCAGCAAATAATAATGTTCAAAAATTTCACTAGCTCTGAGAAATCTGAAAAAATAGAGTAATAAAAACATAATACAGGCTGAAAGTTGATGTACCTTAAGCAAACATTCTAAAGGGTACAAAAGCATATATGCACAGGCAAAATAAAACGCATGTAAAGAGCAACCTGGGTGCCAAAAGGAAAGACGATATTGGCGAACTATACCGATACGCGGTTTCAGGTTACTGGTATTGTCACGTAGTGGTGACAGCAGTCGAAGCAGCGATGAAGACGGACGAAAGGGTCTTCTAAAAGAAAACTGTTTATTGTATGACTTGCACCCAAAATCGACTGAATCACTCGGCGGCGGCGAAGCGACAAGCGTGCTCGGCAGTCGTCGAACAAAATGCCCGCCGCTGTCGGCCGTGCTCAATTTAAAGCTGATAGCAAACTTTCGAGATAAAGAGCGCGAAGTTACTAGAACATTCCGGAACAACGTAGAATAGCTCTGCCTGGCTGCGATCAATCGAGATAAATAAAGCGATAAGTTGTGTGATGGCGGATTTGAAAAACGAACAAACACTGCAAATATGCAAACACAAAAACTATACCGCTGCGACAGGACGGCAATGTAGGTAGAGCAGGTTAATCCATGGGCACTCGCCGCAAGGGTCTGGTGGGCGTCCGAAGATCTCTCCCGCCTATGATCGCAGTACACGGCCACGCTGCCGCCAACAACACCCCACAGTCATCGGAGGCGCTGAGGGATGCAGAGTGCGCACTAGGAGTTGCCCATTGCCTTGAAATCCGCTGCCGCGAACGACGCCTGTAAGAGCGCCATTATGTTGTAGGGCCGTGAAGCTGTGCAAACGACGTGATGCGCCGCGCGCCGCTGCACCAGTTCCAAAAGGAATTATGGGGGCACGCCGAGGTGCGCGGGAAAGCTGCCATGAATTCGCAGCTACGCAGTTCACGACAGCCCAGTGATGAGAGCAAGAGCTGCTGCGCGCTGGGGTTTGCGCGCGAGCGGCTAGGGGCTGCGCGAATACGTGTGCGCAAAATGGCTTCCGTCCAGCGAGGAAGCCGGGCAAGCGACGGGAGGCCCATTACTGCGCCTCTGCTTGACAGCGGCGCAACGAGGACTGCTGGTAGTTGGAGATGCCTGCAGGGACCACCGCACCGTGCTTAAGTTGGAAACACTATTGAAGACGGGCACATTGGTGACCGCCGCTCCCGGCAATGCGATGAAAAGGCAGACCGCCGTCGCCTGTCCGCTTGCAGCGTGGAGCCGACGGCCCACGAGAGATGCGGGGTGAACTGCGCTTCCTTCGGCTGTTCGAACAAAACTGTCTGATCTCTCAAAACGGCGAGTGCAAGCGCAAAATCTACTGTCCCCGTAGCTTTTGGAGCGAGGGAGAGAGAAAAGGGAGCGAGGAGTCAATTTGTATTCTTTGTTGAAAAGTATTGGTCCCAAAAATGTTATCCCAATTACCTTTCTGGGACCAAAATGGTATGATTTGTTTTTATTTCTACTTAACAGCCTCAAAAAAACGTTTCTAGGACATTAGTGGGCGCACTTCCTTTTTGCTTGTGTTTCTTTGTCCTGCCTCTACGGCCTGGAAATGTTCGATAAATGCTGTAGTGGGACAGGGACATTGCTATCTGGGCGCTCCTGGGGAGGTACGTTGTTTGCTGGGCACCAACGGTCGCACTCCTGGCACTGCACTAACTCCCCGTCCCCGTCCACCTTGACTTTCCTAGCTTGTCGACCGACCGTCCAGGCCGACTGCGCAACGTAAAAGCCCGCCAAAAATCCTACACAAAAACTTCGGCACTACGCAACGGAAAAGCCGGCCAAAATTCCTATGAAAAAAACCTTCGGCCTACGCAACGTAACAGCCCGCCAAAATTCCTACAGAAAAAACCTTCGGCACTATGCGAAGTAAAAGCCCGCAAAATTTTCTGCAAAAAGAGAAAAAACCTTCGGCACTGCGCAACGTAAAAGCCCGCCAAAAATCCTACACCAAAAACTTTCAGCACTACGAAACGTAAAAGCCTGCCAAAATTTCTACACAAAAACATTCGGCACACACACTTCCGCTAGCCTTCCTTCCATTAAATCGGTTTAAAACTACCGCCCGACAGCATGTACAAGAGCAAACACCAAAAAGCACTTAGCTCCACACGTAGTCGCTGGAGCTCCGAAAAAAAGCGTCCTTCTCCGACGGCGTCACAAGCGAAAAGCTGAGAGAGAAGCAGACACAAGCCTTGGTGGATGGATGGACGGATACGGCTGAACCCTTTACATCGGGCGGTGGCTCAAGCCACCTAGCCATGTCTTGTGAAATTTTACTCCTGTCTTGCTTTTAGCCACCAATCAGATAACCTTCGCTTGGTTACTTCTAACCTCTTAAAATCCACTTTCCCTTCACTATCCCTAAACCCCAATGCCTTGGGTAAGTCAGCCCCGCTGCCTTCCACTGTAGGGTGAAGCCCTTTACAGAAAAGTATCAAGTGTTCAGCTGTTTCCTCCTCCTCTCCGCACGCAATGCACAAAGTGTCTATCTCTGGGTACCTGACTCTATACGTCTTAGTCCGCAAAACTCCAGTCCTGGCCTCAAACAACAAAGAACTTCCCCTACAATTATCATAGATATTTTCTTTGACAATTTCCTGTTTAAAGGTCCGGTATGTTTCTAGTGCCGATTTCGTCAGCATCCCTGTTTTCCACAAGGCTCTTTCTGTTCCTTTAACCTTTTTCTTAACCGATAATTGCTGATTTGCCCCCTTACTGCTGTCCAGATATTTGCTTGTCAATTTTCTAGTTCGGTTTCTCCATTTCGTGTCAACATTCTTTATATACAGGTATCTGAAAACTTTCCTAGCCCACGGCTTTTCCTCCATCCTTCTCAATCGTTCCTCAAATGCTATCTTACTGCTAGCCTCTCTGCTCTCGAAAGACGCCCATCCCATATCACCCTGTACCCCCTGATTTAGTGTATTGCCATGTGCTCCCAAAGCTAACCTCCCTACTCCCCGTTGCCTAATTTCCAGCCTTGCTTGAACATCTGGCCTCATACACAGGACCGCATTCCCGAAGGTCAGGCTAGGGACCATCACCCCTTTCCAGATCCCTCTTACAACCTCATACCTATTGTAATTCCACAGTGCCCTATTTTTCATTACAGCTGCATTCCTACTAGCTTTATTCATTACATATTTTTCATGCTCTGTCAGATACTCAACACTGTTATTTATCCACACCCCAAGATACTTGTACTCATTCACTACTTTTAGCTCGAACTCCTGTATTCTATGCTCGCCGCCCTCTTCATTAAATGTCATGACTGCAGATTTTTCCTTACTATACTTGAAGCCTAATCTATCTCCCTCTGTACTGCATATGTCTAACAACTTCTGTAGGTCTTCCTTGTTGTCAGCCATTATCACTATATCGTCCACATATATTAGTCCCGGTAATGTCTGTTTAATCAATTCCCCTTGCTTGAAAAAAGATAGGTTGAAACCTAGTCCGCTCCCCTCTAGCTTGGCCTCCAAACCTTGCAGGTACAACATGAACAACAAAGGGGACAGAGGACATCCTTGTCTAAGCCCCCGCTGTATCTCTACAGGCCCTGATACATTTTCCCATTTTATGAGCACTCTGTTACCTCTATATATATCTTTTAAAAGATTAATTACTTCATTTTCCACATCCAATGTGCCCAATATGTCCCACAAATGCTCCTGAGTAACGTTGTCATAGGCTCCCCTAATATCCAGAAATGCTAGCAAATAAGGGCCTATGTTCCTTTTCCGCAATTTCTATACACTGTGTCAATGAAAATAGATTGTCCTCCAACCTCCTTTGTTTCCGGAACCCATTCTGTAGTTCCCCTAACACCCCCTCGTTCTCCACCCAAGCCTGCAGTCTATCCTTTATAATTTGCATCACCACCCTGTAAACCACAGATGTCACTGTTATGGGGCGATAGTTACTTACGTCTGCTTTGTCCCCCTTTCCCTTATATATCATGTTCATTCTACTTAATCGCCATTCATCGGGAACTTTCTCATCCACTATCATTTTGTTCACTACCTGTATTAATGTTTGCTTGGATTTTGGTCCTAACTTCTTTATCAACATAATCGGGATACCATCTGGTCCTGTTGATGTGCCACTAGGAACCTTCTCTGCCCTTTCCCACTCTCCTTGCTCAAGTGAAGCTATTGCTGTAACCGGTCTATCCTCCTTCGATAAATTATGTACCACGTGCTTTGCTGAAAATTTTTCCGTCATCTTTGTTCCTATGTGTTTTATTGCTTCATCCCCTTCTAGTCGAATACCCTCATCTGTAACAATAAACCTTTGTTCTAGCCTAGTTTTATTACTCATTGCATTTAGATGTTTCCAGAATTTTTGGGCTGCTTTTCTATCCTTTTTATTTACTTTTGACATCTATTGGGAACCCTTTCTTCTAATTTTCTCATTAATCAAATAGGATGCGTCCCTTCTACACTTTATGAAGGCATCCCATTTTCTGTCTACTTCGGGTTTTGGTTCCCCCCTCTTCTTGGAATATCTGTGTTCCCTGGATGCTTCCTTGCGCTTTTTTATTGCCCTCTTGACCTCCTCATCCCACCAACTCTTGGGTTTGCATCTTTTCCCTTTTAGCTTTACTCGCACCTTAGCTAGCTCTAGCTCCAGTAATCGAGTTAATTTGGTATAAGTACATTCTGTTTCACTATCCTCAAAAATTACTTTCTCGATTTGTTTGGCTGCTACTTCCAATTGCTTTTCTGAGTAAAAATTTCCCCCTGATTGTTTATCTTGATTCAGTCCTACATTGCTTTTTCTTCTGAAGCTCAACTTGATACGCTTGTGGTCTCTACCTAGACTTCTGGAACCATCTTCATCTATGCTCATTACCCCTAATATGTTATACATCCTCTGTGACATTAGTGCATAATCTATCGTCGAGTGCAGACTCCCCGCCTCCCATGTTATGAGCCCTTCACACTTCTTGGTGCTGTTGCATACAACTAAATCATGCCTGTCACACATGTCCTGCAGTATGCTTCCTGTCGAATCCGTGTACCCATCCAGGTCTTCTATGTGTGCATTCATGTCGCCTAATATAATTATCTCGCCCTGTCCTCCTAGCTCATCAATGTCGCTTGCAATACATTCTAACATTTTCCTGTTTTCCTCTTTGTCATTAAACCCTGTCCACAGGTGTACAAAGCCAAGGAGTGTTTGCTTGCCTGCCACTGTTCCTTTTAGCCATAAATGTTCCCTGCATCCCAGTCTAACCCTTTGAAAATTCATACTTTTATGAATGAATGCCCCGATTCCACCTCCCTTTCTGCTGCCCTCTGTTCTATTGCAATATTCCCTTGCGTAGACTGGGTTACAGGGTGGTTGCTCCATGTCTATAAGATGTGTTTCCGCTAAACCATATACCATTAATTCCTCCTGTCTTAACTGTTCTTCTATTTCCTCCCATTTCAGTCTATTCCTGCCACCTTGCATGTTAATGAAACCTATATCTGAATTAACTTGGCCCTGGCGCTTGCGTCTCTTTCTTCCCCTATGGTTCCATTGTCCGTTTGATCTTAATTCTTCCTTCTCTACACTGGTTCCTTCAGAGCTCTGGGTCCCCCCAAAAAAGCTGTTGCCTGGCGACCTATCCTACTACCCACCTTCTTGCCAGTGGCACCACCGTAGTGGATGCCATCCTGTGCAAAAGGGTGGGGCCTAACCTCTTACACTTCCCTGTTGACCTCCATCACCTCGTATCTTAGTCGTCGACTCAATAGCCTAATTACCCGATTAGTCTCCACGACCCTCCTTTCCGTTTCGCGAGCCTGCCTCTGGACCTCTGGGATTGTGCATATGGTCACATGCACACTCTCAGAGGCCTCTCTGAGCCTACGCATCCCCACCTCCAACTGCGTCTCAAGATTCTGGCTCCTCCCCTGCAGTACATCATTGAGACCAGCATGGATGACCACAAGGTGTTCGCGATCCATGCTGCCCACCACCACCTCCCGGGCTCTGGCTATTGCATCCACCATGCACTTTCCCGACTGAGCCTCCACCTGCACCCGCCTGTCTGCCTTCACTGCCGTCAGAACGCCTCCCTCAACCCTCGCTACATTCGAGTCCTCGACCACCAGAACTCTCCTGCGCCCCAAACGTTCGCTTCCTAATTCCATCTGTTGGCCTCCGGATCGCTCTAGCTGACTCTCCTGCCGCTGTACGCTATTGTCGCGAGTTTCCATGCCCGCTTTAACCTTTTTCATTTCGTTCTCATTTTTCTCACTCAATGCTCGCTGCACTACAGCACTGTACGATCGACGAGCCTCGTCCCCCACCTGACCCTTCTCCGAACTGGGGTGCCCAGCCGGCCGCGACCTGAGCGCTTCAACCTGTTTTTCTAGCTGGGTCCGCTTTTCCCGCTCTTCTTTAATCTCGCCCACCATTCGCTTCAACAGGGCGGCATTATTATCCTCCTTTTTAATCAAATCGGCGACCTGAGCTTCCAGCTTAATCCGTGCCTCTCGTTCGACCTGCCGGTCCGCATTAAGTGCATTAAACCCAGCTTCCCATTCCCCTTTTAACGCATGAACGGCGTCCCCAAACCGCTTGCACATCTTACACACGAAGCTAGCCTCATCCGCCTCGGCTAAGCTCCCGAGCCCTGTCTCATCTAAATAACACCAACGGTCGCACTCCTGGCACTGTACTAACTCCCCGTCCTTGTCCTCCTTAACTTTCCTAGCTTGCCGACCCATCGTCCTGCCGACTACGCCTTGTGAAAGCCCGCCAAAATTCCTATGCGTAAAAACCCGCCAAGAATATTACACAAAACTTCGGCACTACGCAACGTAAAAGCCCGCCAAAATTCCTAGAGAAGAAACCTTCGGCACTAGTCAACGTAAGAGCCCGCTAAACTCCTGCACAAAAACCTTCGGCACTGCGCAACGTAAAAGCCCGCCAAAATTACTACACAAAAAACCTTCGGCACTACACAACGTAAAAGCCCACCAAAATTCCTACACAAAAACCTTCGGCACTACGCAACGTAGACGCCCGCCAAAAATCCTACAACAAAAACTTTCAGCAATACGCAAGGTAAAAGCCTTCCAAAATTTCTACGCAAAAACCTTCGGTACACACACTTCCGCTAGCCTTTCTACCCTTAACTCGGTTTAAAACTACTGCCCGAAAGCATGTACAAGCGCAAACACCAAAAGGCACTTAGCTTCAGACGTAGTCGCTGGAGCTCCGAAAAAAAAAAGCGTCCGCCTCCGACGGTGTCACGAGCGGTCTCAGAAACAAGCAGCGCCATCTACCTCGTGGATTTTGTACTATATCGCGATTTGCAGCCACCTTCGCTATATCCGGTATATTGCCTTGTTATAACCGTTGATAAATTTCATAAACGTGCGCATCACCACACGACGAATCGTTTGACACCATCTCGAAACCCTGCTCCAAACAGTTCGGCCGTAATGAAGGTCCTAGGAATGCACGGTGTGGGAACGGAAAGGTCATTGTTGCGAATCCCACACATACCTAGGGCTTCATCTCAATTAGTACTTTTATTTTCAGGAACATGCCAATTCATTTGACACCGCTTCGTCATTTCTGCGGCAAACGGGCCGCACCCAAATTTTATGAAAATGATGGTCCCGGGAGGTGTTCCACATCGATGGCCGATATACTGGTACATCTACCGGGTATCCCAGCTAACTTGAGCCGAAGGTTAAAAATAAATTATTAGATGCAGACGAGTGAAACAAGTTGCACATTGGTGAATGCCATCTTTCGCACCACATGAAATTTGTTTTTTTCGCATTTAATTATTACTTTAACTAAGTTTAATTATAAAAGTAATACATAATAACTTTTGACAACAAATTCAATTTGAAGAGTTGTCGAGCACTTTCAGAAACCCCCATTCTATCATTTACGATAAGGAAACTTTCACGTGCGTCTTTTTTTCTCAGCTCCAAAGAAACCCCGCGAAATGAAAAATCAACCACATGACTAACGCACTTGCGTGCCAAGATCGTGCTGCTCTCAAGCGTAGTTCGAGCAAACGAAATCACCTGCAGCCCTCACTTGACGGCCCCGCACCAGCGGCAGGCCGATATGATGGCTGTGGTTTCTCGTCCGCGTCAGCCAGTGGCACACATGATCGACGGTTCCAGTTGCCACCGCGAACATTTGTCCATTTCTCCACTGTCCCTAAATAAACTACTCCTAGCCGTGTCCTTTTACCGGCAATTGTACCTGATACCCAGACATGTTTGCAAGTTGATTTTATTCTTTGCCAGTTGGTTCCTTCATTTTTCCGCGTACCTACCCCTCCTCTCTTCTTCTCCGTTGTTGTTCTCTTGTTTTGTTCCCAGACGTAGTTCATCAATAAACGGTGGATCTTCTAGATCCCTGAGATCTGTCTCGCATTTCAGGTACACACCTACTTCTTCGTCCTTTAAAAGCTGTTCTATGTCTTGCCTTGCATGTTTATGTAACTCATCGTCATTCTATTTTTTTTCCTAGTGGGGGGATTGGGTATGGACCTACTAGTGGTGATCTTCTTAGGTTCAGCCTCCAATATTGCGCTTTCTTCTTCGCTTCCACTTACCGCTACACCCGGAGGCGTATTGCCGAACAATATCCCGTAGGCGCACTCGAGCAGACGACGCCGAGGACTGCGATCTCGTCACACGACCTCATTTCCTTTGAATTCTGAAGCGGCCATGGCGGCCACGGTACTTTTTCACGCCGTTGTAAGCAAATGGTTCTTAGTATACTGTACCAGGGTTCCTGGTGACAATGCAAGCTGCCTCGTTGGATACTGGATACTTGCCTATGAATGCTTAAATTGCGTCGACTCCAAGGACGTATGCAAGTCGCCCCGGTAGGTGCTTGATATGCACGGTCCAACGTTCTTCAAACCGATGGAAAATCTTTGTGGTAACGATGTCACGAAGTGTTTATTTGATACGGTTTGCTGTCTTTGCAAGCGTTCCTAATTCCTGCGAGGATTGTAGAAAACAAAGCGCCAAACAAGAGAGCACAGAGCAAGAGACGACGAGACAGGCGCTATCGTTGTGTGGGCCTGTGAGAAGCGCCTGTCTCATCGTCTCTTTTTTATATTTATTTATTTGATGCTGTCAGTCCCATCACGGATCGTAAAAGGGAGGGCATTCAAAAGCACAATGAGATGCAAATATAGAAACAACCCATCTTTGTGCCAGCATGAAAATTGGGACGCATCAACGTAGACAGACACATGGAACACGGAACACACAGCTGACTAGCAACTTTAATGAAAACGCGCGCAACGCGCAGAAATATATACAGTGGGTAAAGGCGGAGAGAAGGATGAAGAGAGGGCAAAGCGTACGGCAAAGAAGACCGCACCGAAAGCAAATATAACAACAAAACCCTGGAAAAGGTGACGGAACAGCCGTCAACGGGAACGCGAAACCATGTGAGCCCCGACAATCTGAGGTCGCGTTGGAAATCTGTGCGCACTTGTGCTGGGAACCTAAAAGATAACCGGAAACCAGTCCTTAGAGGAGTTCAAACTTAAGATCTAGGCCACAAAACAGACAATGAAAGAAAAAAAGTGGCGTCATAAAATCAAAACGCGAAATACTGAGTTAATAAATAAATGAAAAAATACAGCGCCAATAAAACACGCCGGAACAAAGCTACAAGTTTAAGGGGACCCAGAAAGGGGGTCTCAATTAACGTGCGATATGTCTGGGGTATTAAAAGACGACGGTTCATAATTATCCTCCAGCAAGAATTATTTTAATGCGTTTTGTGGAAGCGGAGTTATACGCAGACAAAATTTGAACTTCCGCGTATTCGCACCTTTCCCTCTCCTTTTGCACGCCAAAACGGCGGCGCTCCTCCGCCGGCCCCACTCACTCGGCCTCACTCACTCGGCTCCTCCCCTACCTCCGCCGGCTACGGCGCGCGCGGAGTGTTGGGAGTGGCCGCCGCCGCGGTAGCGCGTGACGTCTGAAAGAATTTGGCGCTGTGAACCAATGATAACCCCCCGCTGCTGACGTCACTTGCAAGACGTGACGTCGTCTGCCAGGTTTTCGCGTGGAAGCCCGGCACCGCGCGTCGCGGCGAGGTGCGAAAGCGGGAATTTTTAAAAATTTATTGTAAAATTCCCGCTCGCTTTTGAGGTCTCGTACGCGGCATAGACGCTCGGTGGCCTGTACTCTACACAGCGCAAGCATTTTAAACTCAAGCTGAAACACCTAATTTTTGCGGCCCTTTTAACATGAAGATGGACTTGAGGCTGCGAAAATTGTAAAAACCTTCCTCGCCGTCGGGTGAGACGATAGTATAGTTAAAACCAATAAATGTGAACGGTAACACGGCTAATCAGGGCTAAACGGGCAAAAACATGACGTAGGAGATAGAAAAATAAACGATGGCGAACAGGACGTGGCGAATAATTTGGCCGGTTCATTGGACAAACATCATGGAGGTACGCATTTTATTTTGTTGACAGTGCAATAGACACAGTGCTTACGCAGTCCTTTCCTTTCTTATGAATGGCAACAGCTTCGATAATCTCCCTCGCCAGCCTATTTGTTTTTTAATCGGGATGTTGTCCAAGTTGGCCGTGCATTGTTGCTTAGACTGGCGGCAATGAAGAGCCAGGAAAACTGATATGGCAGTTGCTCCTAATGAATTTGCGTGTTCTCTAGCTCTTTCTTTGACGCACCTGCCTGTCTGTCCAATGTAACATTTACCGTATGCGACAGGGAAATGATATATGACACCTTCGACGCAATCTACATATCTTGTCTGGTGGTTTACTTCGCAGCTCATCTCTCGCTCTTTGTTGCTGACTTGGCGGCACATCCTGTAAGCTTTGTTGGGTGCAGAGCAAACCACCTTGGCTGCTTTTTTTGCGGCGATCTATTTGAGGATGTGAGTAAAGACATGGACGTAAGGAACAATAACGATGTTCTTGCTGGTCCAAGTTTCTTCCCTCGTGGTAGTAGATTCCTTTCGTGGCAGGCGGTGAAGCAACGCCTTACTTATCGTGGTCAGCGTTTCTTTGGGATAACCAGCTTCCCTTAATCTAGGGATCTACTTCGAAAAGCTGCCGCCCATTTGGTGCGGGAATGATTTTTCTATGGTAAAAAAGCGCGGAAAAACGCGAGGACGGAACAAACACGACGACACGAGCACTGACTTTCAACTGATGATTTATTACGCACATGTGTACGTATACTACTCTCGCCAAACAATAAACAGAACAAAAGATATTGAAGAAACACTGCGTCATCACTGAACATCTTGAATCTACATTTCTACAAATGCATGCTCCAAAAAGGTGATTTCGCGGTTAGCCAATGGTATTGAGGGCATGCTAATGCATGCTGCACCCCCCTTGTCAATGTGATATGCCTCTACTAGTTCTCTTACTATCTAATCATTATGTTTGAAGATTACGGATGTTTGTTGAAGCAATGGCACGCAGTTGTGCTTAGGTTGCCTACAGTAAAGCGACAAATTCGAACAGGCTGCCCTGTCCAAAGAACTGTGATGCTCCCTCAGGCGTTCGTTGAGACATCGCCGAGTCTGGCCAACATACCATCCACCGCATGAAACAGGAATCTTGTATAAAACGCCTTCGACGCACTCAACCCTCCTCTATACGTGTGCTGTGGTACAACCACCACCGATCATCCTTCCTAGTAGGGCCTCTCGCTTCCGCTGCACAGCTCGGCAAATGTTGCTTAATTTAATGCGAGAAGAAAATACAACATCAATTTGAAATTTTCGCCCCACTTTCTTCAGACGGTGTGATAATGCGCGGAGGAAGGGATGACAACAATCGTCCGGCGCTCTGAGACTTCATTTTCCTGAGGAACATGCTTATGGTCCGATTTGAGTTTGGCCATGAACCTTTCGCATAACCTTCCGATAGTTGCCTCAGCAAAACCAGCGTCCTTAAGCCTGGAAATCTGGCCTTGCACACCTTCCTCAATAAGATGGAGACATGACTTGGAGAGAGCGGCGCGAACAGAAGACAGGGCGATGACATTCTTTACCAGCTTTGAATGCCCAGACTGAAAGCTGAGTAAGGGCTTGAAGGAGCGAGGCGAATACAGCCAGCAAACGTGTCCGGGCTCAAGTCTCAGCTCCACATCCGAGAACTGTATCCTACCTTGGTTAACGGTCTCTGTGGTGAAAGCAAGTCCTTGACCATTTCTGGCAAATGTGCTCACGACATCCTGCGTGCATCTTTCGTTTTCTACAAATACAAGGTAATCGTTCAAGTATCTGTGTACTTTCAGCACACCGTCCGGCAACTCTCTTGCAATTGCGTTGTCAATTCCGCTAAGGAACAAGTCAGTTAGCAGCGGAGCCACGCGATAACTAATGCATATCCCATTTGTAAGGGAATTAGGAGAGGCATATCACGCTGACAAGGGGGGGCGCAGCATGCATTAGCATGCCCTCAATACCATTGGCTAACCGCGAAATCACCTTTTTGGAGCATGCATTTGTAGAAATGTAGATTTAAGATGTTCAGTGATGACGCAGTGTTTCTTCAATATTTGTTGTTCTGTTTAGTGTCTGGCGGGAATAGTATATGTAAACATTTGCGTAATAAATCATCAGTTTATCAGCGCTCGTGTCGTCGTGTTTGTTCCGTCCTCGTGTTTTTCCGCGCTGTTTTTCCATGGAATGTAGTAACCAACTTGCACAGCTTTCCGCACTTCTAAATAATTTTTCCAGCGCTGACTTAAGTGCCCCTTTCACAATTTTCCTCCTGATGGTCTTAGAATGAGCTGACCCATAGGGAAGGAATCCTTTGTTGTTGCGAGGCTCACAGCGCCAACACGCAGGTCCTTCTTCGAGCAGAGGCCGCAGATCCAGAAACCTAATTTGGTTGCCCTAGGGGTGTTCATGGGTGAAGGTGAACTCGGGCATGCTTTCTAGTAACAAAGTTAACATTCTTCCCACAAAGTTGCACTCAGCAGCTTGTTGAGCACTCATTGAGCAAGAGATTAGAAAGTCGTCCACATACCGAAAGATTGTGGTCCCCGGATAGCCGCGTACGATGCTGTCGATTTTCCTATCGCAAGATGCGACGTAAAGTTCGGAAAGGTATGGTGCCACCTTCGATCCAATGCAGATTCTGCTCTTCTGTACGTAGTGTTTTTGATTGTGGGCTAAAACTGTCGAATCTAGGTACACAGTCAGCAGTTCAAGGAAGGTGTCCGTTGAAATGCCGGCTGAATTCTGAAAGGAAACAGCGCCCCCTTCTTCGATGGTGCACCGCAAAACCGGCATGAGTTCCAGATGGGGAATGGCATAGTACTTTTCTTGGATGTCGATGGAAAAGCTGTACGATATCTGTTTGCTTTTTTCCTTAAGAAAGGCGGTTAAAGGGGCCATGACATGGTCGTTCTCCATATTGCAGCTTTGTGCTTCAGTAAATAATGCAAGAGCTTATGATTCAATTTCCGCAATTTGGCTGCCCTGGACTCGGTGTGTTTTCCAAAAATTGCGATCGAAATTGAGACCGGAAGACTCCTCCCACCGGCAGCGACCGCCATATTGAAAGCTCTAGTTACGACCCTAGCACATGCACGGAGCAACGTCGTCTGCTCTCGCTCCTGCAATGTGCGCAGCGCGGTCTCATTCCTCCCTGTACTTTCGCGGGCGATCGAAGTAGCAGTCGTCTCCCATATATGACTGACTGGTGCCGCAAAAGCGATAATAACAGTAACGCAGTTTTTCTTCGGTATAGGTAGGGTCCGGTCACACTATAGGGCGGTGCGACGGCGATCGACCGGTACGCGAATGTCGTCGCTGACGCCCTGGTCTCTCACGCTACACCGACGACGACGCGAGCACGATCAACAATCGCGTATCGTAGTAATGTTATAGTCAGCTTAGTGGGAACCAGAAGAGAGTGGTTGGGGACTAGTTGGTATGACATTCTATAAACTTAAGAATTTTAAAAGTTATTGGAACTCATGCTAGCCACGGCGACCTCAGCTAGCCACGGTGCGGAGGTGTCCGTTTGTACGCGCGAGTGAAAGTTTTCATCAACTCCTACCACAGCGAGGGCGTCCTCAACCTAGGGAATTTTAGGGAAGAAGAGTATAAAACTGGACGACGGGCGCAGTTGAAGCAGCTCACTTCTGAACTCAGATGCTTGTAAAAATGTAATTAAAACAGTCTTCTTTCTCCACTGACGAAGACATTCACTCAGCGGCACTCTTGTCCGGGTCGGAGCGGGCGTCGTCTGGACCTAGGTTGCGTCGAGAAGGGACACTGATCCCCACCTTCAACAGCCGTCATTCGGAACGCGAAACCAGTGAGCCCCAACAATCTGAGGCCGCGTTGCAAATCTGCGCGTACGTGTGCTGAGAACCAGCAGATAAAAGAAAATCAGTCCTTAGAGCAGTCACAACATTGGATCTAGGCCACGAAACAGGCAATGAAAGAAAAAAAGCCGCGTCATAAAAACAAAGCACGAAAAACTGAATGAATGAATAAATAAATATAAATATACAGGGCCAACAAACCACGCCGAAACAATGCTACAAGCAAGATCGCCGTAGTAACCCTCGGGGAAGCCCATCTCACTTCCCAAGTCAAGACAGGTCTTAGAAAATGGCCCGAAATACGCAGTTCAGCCTCGGCTGGACAGGGCCGACAAGGTGGCAATCGTTCGGCGCATTGCGGGAAAAGCTCCGACGGAAGAGGCGGCACGAATCATCAGCGAAAGCCTGGAATGCATTTCCCGGAAAAAGGCCAACGCCATGCCTCAGGTGGGATTCCGTTCCACTGTACTAGAACTTCGCCGGAAGAAGCTCAAGCTTTGTATCTCTGACAAAGAGGGAAGTTTCGTCGTTTCCGACCTTCAGACATACCGGGTGACGACAAGCGAAGCCATGGAAAAAAAACTTTCGGCCTGTAAACCTCAAGAATGCCAAATAAGCAAAAAGAAAAGCCCTGTCTATTTCGGACAGGCAAGGCCTCGGCAGGTTATGCGCGAAAATCAAAGGAACAAAGAATGCAAAGCTTGCGGTGTTTTTTTTTCACTGCAAAAACGCTCAACGACGGGGTTCCTTTTCATGCCATAATTTCTGAGAAGGCCACATGGCAGACCAATCTATCTGATTTCATTGCAAAGCAGCTGGAACGTGTGCGGCTTCATGATCCTTACAGGATCCCAAATTCGGTTGTCTTAACCGCCTTTCTTAAGGAGAAAAGCAAACACATATCGTAATGCTTTTCCATCGACATCCAAGAAATGTACTACGCCATTCCCACCTGGAATTCACGTCGGTTTCGCGGTCCACCATCGAAGAAGAGAAGCTGTTTTCCTTTCAAAATTCATCCGGCATTTCAACGGACACCTTCCTTGAACTGTTGACTGTGTACCTAGATTCGACAGTTTTAGCCCACAATCAAAGAACAGTACGTACAAAAGAGCAGAATATGCATTGTATCGAAGGTAGAACCATACCTTTCCGAACTTTACGTCGCATCTTGCGACAGGAAAATCTACAGCGTCGTACGCGGTTATCCGGGGACCACAATGTTTCGGTATGTGGACGACTTTCTAATCTTTTGCTCAATGAGTGCTCAAAAAGCCACTGAGTGCAACTTTGTGGGAAAAATGTTAAATTTGTGTCAATAAAGCATGCCCGAGTTCACCTTAATCCATGAACTCCCCGAGGGCAAACCAATTAGATTTCTGGATCTGCGGCTTCTGCTCGAAGAAGGGCATATGCGTGCTGGCGCTATGAGCCCCGCAACAGCAAAGGTTTCCTTCCCTATGAGTCAGCTCATTCTAAGACCACCAGGAGGGCAATTGCGAAAGGAGTCCCTCAGTCAGCGCTGGAAAAATCATGCCCTCACCAAATGGGCCCCAGCTTTTCGAAGCAGATCCCTAGATTAAGGGAAGCTGGTTATCCCCAAGAAACGCTGACCATGATAAGCGAGGCGTTGCTTCACTGCCTGCCACGAAAGGAAGCTGCTACCACGAGGGAACAAACTTGACCAGCAAGAACACCGTTATTGTTCCTTACGTACATGGCTTTACTCACAACCTCAAAAAGATTGCCGCAAAAGAAGCTGTCAAGTTGGTTTTCTCTGCGCCCCACAAAGCATACAGAATATGCCGCGAAGTCAACGAAGAGCGAAGGATGAGCTGCGCAGTAAACCACCAGGCAAGATACGCAGATTGCGACGAAGGTGTCATATATCGAAGAAGCGTAGCTTGTTGGGCCAGTTGGTGCATGGTATGTGGGAAACCAGCGAAAAGGACGCATTCACAAGGAGGAGAAGTACACAGGACAACGCTGGAACACAATTGAAAATTCTTTACTTCGCCAACATCAGAACAGGGCGCAAATGCGCGTGAGCACCACAAACGCTATCAAAACAGCAAACACAAAACTGATTAAGCGAGCGAAAAAACATGTGGCAACCTATGTCCCATTCATGAAAGTGTATTCTTTTGCCGTGAACCTGACAGAGCTGTCGCTGACGCATTCAGTTCCTAACTGCTTGATTTTAAAAGCTTCTAAGATTTCTCGTTCTATCTGTGTTTTGCCGCGGCCGATGATGTTGACATTATGGAACAGAGGGGTGCAGTCTTTGCAGTGGTTGCAATGTCTTGGAAGATTTGCTGTGTTGCCTGGCTGCAGCGAAGTGCGGTGCTGCCTCATACGGTCGTTGACGCATTGACCCGTTTGACCTATGTAGGCCTTGCCACAGGACAGTGGGAGCGAGTAAACAACATCGGTTGTGCATTTGGTGAACATGCTCTGGTGTTTAACATTACATTTCTTTTTTGTGCTGATTTTTGAGATACGTGAACAAAGCGACGGCAGTTTGGTGGGCGCAGAAAAGACTACCTTAACACCGTATTTCATGGCTACCTTTTTAACGTTATGTGAGATTTTATGCAGGTATGGCATTACAGCAGGTCTGGATTCCTCACTAGGCGTTTCATCTCTTTTGTACTGTGACTTAAATTTACTGGTCAAGGTCTCAGCAATAGAAACGAGGACGTCCTCAGGGTAGCCCGCTGACCTCAAGCGGTCAAGTTGCGCTAAGAAACTCTTTTGCATATTGTGTGAACAAGACCTGCGCAGAGCATTACCAAGGCGAAGGTTGGCAATGCCTCTCTTCACAAGTTTGGAATGTGAGGAGGAGAAGGGCAGCAGGCTTTTCTTGGTCCGTGGAGAGTAGCTCCAGCAAACATGGCTTTCATCAGAGAAGGTGAGAGTCAAATCTAAAAATCTAATTGAGTCCTCAGGGGCACTTCATGAGTAAAACTCAAGTCAGGACAGGTATCGGTAAAGAAGGCCAAAATGTCATTTGCAGCCGCTTCGACACTGTCACGGGAAGTTAGTTTCAAGAAAATTAAGAAATCGTCTACATACCTAAAAACTTTCACTACTCGATCGTCAATAAGGGTATCATGCAACAAATTGTCAAAATGGGATAAAAATATGTGGCACAAAATAGGAGCTACACACGAGCCAATGGAAACGCCCTGCTTCTTTATGTACCTGCAGTTTTCATGTTCTACCACAGTGGAAGAAAGGTAGGAAGTCAAAAGTTCCAAAAAGAATTCACCGTAATGCCCGAGCTGTTCTGGAAGGCCACTGCACCTCGGTTTTCGATGAGATCCCGCACAGTAACTAACAAGTCCTTTTGGGGAACTGAATAGAAGAGGTCTTCGATGTCCACGGAAAAGGCGGAATTGGCACTCACACTGGTAGCGGATAAGTAGTCCACGACGTCCATCGAGGTCCGAGCGCTAAAAGGGTCGTCAGGTGCCAAGGGGTCCAAGGATCGTTTCAAAAACTGGCCCACTAATTTCTGCCACGAACTGTCCTCTGTGACAATAGCCCTAACAGGGCAGCCAGTTTTATGCGTTTTTGTTGAGAAAAACATTCTCAGCACGTTGGTATTATCTTTCTTATTAACTTCTTTATGCAAACCATTAAGATTGAGGTTCTCCAGGAGCTGTAGGGCGTGACTTTTTATCTGAGAAGGCTTTGTGTTCGCAGGCTTGAAATTCTTGTTGATAGCCTCGTGGGACTTATTGGACAGAAGGCTGTTAGGCATAACCACGAAACCATCGAAAACCGAGGTGCAGTGGCCTTCCAGAACAGCTCGGGCATTACGGTGAATTCCTTTTTGGAACTTTTGACTCGCTACCTTTCTTCCACTGTGGTAGAACATGAAAACTGCAGGTACATACAGAAGCAGGGCGTTCCCATTGGCTCTTGTGTAGCTCCTATTTTGTGCCACATATTTTTATCCCATTTTAACAATTTGTTGCATGATACCCTTATTGACGATCGAGTAGTGAAAGTTTTTAGGTATGTAGACGATTTCTTAATTTTCTTGAAACTAACTTCCCGTGACAGTGTCGAAGCGGCTGCAAATGACATTTTGGCCTTCTTTACCGATACCTGTCCTGACTTGAGTTTTACTCATGAAGTGCCCCTTGAGGACTCAATTAGATTTTTAGATTTGACTCTCACCTTCTCTGATGAAAGCCATGTTTGCTGGAGCTACTCTCCACGGACCAAGAAAAGCCTGCTGCCCTTCTCCTCCTCACATTCCAAACTTGTGAAGAGAGGCATTGTCAACCTTTGCCTTGGTAATGCTCTGCGCAGGTCTTGTTCACACAATATGCAAAAGAGTTTCTTAGCGCAACTTGACAGCTTGAGGTCAGCGGGCTACCCTGAGGACGTCCTCGTTTCTATTGCTGAGACCTTGACCAGTAAATTTAAGTCACAGTACAAAAGAGATGAAACGCCTAGTGAGGAATCCAGACCTGCTGTAATGCCATACCTGCATAAAATCTCACATAACGTTAAAAAGGTAGCCATGAAATACGGTGTTAAGGTAGTCTTTTCTGCGCCCACCAAACTGCCGTCGCTTTGTTCACGTATCTCAAAAATCAGCACAAAAAAGAAATGTAATGTTAAACACCAGAGCATGTTCACCAAATGCACAACCGATGTTGTTTACTCGCTCCCACTGTCCTGTGGCAAGGCCTACATAGGTCAAACGGGTCAATGCGTCAACGACCGTATGAGGCAGCACCGCACTTCGCTGCAGCCAGGCAACACAGCAAATCTTCCAAGACATTGCAACCACTGCAAAGACTGCACCCCTCTGTTCCATAATGTCAACATCATCGGCCGCGGCAAAACACAGATAGAACGAGAAATCTTAGAAGCTTTTAAAATCAAGCAGTTAGGAACTGAATGCGTCAGCGACAGCTCTGTCAGGTTCACGGCAAAAGAATACACTTTCATGAATGGGACATAGGTTGCCACATGTTTCTTCGCTCGCTTAATCAGTTTTGTGTTTGCTGTTTTGATAGCGTTTGTGGTGCTCACGCGCATGTGCGCCCTGTTCTGATGCTGGCGAAGCAAAGAATTTTCAGTTGTGTTCCAGCGTTGTTCTGTGTACTTCTCCTCCTTGTGAATGCGTCCTTTTCGCTGGTTTCCCACATACCGTGTCATATATCCTTTCCCTGTCGCATGTGGTAAATGTTATATTGGACAGACAGGCAGGTGCGTCAATGAAAGAGCTAGAGAACACGCAAATTCATTAGCAGCAACTGCTACATCAGGCTTCCTGGCTCTTCATTGCCACCAATGCACGGCCAACTTGGACAACATCTCGATCCAAAAAAATACATAGGCTGGCCAGGGAGATCATCGAAGCTGTTGCCATCCATAAGAAAGGAAAGGACTGCGTAAGCACTGCGTGTATTGCACTGTCAACGAAATAAAATGCGTACCTCCATGATGTTTGTCCTGTCCCATGAATTGGCCAAATTATTCGCCCCGTCCTGTTCGCCATTGTTTTTATGTTTCTATTTACCACATCATGTTTTAGCCTTTTTAGCCCTGTTTAGCAGTGTTACCGTTGGAATTTATTGGTTTTAACTCGACTCTCGTCTCGCCTGAAGGCGAGGAAGGTTTTTACAATTTTCGCAGCCTCATGTCCATCTTCAACTTGTAGCATTGTTTCCGCGTGGTTTGTTGGCGCGGTATTTTTTATTTATTTATTCATTCAGTTTTTCGCGTTTTGATTTTATGACACCGCTTTTTTTTCTTTCATTGTCTGCTTTGTGGCCTAGGTCTTAAGTTGTGACTGCTCTAAGGACTGGTTTTCGGTTATCTTTTAGGTTGCCAGTACAAGTGCGCACATATTTCCAACGCGACCTCAGATTGTCGGGGCTCACATGGTTTCGCGTTCCCGTTGACGGCTGTTCCGTCACCTTTTTCTAAGGTTTTGTTGTTATCTTTGCTTTCGGTGCGGTCTTTATTGCCATACGCTTTGCCCTCGCTCCATCCCTCTCTCCGCCTTTTCCCACTGTATGTATTTCCCGCGTTTCGAGCTTTTTCAATAAAGTTGTTAGTCATCTAGCTGTGTGTTCCGTGTTCCATGTGTCTGTCTATTTTTATGCGTCCCAAAGTTCATGCTGGCCCAAAGATGGATTCATACCAACTGGCCAAGAGGAGTGCCATTTTATAGAAACAAGGATTAATGAAAGTATATAATGAAATGTTACACAAAATTATACATCAGGAAACACGTGTTGACGGTAAAATATATAATGAGGAGCATGAGACAAGAAATTAGCCGGACAAATGGTTATACTACAAAGCAAAAACAAGACAGGGGGAGAACGAATTCTCAGTAACAAAGAACTATAATTAGCGATATATAAGTAGTTCATTTTCAGCAAGTGTGATAAAGGCATTTAATGTATGACCACTAACAATTGACATGTTTAAGGAGTTCCATTTGCGTATAGCACGAGGAAAATTGAAGTATTTGAAAGAGTCTTCGAAATGAAAACTGATTTATCGTGTGTATTTGGTTATTTCGTATTTGCCGCGTTTCTGATTTTGATATGCATCTTGAAGTAGTGATTTTAATTGACTGTGTAAGAATCTATACATGGTTTTAAGGCGCGCTATTTTTGCTGTGCTTTGAGGGGTTAATAGCCTTGCGTGCCTGAGTAGTTCTGTTGGTGAGTCTGTTGACCTGTGTCTATTAAATATGCATCTGACCGCCTTCCTTTGCACTCCTTCTAATTGTTTAATCAATTTGTTAGTAAAAGGGTACCAAAAACCATTTCCATATTCACGATCTAGCCTGGCAAATGTTTTTTATACAAGTAACTGTTTCAGATGGTGCTAGTTTGAGGCGTCTGTTAATGAAAAATAATTGTTTTAAGGTGGTTGATCTGACATTGATATGACAGAAACGCTGAACTGGCAAATGAAAACGAACTCCTTCGCGCTAAATGTTTGAGCATGTAAAGTAAGACACAAGTCATTGAAAACAGCATGGTTATGTCTGAGCAGTACTTTAAGAGAGCCAAACTTGAAACCCAGGGCGTGGTTAAGGAACCCAATGAAAGTGTGTCCGACATACTATAAAAAATAGGCAATCTATAAATGAACACATTCAAGAGTCGGACATAGAAGTATGCCTTTGCGTGCCCACACGGAAAGATGATAAAACAAACATTGTTGTGCAATTCAGGTCACGGGCAAGATGATACAGTGTCCTAAGGAAGGCCAAAATAAAACGCACCTGACAAACTAAGATCTCGACCTCAACGATACATTCCCTTATTTTGTCAATGACCATCTCTGTCCAATGCTCAAAAAACTGCTCCCAACGGCTGTTAAACGGAAGTAAGAACACCAGTGGCAGTCGGTTTGGTCATTCAATGGAAAATTTTTGCCAGAAAGGCCGACGGCAGCCCTGTCGTGGCGATTACAAGCGAAAGCTGCCTCGATAAGATCTGCTCCTAGAAACCCGTGGAAGGACTCGCTGCTGTTAAAACAAATTTTATTACCCATGGCACGCTCCAACATACATTACGATGAACCTATCCTTCCGCAGGATCTTTGCCCCCTCGAGCATTTGTTCGTCGGTTGTTAATATTACCGCGCGTTCCGTCTATGCCAAAGACACCATTACCTCTTTTTTGAAAGAGTTCGCCTTCGAGTTTACCATACTAATGCTTTCTGAGACACGGAATTACAATGGTTGTAATAAGTTAAAACTGAAAGGCTATGACTACTTTTTGCTGAACCGTACGGGTAGACGAGGTGGTGGTGTCGCAGTACATGTTGCCACGCACCAGACATAAAATTTTGACGAATTTATGCAGAATAACTAGTGACTTCGAAGTACGAATTTACGTAGTAAGAATGAAGCTATTTCCGTTATATATCGTCCGCCTTGCGGAAACATTGGAAGCTTTATGCAGTTTTTCGAATCTCTGCTGGAATATGCTTGTGAAAACAATTTTCATCTCATCTTAGGGGGAGATTTCAACTTAGATGTTTTATATGAAACGAATGCTCTCCGCGAGTTTAATACCGTGCTGCAATCAAGTGGTTTTGTGAACTTAATCACTACGCCTGCACGAATTACTATTAATACTTCGAGTGCTCTTGACCTCATTTTGACAAATATCAAAACTAGAGTCCGGAGAACCGGTACGCTGGCATATGATAAAACGGAGAGTTGAACGAGTTGGCACAGTTGGTTGAGTTGGTTGAGCGAGTTGGTTGTTAGTCAGCGCCGGTCCTGTTATCTTCTTTCTTTGTCCCTCGTCTCAGCACTGTTACTCCTAGCAGTGGCATATGATAAGTGACCACTGTCCCGTGTTTTTGATTTAACGTAACCTTCCTTGCGAACGGCAGGAGGCTGTTTTTGTACAGTGTATTACAGATGACTGGCTGGAATCGTTTAAAAGAGATATCACGTCATGCAACTGTTGCACGGTGTTCAGTAAAACAAACGTGAATGATGTGTACAATTAATTTATTCAAATCCTCTTGCTTGTATACGCAAAACATATTCCATTCAGGACTCTCAGGCCGTCAAAGAATAGAAGGAAACCGTGGGTTAACAAAGAACATATCAAGAAAATAAGAAATAAAACCGCCTGTATCATTCTTTTCTCTGTACGCGCTCAGAAGATACATTCAAAGCCTTTAAAAAGCTTAGAAATCAATTAAACACTGAGCTTAGGCGAGCGAAAATTAGTATCAACACCTTTTTGTTCATGTCAACAAAGAACAACCTGGTGCCGCACGGAAAATTTTAAATATGGTGCTCGGTCTTGATAGAAATCCTTGCATTCCAAAAACAATCACTGCCAATGGTCGTAAAATAAGAGGCTGTGCATTGCAGATCACCTTAACAGTCATTTTGTTAGCGTTAATCTCCCGGGAACAAGCGCTCTGAGGACCGTCACTCTCAACTCTAGCTGCGCTGACACCGTGTTTTTTTCCGGAAACTGACAAATATAAAGCACAGAGCACATTTATGGGCCTACACATTAGTAGCTCACTAGATATCGAAAACTTACAGGTGAAGCCAGTTAAGTACGTCTTACAATTTATGCTTCTGCTCTGGTTCGTATTTTTAATTTATCACTTGCATCTGGCGCATTCCCAGACGCCATGAAAACTGCGCGAGTGTCTGTGATTTATAAGAGCGGGGATCGTAACGTGGTGTCGAATTATCGGCCGATCTCTGTGCTTTCCGTATTTTCGAAAAGCTTTCAAAAGTGGATCTCTGTTCGTATTACATAGTTCCTTGACGAGAAGGATATTTTAACTGACGCACAATTTTGTTTTACAAAACTTCGGTTGACTCAAGTAGCCTTGCAACTGCTTAAAAAAAAATTACAGAAAATCGACAATAACCTGCTAACAGTTGGCATCTTTATCGACTTCAGCAAAGTGTTCGACTGCATAGATCATCGCATTCTTATCAATAAACTTACCTCGCATGGCAATCGCAGGACACCTGAAGAACAGAAATCAATGTGTTTCAATTAAAAAAAAATTGACGGCGGTTTAGCTCTGGTTAAACCTGGAGTCACGTGATAGCTACGACTGGCCGAGTGGAACTTGGTCAGGTGATCAACCCGTCACGAACCACGTGATCAACGACGGCGCTGCGCCGCCGGCAGCTGCTTCGCACCACGTGACCAACCACCTGACAGCGTGGCGGCGCCGCCACGCTGAAGGCTCGAAATGCTGCTGTAATGTAGCTATCGCTACAAAACCAATGCTCGGCTCTTTTACCGATCACATGTGGCATACCACAGGGAAGTATATTAGGTCCCCTCCTATTCAACACGTAAATAAATGACATTGTAAACATAAACGCTTCTGTTCAGTTTGTGACATATGCTGATGGCAGCACACTGCTACTTTCTGGTGGCATAGTATCGAGCCGCTCATACTAAGGAGCAATCATGTCCTTTCAAAACTTTCATCCTGGTTCAAAGCAATCCGGATGAGGGTTAACCCACCAAAAACTAAAGCTGTTATTTTCCGCGCAAAAAATAAAATAGTTCCACAAGGTTACTCATTGCGATATGAAGATAAACATGTAGAAATTGTGAACGTACATAAAACCCTTGGTGTTTATTTACTTCTCTCATCTACAGTGGGACGGTCATACAGGCTACCTGCGAAAGAAGCTTTCGGCTGTTACTGGAATATTGTCGTAACACGGACAATTGAGCTAGTTGGTACATCTTTGAAAACTTTCGAAAGCACTTTCGAAAGTTTTCAATGAAATATTGTCGTGTTGCCGAATGATTCTTCCTGAAACTGCTAAACTCCAAATATATCATGCTTTGTTTCTTTCATATATAAATTATTGCACGTTTGTCTGGGGTACGACAACTAAAACGTACATAAAAAAACTTTACTTCTTCAGAAAAAAAAACGCAGCGGTGGCCAAGTGGTTGAGCATTCGCCTCGCATGCGGGAGGTGCGGGGTTCGATCTCCAGTGCCGCCGGGTACCCACCGGTGATAAAATGGGTACAAGCTTTCCCCTGGCCTGGTGCTCGGCTTATTTATGGTGAAATGCTTGGGAAATTGGTCTTTGCATCCACCTTGAGTAGAAGAAAAATCCTTGTGCCATGGCGCTCTTTCGGCAAAGCGGCCCTTGCGCCATAAGAACACATAATTATCATCATCTTCAGAAAAAAAGCAATCCATCATGTGGCGAATATACAGCCAACGCACACAACTATGCATTCTATTAGTAGATATAACATGATACGTGTTCATCGTATATATGAGATTAGATTACTACAGGTTATGTATTTTTCTACATATGGTGCTAAAAACTTTGTAGAAAATCTCCGGTCTTTGGGCTACAGGAGTACAAACATTAAAACTCGGAGCACTGATGTATTGGAAATATCGCATGTCAGAACAAACTGTAAACTACAATCATTGGCTCATAATCTACCATATGCAGAAGAACCGAAAACTGAGCGAGTTGGTGCATCTTGTGGAAACAAAAACAGCGCAGCGACGGTGGGCACAGACGAAGAAAGAAGGAGAAGCGCTTAATTACCACTGAGGTTTATTAGAAAACACAGGTATTAATACACTCCAAAAAACAGCCAGGATGTATGATTATCCGCAATAAATTCTAATCATGGTAATCGCGGTACTTAATCTCACAGTCATGAAGAAGCATCGATGCTGTGTTTACACATGTGTCACCATTCACGTGGATGTGATATGCCTAACACAGTTCCCTTGTTAATTTTTCCCTATGCCTGCAAATAACTTTCGTCTCATGGAGAAGAGGCGGGCACATTTTTTTTTTATCGGGGGAACCCTGAATATTATTCAGGGGGCAATCTCTACTACATAACGCTAGGTTCGACGAAGGGGGCCTTTTAACGAGGTGTTATGCTGACGTAGACGAGTTTTAACACAATTTCCCGTTTGGCCGATATATTTCTTGCAACAAGGAAACTCAATTTTTTAGACTACCCTTTCAGCACATGGCGTGAACTGATTTTGGTGGTTCATCTCGCAGGCTCTACTACCCGTTGTTTTTTTTAGCCTTTGCTTTGCTCCTATCGCACCCATTTTTTAATTCTTTATTTTTAACCACTGCAGCATGTAGCTGCACACTGCTTGTCATGTATTGGGGTATGGGCCTTAGACAAGCCTTCTTCTGGCTTTTTGCCCGTGCTCCAAACATCCCTGAGATGTTGAATAAACATTGTATTGCATTGTATTGTATCTACTATGGAACATATCTTTCCAAGTTTTTTCGGGGCTGAGAACAGCACTTGAATCCCATATCTGGCGCCTACACTCTTTAATTTATGATGACAAAAGATGAACATATCGTATAATCGCATGCCTCTTCGTACCTGATGGCTCTGATGGATGGCAATTCTTGAAAGATTTTAGTTTCCTCAGGATTTTGTTGCACACAAGCAGATTATTCCTTCCGTAAAAACTGCTGATTGTAATCTACTAACCTGCTGACTAAAACTAATTGTCATTCCATGCACACAAGATTTTGTAAGTGCTGATCCTAAACATGCAACGGCTATACCACATTTAACTAACTTAGAATGGGATGAGCGATAACTAAGCAAGGGCTTCTCTGAGCGCTGCTGAGAAGACCAGCAGACGTGATCACGGCTCAGGACCAATCTTAAGTATAAAAACTGTAGCTCGTTGTTTCCCGGGACTTCGAAGGTAAATTTTAAGCCTTGTCCGCAACTATCAAAGACCGTCAGTATTTCTTCTACATGGCAATCGAAATTTGTAGGCTCAACAAAAATTAAATAACCATCAAGCATACCTAAACACCCGTTTTACACAATCTCCGAACTTAGATTGTATCACCCTGTCAACATGACACCGAAAAATATTACTTAGTACCGGGGCTGCTTTCGAACCTATGCGCACCCCAGCTTTTTGAGCAGATTACTTTCCCGCTCACCGAAAGTCGATTGCAGGTGAAACGTCAAAAGTTCCAAAAACGGCTCCTCAGATTTCCCACAATCCGAAATAAATCACTCTTCATCATTATCAATAGTTATGCTTTTCTGAACACACCTTCTTCCTTCTTTCCTCGTCCATACTCGTCGTCGCTGCGCTGGTTTTTGTTTCCACAATCTACCATATGTACTAAACAAATATAAGCGCACAACTGTTTTTACTCCCAAAAAGCTGGAGACTCATTTTGTGCATATGAAAGTGTAAACTGCTAATATACCTGTAATGTTGATCGATTGATTGGTTGAGTGATTGATTGATTGAATGATTGATTGATAACATGAGAATCCCATCTGAGGGCCGAGGTCAATGTTATGCCTAAATATTTGTATTCTCAGACCGATGCAAGAGGAATGTTATTTAATGCATACTGAAATATTTATTGATGATTCTTTCTGGTTTACGGATAAAGTAATTGATTTTTTAACATTAATAGTCAGCTGCCATGCTTCGCACCACTTTGTCACTGCGGCTAAATCGTTACTTAAAGTTATGTGGTTACTGAGAGTGTTAATTTCCTGGTAAAGTACTCAGGCGTCATCAAAAGTTTAATATTGTGAGCAATACTCGCCGTTAAGTCGTCTATAAAAATTAAAAATAATACTGGGGCCAGAACACTTCCTTGTAGTACACCGGATGTTACATTGCCCGTTATGGACATCTCGTTGTTAATTTCGACAAATTGAGTACTGTCAGTGAGGTAATCAATAATTCCGTCTACAACTAGGCCAGCTCCTGAGGTTGCTTCAAGTTTCGTAATAAGTTTAGTGTGTGATACGCATGTGTTAGGTAAATTATTTGAGTGACTGTAGAATATTCAATTATTTGCGTGACTGTAGAAAGTCCTTTATGAAAGCCATGGTGAAAAGGTGTTAATATTTGGTTATTTCCTGAATAGGCTATGTGTTTTAAGATAATGTGCTCGAGTAACTTGCATGCTGTGCTGGTTAGTGAAATTGGTCTGAAGATTGAGGGATCTGATTTGTTTCCTGTTTTGTGAACTGGTGTTACTTTAGCTGTTGTCCATTCGTTAGGAAGGGTATGAGTTGACAAGGACTTGTTAAAAAGTATTACTATGAATTATGCTACCTATTCGGCATATCTACGCAAGAAAATGTTGGAGATCTTATCAGGCCCTCATGCTTTCTTTGTATTCAAGTTTAGTAAAAGGTTTAAGACTCCGGCTTCTTTTACAGTAATGGGTTCTAGATAGTCGCCTGTGCAAAAGCTAGTACGAGGCGTATTTCTGTTGTCTGTAGTGAAAATAAAACAAAACTATTTATTCATCGTGGTTGCAATATTTCGGTTTTTCCTCTGGAGACGCTTCGTTTTCATTTGGTGTTTTAGTGTTTAGGTGACGCCAGAACTTTTGGGGAGCATCTTTTTGAAAATTGTCAGCGTATTTGTAAAGTAAAATGTCTTAGCTGTTTTTATTTGGGATCTCAAATCAATGATGGCCAAGGTTAATTGAGCTGCTGTTCTCTGTGATGGATGGCGTTTCTGCGTTTTTTTCAGTGGTCGAACTTTTCGCTTGTCACGTATTACGGTTCGACTTATCCATGGATTATGTTCTCGTATTTTCTTAGTCTTGTGTACATAATTAGTAACGCAATATGACTCAATATTTTTAACCTCTGCCACAATGTTTCTGTGTCAGCATTTGTCATCTGAGAGTTGTTGGAATGATGGTAGTTCTTGGTGATAAGGTATGAAGTATGGTAGTGTCATCCGCTCGGCTGTAGTCAGGATACGCTATTATTGATCGCAAAAAAGGTCTATTATAGTGATGCCGGACAGAACACATTACTAGCTTGTGGTCGGACAGGCCGTCTAAATTTTCCACATTAGTTTCTTGACAGGAAAAATGAATACCCAAGAAAACTAAATCTAGAATGTTAGAGCTAGTTCCTTGTACGCGGGTGGGTTCTGTTACAATTTGCGACAGGTTAGAAAAAACATGACATCGAAAACAACATCAGAGCAAGGCGAATGATGGTGCAATGTGTTCTGGTTAACACTGTGAAGATTTAAATCTCCTAAAAATACTAGTCTTGTCCCTTTAACATGATGTTGCATATACTCATACAATTATGACAGGATCGGAACAAGGACTAAGGTAAACGCAACCCTCAACGATGGCAGAATCAGAAAAGCAGTTTGAAGAAAATTGCTTCTACCCCCTCTACTTCAGGTAAAGTAACGAAATGAACATCTTTTCTTGTCAATAATGCCACGCCTCCGCCTGGTGTCGGTCTGTCCTTGCGTGCTATGGCGACGTTAGGGGGAGTCACTTCGAAGTCTCTGATATCTTTTGTTAGCCATGTTTCAGTTATAACTGCGAAGTCAGGCTCGAAGCCTAATAATAATGATTCCAGGGGACCAGGCTTATTCATGATGCTACGCGCATTAATGCTGATGAGCGTTATTTGGGACGTTGTGGACGGCGCGAGCGAAGGGCACGTGTTCCTGTGTTTTGGTTTCTTTCGCTTGGCAGAGGTGTAACTGGATCAGGTCCAACTAGAGACACTTCATTTTTTTCGTTGTCCCAAAAATACAATTCACCACTTATCTGTAGTTGGTCTTAAACTAGTGACACTTTTTCGCCGGAATCTTTCCTTGGTTTCCCGTGTTTCCTTAGTTTTTTCTTGATGTCGTGAATACGGAACGAAAAGTCTTAACTGATGATAAACTCGGTGCCCTTTAATTAGTGGCAGTTGCGCAAAATGTTCGTTTTGTCCCTTAAATCTAGAAGCATCATTATTATAAGCCTTGTTTTCTTTTCTACTGCTCTACCTAGTCTGTGGATGGTGGTGGTGTAAACTGTATTACATACAGGGGAGTTTAGGACGCACAGGTCCGTGGGCCCCCGCACAGCCCAACTGCACTCAAACGTTCATGTCCCGGAGGCTCATGACGCTGGCAGCCCGGCCTGTGGCGATGGCTTGCTTGGCCGGGGTCCTCGAAGCGCAGTAGGGTCTCCCAAGCCTCCCAAGTGGTAAGGTGCTCCAGGCCCCGCGGGGGAGGATCCGCCGGGCAGAGGAAAAGGATATGATCGAGAGTGGCTTTGGGGTGGTGGCGGAGGGTACAGGAAGGGTTTGTGTGGACTTGGTGATAGCGCGAGCGTATATAAGGGGAGGGTAACGTGCGTGTTTGGAACCGCCTCCAAAGTGTCTGATGATAATTGTCGAGGGAGGGATGGGGTGGGGGGTACAGCCGACGCTCGGCTTTGCAGGCCTGCGTCAGTTCACTGAAGGGATGCATGCGCTCCCGTGAGAACCCCAGATCGGCGGCCGCCGGTGCCCGGTTGAGAGAACATTGGGCTAAAGCGTTGGCAGCCTCGTTTCCGGGATTCCCGGAGTGGGCAGGCACCCATATGAGCTCCATGTGGCGGGGCGGGTGTGCGGAGAGGGAGTTCAATATGCGAAATGCAGGGACGTGAACTCTCCCACGGGCGAAATTTAGTATGGCAGTCTTAGAATCCGATAGTATATACCGGGGCTCCGTGCGCGCGATGGCTAGGGCAATAGCGGCCTCTTCAGCCTCCTCCGAAGGGGCAGTGGGGGGATATGTGAAGGGTATCAATCGGTTGTAGGGAGGTGTCCGTGATGGCTACAACCGCGTCCTCGCCTGTGCATGCGGCATCCACCCAAATGGCATCCGGTCCCACGCCATAGATTTTGTGGAGCGCCAGTGCGCGAGCTCTGCGGCGGGGTTCGTGGTAGGTCGGGTGCATGTTTTTAGGGAGAGGTTTAATAAGTAGTTTGTGGTGAATGTGGGTGCGTTCTACTGCAACTTCAAGTTTTAAGGAACCGTTGACAACTTTTGAAGCGAACAGCACAGCAGAGGTGGCCGCCGCAGACTCTCTCTCTCTCTCTCTCTCTCAATCAATCAATCAATCAATCAATCAATCAATCAATCAATCAATCAATCAATCAATCAATCAATCAATCAATCAATCAATCAATCAATTTATTTATTTAGCATTTCTTTCAATACAGAAATAAATGCAAAGATAAGAACAAAAAGCTGCTTCTCGAGCAGCTTGACAACGGTTCTTACCGCTCCCTAGTCACAACTGCACATGCGCCACTATTAGCACTGAGCCCCAGGTGTTCCGCCGCTGCGCAGCGCCGTGCCTTACCTCAAAATCCAACTTTCAATTTTCAGTTTTCTCTTTCTTCTTCCCCCCCCCCCCCCTCCTGTATCCCTTCCTTTACGGTGCGGTTCGGGTGTCCACCGAGATATGTGAGACTGTTACGGTGCCATTTACTTTCCTCAAAAACCGAACAAAACAAGTGAGTTGACGTCGTTTATAGAGCTCATTGACGTTGGCAACTTCGTAAAGGCCGTTCATTTTCACGAAAGGAAAGGCGCACAACCGGCTCCGTGGGCCAGTGGAGACCTCAATCTCGCGTTCGCTTTGTATATCCTGGATTAGCTGAGCTAAACCACATTAATTTATTTCACTCACGGCGTGCTCCAGCGAGTCGCTGGTTTCTTCTTCATCTTCAGATATGCCATAAACTATAAGATTCTATCTTCTGGAGCGATTTTCGAGATCGTCTAGCTTTAATTTCAGAGACAATACGACCTGTTGCAGATGTTCGACCTGCTCGGTACATGACGAAATAAACTGTAGAAGAACTGCAGATTGGGATAGTTGGTGACGCATAGTGGTGGTTCAACAGCGCTGGTTTCAGCGCTGGTTTGTGTGTCTTGTCTCCTACTTGGTCTGTGTGTGTTTTTGGGCTGTTGAACTACCACATGACGAAAGTTTGTCCTCAAGGAAAGTAAGGTGTTCTAATTTCTTGTCGATTGAAGTTAACCTTTCTTCTTTTATTTTTTATGTCATATGCTATCTGACATAGCTGTTGAGAAAGTTCTGCCATATCGGGCCCAGGATTAGTCTCAGCATCACCCGCAAGCAGTAATAATTTCATTGTATGCACCACATCGCACACTGTATCTAAAAAATTGCTGATGGCCTAGCTCTGTTATGCCAGGATATACGTAGCGCTAGGCGACTTCTGGATCGGGAGAGTTAATATGTGAAACGCGTGCATTCACTAGATGCGCCTTTATTCATGATTAAACATTGCGCCACCGTGGCGGAGTGGTGGCGTCTCCGCCTCAAACGCCAAAGGCCGTGGCTCGATTCCCAGCCTCGACACAGGTTCTTTCTTTTTATTCAGTGAGGGTGCAGGGTCTCAGTGGCTCCCGTAGATGCCGCCACCGAATACGCGTTGGTGAGCGGGTAAGGGCGGCGAGGCGCGCGGTGTGCCGTCATGCCAGATGGCGCGGCGTCTAGGGTGCATCGATGCCAGCGCCGCAGTTCAAGGTGGTGCCATCCTTTGAACACCCCCACGCCACCTCTTTCTCGCTGCGACACCATTTTGAATCACGGCGTGTGGGCACTGTTGCTCGGTGCGAATAGCTTTGCTTGTGCTGTTCGAGGCATAGTGGCTGCGGATGACTCGCTGGTGGTTCTACTTGTGTGAGAGTGTTTGACCGCATGATTGACGAGCTTGTCAAGTACACCGAGCCATCATGACGGGCTGTTGTATGCCAATGCGCTCCTGGTCAATGCTTAAAAGCCTGCGTTGTTTTCACTTCCCCCGGGACTCAGGAAGTAATTGTGGTCAATTTTTAGGTGGCTGTTAGTTTACTATTAATTCATATTTGAACAGCGCAATAAAACAACGGGACACAACGAAGAAAGGACACCACAAGCGCTGACTCGCAACTAGATTTTTAATACACGTCCAAGCATCTTAAATACTAAGAACGCCAAACACAAACAAGAGGGAAAAACCAAAAGAAAGAACGACACAAAGCTGCTAATCACGCCCACAAAGTTTATTAAAAGCTTAACCCATCACTACTTAATTTTGCAGGCAAAATAGGAATTGCACACATAGGCATAATTAATATTTGCAGTTTTTTTAACGAAACCGTTTCTGGTCGATTCTTTTTCACAAAGCATGACTTTTGAAAGTCGATTACTTTTATTTCGGATTTAAAATTTTAAGAAAAGAATTACTGCTGCTGTTTAATGACCTGCAATTCACCCTTTTTTGTGTACGCTTATATGGATGATTTATTAATGAGTACAGATGGGCTTGAATAAAATAAATTCAATGAAAAAAATATATGTAGAAATGGGTTTCACAAACGGAGGAATCACAGTATATAAGCAACCGGTGCGTTCGTCAATGGCGCAAGCGAAGTCTGCATATGAGCGCACGCAAGAGCACTAGCTCGGTGTTTGTGCGCCTGTCAGAAAAATGAAACGAGTGAAAAACTTGCCGTAATCCTTTGCCCTATCGCCAATGAGGGCAATCAGTTCTCGTGGGCCTCGAGAAAGAAAACGCAGGCGGAGTGGCAACGTTGGTATACGGTGGCATCGTTTTTATATTCTATACCAGCGTACGCCTGTGCACAAATGTAACTGCACCCCTGTGAGCTGTAAACAGGCGAGCAACACAAAGTTACGCTTGGAAAGAATAAAAGCAGACAGACGTCTGCCTTTGCGAGCACAACAAACGGAAACGGCGCGCACGACAAAAGAGAAACCAACCACAGCGCGCGAGCGGATGTTATCAAACCGCAGGACTTGAAAACCAAAAAGCGCAAGGAAGAAAACTATTTCTTCCACTTGCACGGAGCGGGAGCACTTGCTGGCAAGCGGATCTTTAAAATAATAGCGCGTTTTTCAAACCAGCAGACGGCACACTAATTGTTCAACCTCGACCACTCGGGGCCCTAAAATTACGCGTATAATTAGGTCTTCGATCCCCGGATATTAAAATGGCTATTATGAGTAAAAAGATGCGCAGTGCGACACTTATGAAGTCTGTTCAAGTCAAAGCACTCTGAATGGCGTCGAGAGCATGAATGGCGCCGTAAAGAACACTAACGCAGCGGATCCCGTGTGATTCATTATGGCGGCGCTGTTGAAGTTGTCTCCACCCTGAACGGATGAATGAATGGATAAGGCTGAACCGTTTAAATTGGGCGGTGGTTCAAGCCACCTGGCCATGACTTATGAAATTTTACTCTTGTCTTGATTTTAGCCACCAATCAGATAACCTTCGCTCGGTTACTTCTACCCGCTTGAAATCTACTTTCCCTTCACTGTACTTAAACCCCAATGCCTTCGATAAATCAGCCCCGCTGCTTTCCAATGTAGGGTGAACCCCTTTACAGAAAAATATCAACTGTTCAGCCGTTTCCTCCTCCTCTCCGCACGCAACGCACAACGTGTCTATCTCGTGGTACCTGACTCTAAATGTCATAGTCCGCGAAACTCCCTCCGCACAACGGCGGCGCTGACAACGAGGCACCCTAGCGGCGTCCGCCCAGCTGCGGCGGTTACCGCTGCTCATTCTGTAGGCAGGTGGCCGACACCTTTCACATGGTTTGGGCATGCAGGCAAAATCCTTCTCTCCTCCATATCACCCCTCCCCCTACCCGAGAGGACTGGGCGGCGACTCTGCTCGGCTGCCAGGAACTAATCGGCCCAACAGGCCCTGGTTCTGCAGACTGCGCAGTGGTCAGGATCAACGGTATCCCGGAATGAGGAACTCTGCCTTGTATTGTAAGGGGCGAGACCCACTAGGGGCCTCTCCCTGAGTACCTCTCTGTATATATACCTAAATAAATACTTTGCACCACCACCATCAACATCACATACCGTCCCTCCAAACTCGGCGCAAAATCCAAAGGCTCAAATTTCTATATTTACTGAAAAACTACAAGCTGTCTGTCGCTCCCCACTTGTACCTTACAGAGCTAACACAGGGCCGGATTAAAAAAATCGGGGCCCTGGGCTAATGCGCATGCAGGCCCCCTTTCCCTATACTGACCCCCCCCCCCCCCTTTCGCCTGCTACGCTCTGGAAATATGCCATGTTTCATTTTAATTCCTCCAAATTAAAAAGAACGATGTGCGGTCAGCGGGATTATTATTTTTGTTATTATTATAAGGAAAACAACAATACTTGATTGAAACGCGTGCTGTTGTAAACACTAACACATATGTTCACTTTGTGATTAATCTGCATTCTGTTTTCAGCAAAAGCTATGCTTTAAGGAAAACTTTAGTGCACTCAAGACGAACAAGAACGTGGAAAAGACAACACAGCTCAGATGTCGATCCTTCTGAAGCTGGACATTGTTTGCATCACTAAGTTTTATCCCGTGAGGAGATGCGTTGTTCTATCCAAAATTTTTGTTATTAAAATTCAAGCATCACACTGCAGTAATCATTACACACGTTACTCTATAAATATGCAATAGATATATATGCAATACTCAAGGCAATACAAACACCATAAAAAAGCACTAGAATACAGATGAATATTACCAAGTGTAATTGCAAAACATTATTTGAAAATATTTTCGTTAAAGGTAAGACAAGCAAAGACGACACCAAATAAACGTGGCAGTATCAAAAACAACAAAACTACAGTTCTTTATAAGCGCGCTAAATATCACAAGAAGAACAAACAAGAGACGAACAACGAAGATTTGCATATCTTGAGTTACACTGCTCAGCGTTTCATCGGCAACGTTTAGGCTGGGAGGCGACACAACGAACTTACTGGAACTATTCATTAATAGCGCAAACAGACCTCTTTTAAAATGGCATCTTTCGCGCCTTCGCTTGGGCGAAATCAGATATAGTCTGTTCGAAGGATAGATCGCGGAGGAGGTCACTTTCAATGGACATGATAGCAAGCGAGTTCACCTTGTCGTCAAGGAGACTCGAACGAAGGCGATTTTTTATCATCGACAACTTGGAAAACGATCGTCCGGTATCACATCTCGACACGGGTATGCTTAAGTACATTCGCAAAGCAATAGAAAGGTTCGGAAACAAATCAATAAGCTTTATTTCGTGCAGCAACTTCATTATTCCCAGTAGACTCGTGTCCTGGCACACAGAGTTCTACAGAAAGTTCGCAAACTGAACGATTTCAGCGGAAAATGCTGACTCCAAATCATTTTTGTAGGTTTTCATCAACTTCTCAGCCTGCTGTGCCAGAGAGGCCTCGCTCCCAACTTCTGTCAGCAATTTTAAGAATCTTAACCTTTCGCAGAGTTCAGTGTAGGCAGCCATTCGCACTCGCAAAGCAGAGCCTGGACTGTCAAGTATCACATTGTGGGTCTCTACGATAAACTTATTTATACCTTGTAGCGCACTATCGCTATTTCCGACTGGGTGCTTACTCAAAACGATGCGTTTGCCCTCATCCTGATAACATTTATTGGTGCTTAGCGTGCTCTCTCTTCGAAGGTGTCAATGAGAGGTCGCAAAGAATTAACAAAGCCTTCTAGAGAGCTCAGCAGGTCGACAGCAGTTGAAATGTCTAGGCCTGGTTTCTGAAGTCGTACGCTCGTTTTGTCAAAGCGCCCCAAGATTTCATTCCAGAAAATCGCCATGAATGCAGCCTCTAGTTTTGTCATTTTCTTGAAGAGAGTGCACTTCGTTCGTGTGGCCGTTTTCTTCCTCGTTCTTTTATTTAGCTTCAAGGCAATACAAGACTGCATTGAAATTTTTCAGAATGGCTTTACATGAATCAGCGTGTCTTGATCACCTGGTCTTAGAGAGACATTTCAAAACAAGCAGCTGGCCAGTTCCACCCATGCTGTCCAAAAGATACCTCCATCGCTTACGTGAGGCTGCAAAGAACGCATACAGTATCGGAATTACAGTGAAAAATTTGACTGCCTCAAGGCAACTGTCAACGCTACACGCTCCAAGTTCAGTGAATGACCAGCACACGGGTCGTAGACTGCGAATGCGTTCAGGTTTTTGATTTGAGCTTGCAGTCCTTCGTATTTTCCTTACATAATTCTCGCATTATCATAAGCTTGGCCCCTACAATGATCAATTGAGATGCCATTGGTCGTCAACGGGGACATCACGGTATCGAATGATGCAAGACGGTATGCGACTCGATTGGAACAAATTCAAGACAGCGTTCGTACCCTTTCCCATTTAAACAGTATCGTAAAACAACTGACAGCTGACCAACGTGAGTAAGGTCTGGAGTCGAATCAACAATTAAAGAGGAGTATTTTGCGCATTTCACTTCGTTAACGAGACGTTCCTTGACAGCCTTCGCTATATGCTCGATAAATTCATCACAAATGGTTTTTGACAGACACGATGGGTGACCTTTTTTTTCTGCTTTGCTCCCGTAGCGTTTGATGTGCTCCTCTAGAAAGGGATCAAACTTGGCAATGGCCTCCACCACTCCCATATAAATGCCATTTCTCGGTGAACCAAAAATATCCTCACTGCCCTTAAATGCTAGGTTGCGCTCAGCTAGAAGCTGAACTGCAACGACTACGCGCTTCAACACCTCTGTCCAGAAAGCGGTCTCAATGACAAGATGCTTAACCAGCCAGCTCATTGTCAATTCTTCTGCCACGCAGTTCAGGTGCTCGACGCAATTTTCATGTGCGCAAACGTTTTCTTCTGCTCTTTTCCAATCAGAAAAGCCGTGCGTAGTGAAAGCACTGGGGTTGCTTGAAGTGTAAAACAGTTTGCACATGGAACAGTAAAGGAACCTTTGGACTTCAAGTACATTAATCAGTGTCGCTCGTACGCCTCCCCATTTACAGCCTTTCGCGCGAAAAGATGAGGTGACATAGCGTTTCTGAGTTTTGTATTGCCTTTCGGAAGACGGAAAATTTTCTGCCCGATTTTGAAAATACAATGGCCCTTTCTCAAGGCATACACTCCGAAATCTGTCAGTGAAACGTCGGCCCACTTAGCAGGGTCACTTCGAATAATCTCGCAACGTACCTCTTGCTTCGGGGGTGTCTGTACTTCTCTGTTGCCGCAACGAGAAGCCGTCTCATTCGTCCACTCGAGGCACACTTTGTGGGTTGGAACATGGTTATTTGATGCCAAACTAACAGGAAACAGGTGAGTTGGTTCTTGGAGTGTTGTTTCCTGGCGCTCGTCAGTAGAGCGAGGCTTGTCGGGGAGGTTTGGCACCTGTTGGTCAGCAGTAGTAGAAATCGGGCATGGCGGACCGGACACCTGGAGCTCTGTGGCAAGGGCCCGGCCGAGTAGCATGGACGTTGCTCACTCAGGAACAGGACAGGGCTCGGTTAGCGTCGGTTATTCAAAAATATGGACGTCCGAGGTTGGCACCGTTTTCACAGGATCCAGACAACCAAGATGAGTCAAACCTTGCTTCTTGCCAGGAAACCGTGGTGATGGAGTTGGCAACTCCTCCACAGAAGCACAGTCGGTACTATTGGGAGTTTGACACGGACTCTGGGTAGAGAGATCAAACTGCTCCGCGGAAGAAGCATTCAGTAGGTACTTTGGCATCTTTGGTAGCCTCTTTTAACGCTATTCTCTAACTTCGCCTTTCGTTTAGACGCACAACTTTGATGCTTCCGACCGAGCATTTTCGCATGAATGGATACTAATTGTTATCTCACCGGGCAATTCGTCAGTGCCACGCAACCGCAGGTGTCCAACGGTGGCCGTCTCGATGACTGGCGCACGCTGCCTGGATGGTCCGTCGTTGGCCGAGATTGGTGCGTCCCCCGGGAGCTCCTCAGCGGGCATCCTTATGCAAGCTTAACCGGCGGCTCGGGGCTGAATCGCAGCCCGCGATCAACTTCCTTTGACAGACCCGCGCCGCGTCCTTCTGTTACTAGCGCCAAGCAGGCGTTCACATACGCATAGAGTTCTTTGCACAAATTCCCTCCTTCTCCGTACAAACTCACTCCTTCTCCCGTTCCTGTCTCGTCTTCGTATTGGCTAGGAGCAATCGTCTGTTCTGGGAGGTTGTCGATTTTTCTTTTGCCCCGTCGATGCCGAGCGCGAGAACGAAGGGGAGAGGGCGACTCCTAGCGCGGGCGAAGTTACGATCCCTCCGTCGCCTCTGAGTCATCTTTTTCTGCTTCTTTCTGGGAAGTTCGGCGGTGAGTCTGGCCTACTTTTTCTGTCGAGCGCGCGCGAGGGTGCGCAGCCACTAGGCAGGAATGTGCCCTGGAGACAGGCCTTTGTGTCCAGCTCTACAACTTCTCCCTTCACTCTTCCACAACCCTAGTCCGAACAGTGAACATTCCCGCAGGGCACGCGGACAAAAGCACGTGTGACGTCTTTTTTCCTTTCCTGCCTACTCTGCCATCACACTCATATTCATCTGCTATCGGATTCTCCCTCCCCCGCCCAAACTACCATCACGGTAAAGCAAAGTCGAATGGGAGGCACTGTTGGGTACTGCCGCACATCCTTTTTATGAGAAGGACGGCGTGTCACGGATCTCCCCAGAGAACACTCGGACCGAAAGAATGGACTAGGCGACCGGTGTACGCACACAAACGGACATTTAATACAAACCATGCAGCACACACACTAGAACACAAAACTAACAAAACACAAAACACAGACTATAAATACACCGGACCCGGGCATACTGCTACCAGCGTCTACTACTAGTGTTCTACTATTAGCGGTCGGCGTTCGTGCTCACGGTTGGTTCGGTGTGGCTGCGGCGTTATATGGATCCCGTAGCCGGCGTCGAGGCGGCGTTCGGCGTGCTTGGGCTGGCGTCGCTGGCGGCACCGCTGGCTGCGTCGTATAAGCTCCCGGTCCAAGCGCCCGTGGAGGTGATGGCGGTGTTGTTGGCGTTGGGGCACCACCCGGATGGGTGGCAACAGCGCTGGAGATACCCCTGGCCGTAGCAGGTGGTAGCGTCCTCTGTTGACTCCCCGGAACGGGCTCAGGCACGGCAGGAAGTCCACGATGCGATGTCGTAGAACGCGAGCTCACCGGAGCAGTGACCGGCGTCGCTCTCTTCCAGCCGATGCGTCCCTGACCCGCCGGAGCCTCCGCTTCTCTCCTCTTCCCCCCGGGCCTCGGTCTCACTCGCCCTTTTATAGCCTCGGTGTTAGTCCACGTATGCCTTGTCGTCGCCTTCTTCTCTTCTCCACCAATAATCTCCCTCCACCTCACCGAATACTAATCCAACAATCATCTCCCTCCAGCTCACCGAATGCTTCTTCTTCCTCTTCTTTATTCTTCGGTTATTCGCGTCGTGTTCTTCACACCATTTTCCTTTAAAATTTAATTTAGGCTCCATAATATATGTGACACAGCGGCGGAACTATTTGAGAAGTGGAGGGTGGCGTAGTGGTGACGAGGGGCAAGGGAGATTTAGGTCCTCATCCCACATTACATGTTTTAGGTGTTACCCCTTTGCCCCTCCTCTCCAGACAGCACTGGACAGATGGACTGACAGGAAACCACGAAAACTCTACCAAGCAAACGCACCTCGCTTCGTGAAAAAGAGGGCCCCACCGGGTGGCGTGGGATTCCTGCTTTTGCAGCTCGACATGCTCTCCCCAAGTGATCAGGCTAAACTCATGCTGTTACATTAGGCGGGGGGGGGGCGCCTGCTTATTCTGGTTTTCTTGCTTCATACATGTCGCTCGAAGTTCCGTTGCCCATGGTTCCCTATACTAAGCAGGTTAGAATAAATGGGCCCCCTTCTCCTACTGTCCGAGGTGAAGCCCTGGGCTGCAGCCCCCTTAGCCCCCCCCCTCCCCTCCCGTAATCCAGCGCTGGTTGCTAGGCAACAGCTCAAGGTCTTTGCCTCCTCTGAGCACCGCCACAGCGAAATCGCAAGTTCGTTGCCAGCGTAGCTTTTGGTACAAAAGTACCGAAGGCCACGGCAGCACAAGGCAACGCTCGCCAGAGTGGAAGCATTTCCTAAAACACTCTTACCTGCACGAGGAATACAAGCGGGTTATCGATTTGGGAGCAAGCCCAGCTGCCGTGCCCTTTGGTTTGAAATGCTTCGTTGACGGCTTTTATAGTCTAGGAAGCTTGCAGCGCCGCTACGCACAGCTAGAAGACTGCATTGTCGCCGCCACTGGATGTCGGCGTTAGTAGGTGACGAAATCCATCCGCAGATTGCAGGAACAGGTGCGTTGAAAAAATTGTCTTTCCGTAGCACATGCACATGTTCGTGCCGGAAGGGCTGACTTGGTTCTTGTGACATCCCGTCGGTATCACCAGCAGCCTGGCGATGATGTGCACGAGGAAGACAAGCGGGTTATTTATCTGTGCGCAAGCCCATCTTCCATGCCCTTCCAATAATAGTAATAATAATGAATTCTTTATTGATGCAAATTCAAGATAGATATGCGGGCCAGCCCAAGCCAACAGAGCGCTTGTGGGGCTGTACCCGGCAGCATGGGTGAAGTTAGAGCATATGGCACTTGCTTTCACAACGCAAATCAATCAGAGTAAAAACTAAGGAATATGAAGAGAAAAAAGTGAGAGAAATGAGAGAAAGAAAGATAACAAAATCCAGCATATCAATCGAAGATGAGACTTCACTACTTTCCGGCTGCTTAAAGAGAAGACATCATCTGGCAAGTCTTTCAAGACACTTGGCACACATAAAGCACGTACATGTTCACAGTATCTTGTGCGTACTCTCGGCAAAATAAAACGATCGCGTGGACGTAGTGTTTGAGCGGAAACACACGACAGGCAGAATTACTTACTCCACAGATACTTAGGAATAACACTTTCTTTAAATAATAACGTGAATAAAGGAAAAAAACACGAGCACGAGAAAAGACACGAATTGTTGGCGATTGACACACCACATATCACAGCATGGATAATAGATTTCAGTAAGCAATCATTTGTTGCGGAAAAACACTGAGCAGAAGTAAACCGAACAAATTCTGTATCGCAGCACACTGTACACCAATGCATGTGCTATTGATTTCGTTATGTAAACTGGGAATAATGCTTTAATAGAGTATAGCAGGCAAGCTATTTTGCGCAGCCTTTTAAAACCTTAGCCAAATGGCTGTTTCAGGACATGGTGGAATCTGGATGAAGACCAAGATACTTATGGACACTTGAAAGGTATGAAATAGGAAAACAGGTACAATTGATACGCTGACGAGAATGAAGAAGGACTGGAATGGTCACTCGAACAGCTTTCAGGGGATTGTGAAAACAAACTAATTTAGTTTTATCTTGGTTAATGGAAATTAGGTTATTACAGTACCAACTCGTATCATTTAGAGTGTAAATTTGTAATTCAGCAACGGCCTGATTCTAATTAGTATGACGGGATACCAAAAGCATGTCATCTGCGCCATGAAAGACACAGCTAGAGCCTGACTGAGGTCGTTAACCAACAAGTTCAATAAAAGCGGGGCCAGAATGAGTCTCTGAGAAACTCAAGCGACCAACTCTCTGGGCTTGCTTTTAATATTTCCGATAACTACTGCTTGGGTTCCACCATGCAAATAATTCTCAAGGAAAGTTAAGAAGGGCCCTGGGAAGCTATAGCTATGGAGTGTACGAATTGATATATCATTTTTCGCGGCGTCTAAAGCTTTTGAAACGTCTAAAAAGAATGCAGAAGAAAATTCACTGTTTTCGATAGTATTGTTAAGGAAATCAGTTAATTCACCTAAAGAAAACCTAGTGTCACGCCCGCAAGTGAATCCATATTTGTTAGGCGATAATATGTTATGTGCATCAATGAAGCTTTGGTTCATGGAAAATATGCTTCTCAAGTATAAGCGCAATGCACGAAAGTATCAAAATAAGTCCATAGTTTGCGACCACATTAACTTGTCCGCGTTTGTAAAGAGGAACTGCAAGAGCTTCATTGAGGCCAGGCGGTATGTTTTGTGTTGCTATAACTAGAATCCTTCATTACTTGAAGCACCCTTGAAGCTTTGATGCTTTGAAGGAAGCATTGAAGGACACTGCTATAACGTTATTTATGATCGCTAAAAGAACACTTTTCATGACCTCGAAGTTTCTATGAAAAAAAAAGGCCGCCACTGTCTGGAAGACTCTGAAGTAGCGAGCGTTAGCTTTATTGGCCGTGCGTAAAACGAAAGACTTTCCGCATCTACCGGGGTCAGTGAAGAAAACCCTTAGCGGTTCGGAAAAGTTAACCAACTTTTCCACCTAGCGGAGCGATTAGGGTGCCTCGACGCCCGAGGGCATCCAGGAACCCAAGGAGCGATCGACTCCTATCGGCATCTATGAGAGAAATTACGATGCACGTCTACTGGTTGTCGCGTGGCGCCGCCAGGTTGCGCCCCCTCAGATACGTCCCAAGCGGAACTTGCTTCGTTTGGGGGGGGGGGGTCAAGGTGGACCTGGATTTCGGCTTGCGGTGCAATATGGTAACGCTTCAATTAGTAATTGCATCTATACAATGTTTACTTATTATTTAATTGTGGCTTTATTTCTGTACCACAATCAGTAGGGCTTTGTTCGCCAACCAAATTTAGTACACAGGTGTCCCCGGATGGGTGCCCCTTGTTTTCGGAGTATATATAGCGGAACGAATGCGTGAATTGTACACGCCTGTAAGTCTCAACCTGAGATGTGCCGTTTTTTAGTTGCTGCCACAGGTGGCGCTGTGATCTCACGGTGATCACAGAGGGAGCTCTGTGGAAAACAGGGATGCTGACGAAATCATCACTGGAAACATACAGGATTTTTAAGCTGGAAATTGCCAAAAAAATATCGATAATTGTAGGGGAAGCTCTTTGTTGTTTGAGGCAAGGACGGGAGTTTTGCGGACTAAGACATAGAGTGAGGTACCACGAGATAGACACGTTGTGCGTTGCGTGCGGAGAGGAGGAGGAAACGGCTGAACACTTGATACTTTTCTGTAAAGGACTTCACCCTAGAGTGGAAAGCAGCGGGGCTGATTTATCCAAGGCATTGGGGTTTAAGGACAGTGAAGGGAAAGTAGATTTTAGGCGGGTAGAAATAACCAAGCGAAGGTTATCTGATTGGTGGCTAAAATCAAGAGAACAGTAAAATTTCATGTCATGGCTAGGTAGCTTGAGCCACCACCCGATTTAAAGGGTTCAACCGTATCCATCCATCCTATAGTGAAACCCCACAAAATCTCGAAATTTGATGAGCAGTTGCTGCCACAGATGGCGATCTAAGGGTGGTAGCAGACCCCACGGAATCTCCAAACCTGATGAGTAAGAGCTAACGCTCTTCAAACGTCCGCACGCAGCAATTGGTTCTCTCTGACATGCGCTGATTGAAGCTAAATGAGCTATGAGGGATATCATCTTCAGTGCACTCTGGCAAAAATGGAGACTCTACCACCGATTGCGGTACCCGGTACCTAGCCGTATTACCAGAAGCTTGTTTCGGCAGACGAGAAAAAGAAATTGAATTCATACGCAGCTTTCCGGGACGGCCCCAGTGCGGCCACGAAACATATATTCAGTGCATTGTTTTGCCTGTTGGTTGCACAGAATTAGTTATATTGATGCTATTAGCATCAGTCATACCACGTATACTGCGATTTTTAATATTTTAATTAGCTCGTAAACCAAATTCGTGGCGCTGACGGTGTCGCCATACAGTGGCGGTTTTTAGCAGCAGATATGACATCACATAGTGGGAGCATGGTGATTGGACAAAAAGTAAATATACTGCAAATTGTGTTAATAACTAGAGATAGGTCTTGTCAAGTTTTTGTGTTTTATATTACATTAACAAATCCAACTTGTTTGCCCTAGATAAAATCGCTGTAACGCAAGCAAAACAAAAATATGCCACCAGAGGCTCTGGCTACCTTTTGCATCGAAGGACTTTGCGCCTCTCTGTAAACATCCTACGACCTAGCACTCAACACTTATGGCTAGTCTGTGTATCTGAGAGCGGCTTTGCTGAATCGATCCGATCGAGCCATTGAACTCTATAAGCGTTTGTTTCTGTCCCAAGGAAGGATGCGTTCGTTCCACATTTAGCAGGGAGGGCGCATCGTCAGCTTGTGGAGGATCTCCGGGCGGTAGCGCCAGATGGCGCCACGTTCCCGTCAACAGCGCGCGCTCCTTGCTCGCCGTGACCAACCAGCGCGCTAGGAGCGACGGGCGGTGGTTGGCGGTAAGCAGTAGCTGTACGCGCTATGCTAAATGTGATATCTTGCGCAGGCTGTCACACCGTCACAGTATCTCGCGCTGGAGTTCGGATTCATAAGTAGGGGAACGTCACTGATCAGTGTTCCCTTCTGCGCCGTCGACGTGACGCTGAAGCATCGCAGGGTCAGCTGAGCGTTCACATGGTTGTTGTAACCATGCAAACGGCGCTGCCAGCCTTGGCATGAACGAGCTACAGAGAATAGGCAACCATGCAGTGCAAACTTCCGCCACGTGCTCAGATAGGCTGTTTTGATTGGTCGCATTGAGTGTCGTCATTGGGAGAGGGAAATTGGAATGGGAAGCTGCGCGAAGACCAAGTTTAGGGTAGCATTTTGTTTGCTTGTATTTTGAAATTTCTTCATTGAATAACTCCCGTTCCTACGCATCAATTCTCGTAATTCTTTTTGAGTCAGCACTGTGTGACATAAAGAATCCATCTGAAATGTAACCGGCATCCGTTCAAGCGGTGTTTCGCAGCCCATTTAATTCCTTACAAGTGTCCGCGTAGTGAAAGTGAACGTGATCGGAGCGAGTGCATTTAAAGCGAAAGCTTTACTGGCCGCGAACTTTCTGATTTCGTCGTGGTGGTGCTCCGAGGAGGCACATGACGTCCCAACGCGCGCCTCGCCGTGGAGCCGATCCGGTCTGGCCGGCGGCGGCTGGCGCACTCGGCGCGAAATAGAGACGTGCTCCAGGTCTCCGCCAGTGCTGTCAGAGTCCGCCCAAACCGCCGAACGCGACGGCGGTCAAGCGCATTTGGAGTATAGAGGGTCTCGCTTGGGCCGACGTGACGTCGCCGTGCAGTGCGCGCCTCGCGCGTTACGCCGGAGTATAAACGCGCCTTAACAGAGCCTGCGCTTAACCGCTAACCAACGTATTCGGAGGCTGCATCTATGGGAGCCACTGAAACCCCCCGCACACTCAGTGAATAAAAATAACTGTGCCAAAGCTCCGAATCGAACCAGGGCCTTTGGGGTTTGAGGCGGACGCTACCACTCCGCCACGATGGCTCAAACTTTAACCATGAATAGGCGTATCTAGTGAATGCACAATTATGATGCAGAAGTCACCGCGCTATCGCTACGTATATCCTGGACTAACAGAGCTAGGCCATAAGCAATTTTTTCCGTTAAGGCAGAAAAATATGCACCTGCGATAGCTCACTGTATACAGAGTCGATCACACTTGTCTAGAGTGCTCGAGCGGTGCCGCCCGGTGCAAATAAAGCGAAATTCTGAAGTAGGTACTGACTTTCAAATATAATTGCGTTGTAGAGAAGCCTCATAGACATGTAAACCGCGCAGGCACCAGGGTCGTATCCCCAGCAGAGCAGCTGCGATAATATATAATTTGCTCCACAGCACACCACTCAAACTCCCTAGACAAGTGTGATCGACTCTGTACGCCGTGTTTTCTGAACGCTGAACTAAACTTGGCGTTATGCAGCTTGTCGCATTCGTGGCGATGGTTGCAGTGACCGCGACCGAAGCGCGCGCGCACGACGTTGTTTCTAATACGTATCCAACATCGATTTTGATACTGTGCTTGAAAAACTCATTGGAAGCTGCGCTGCCGCGAAACGTGCAATAAAAAATACAGAATGACTACGCCGTTCTTATCGCGAATTCTCCTTCGGGCCAAACACATTGACTGGAACAAGCCAATCTGCAGTGCATGTTGCTAACAACCGTCACAGCTGCAAAATCACATTTTTCAAATAGCCAAGATTCCATACTTTAAATTATTAGTCAATTATTTAAGATAGCACACTGCAGTGGATTTACATTGCTGAGAAAGAAAATAACTCTACTTCCAGCGTTTCCCAGGCAATTCAGAGTAGTTGTCACTGTGATATGTAAACAAGCCTCCTCCCTGCCTCTTTACTGAGAGTTATTGCAAAAGACATGCATATATATTCAATGTATAAGGTGTGTGCATGTTTGAAGTGTGCAGGCATTACAAATTCACATTTTAGCACACTGCTGTCAATAGAGGTTGCAAATGCATAAGAGAAAATTGTCACGTTTCCAACCATTTGAGTAACGTACAAGTGGCAACTAAAGCAGTTTTGCATTTCACAGAAAAACGGCAGTGAAACAATGGCTGATTTAGTTTTCTTTCATACGCCATTATAAAGGCCAAAAGAAAACTCTGTGACTGGGAAAGTTGAACTTTATTCCGTCGAGGCAGAAAGGGACTCGAACAAAACTGAAAACATATCACTTGACGTGGTTCGAGCCCCCATTTACAAGGCATACAGCAGTTACACATTTACATGTATAGCAGCATAGTCACGAGGACATACACACATAGAAAGTGAGTCAAGACCTACTTGTCTGAAAAGAAAAAATTGCATTTTACACAACAATAAGATATCCCCATCGCATCAAGACCAGCAGAATACACCTGAGAAAAGAAAAACATCATTATACAATTATAGCGAGCATAACCATCACTCTTGTTGTACAAAAAAATTCTTCAGAGTTTGGGTGCTAACACTTCGGATATTAATATCATGTTTATGGAGATAATTTAACAAAGTTGGAAGTGAATATTCGAGCATTTGACGGCTGATGGTTGTGCGTATGAATGGAATTTTCCAAATTTCAGGTGACCGCAATGTTGATCTACCTTCTCTTAAACTAGATTTGATATGGTTTGAATGAGGTCCTCATTGTTTTGGACATCCTGTTTATATTTTTTGGCTAAAATATAAGAGTAAAGCCGATGCACAGAAAGTACTTTGAATTGCGTAAACAGGCTTCTGGTGTGTGCATAAGGATCTGCCCCTGCGATAAGGCGAACTGCTTTTTTTGTAGCATGTGAATCTGTTGTAAATTTGTAAATGTTGTGCTTCCCCATACCAGAAAACAATAGTTTACATGTGACTGAAACAATGCATTGAACAAAAGTAACTTAATTGGGGTCGGTAGAAAATATTTGAATTTCGCTAGTAAGCCGACGCTTTTGGCAATTCGGGAAACAATATTGTTTACGTGAGTGACCCATAACATGTGTTTATGAAAATGTGCACCAAGTATTTTTATTGTATCCACGACTTCTATTGTTGTGTCACCGAAGGTTAAATTAATACATTGCGCTGATGACTGCCTTGGAGTGAAGATAACGACTTTTGTTTTCTTGCTGTTAATCTGCAGCGAATTTGCGACACTCCAAGAATGTAAATAATTCAGAGAGTTCCTAATATTATTTTCCAGGGAGTCATAACTATTGCCTCGAAACAACAAAGTAGCGTCATCAGCATAGATTACAAATTTTGCTGCTGTAGGGATCCTTGTGATATCATTGATGTAGAAATTAAATAACAAGGGCCCCAGGAAGCTCCCTTGAGGTACGCCTGCATTAATTGTTTTGTAGGTTGACATGTAGTTTCCGATTGTTACACATTGCTTCCGTTTTTGCATGTATGACGTTATTTTTTGTAGTGCAGTTCCTCGTATGCCATACAATTCTAATTTTTTTAGCAGTGTTGTGTGGCGCAGGCAGTCGAATGCCTTCGAAAAATCGATATACAGGCCAGCAGCTATTTCTCTTTCTTCAAATGCTTTGAGGATTATTTCTTTTTGCGCTAAAAGAGCAGTCTCGGTAGAACGGCCTTTACGAAAGCCAAACTGAGAGGTACTGATAAGATTAAACTTATTGGCGAACTTTGTTATTCTGAGATGTATTATCTTTTCTAAGCCTTTTGAAAAAACCGGCAAAATAGAAATCGGGAGGTAGTTAGATAAAGAATTTTTGTCACCGGATTTAAACACAGCAATAACTTTAGATAACTGCATTCTGTCAGGGAAGACGCCTGTTGAGAGGGCAAGATTATATACGTGATTGAGTTGTGGTAAAATTAGATCAAGAGCATATTTAACTGGGGTTATTTGAATATTATCTATGTCAGTGGCATGGCTGTTACTAAGTGAAACAAACACTGTGTAGATTTCACTTTCAGAAGTTGGATCTAAAAAAAGTGTGTTATGGTTCCTGACTACAGCATTCGTCGCTAAAGGGCAAGAACTTGAGAGCGAGCAAGAATTCGAAACCACGTTTATGAAAAAATGGTTAAAGGCTTCAGCTAATTCTTTATCACGTAGTACATCATTGTTTATTGTTATTTCGGTGGGGCCTTTGTTTTGGGGAAAACGGTTTAACAGTTCATTTAGATTTTTCTATATTATTTGGGTATTTCTGTTGCTACCAAGTTCGAAAATATTGTACAGGTAATTACGTTTTGCATTTCTTAGCAGTGCGTTTGTTTTGTTCCTGTGTTGCTTAAATTTCTTCCAGTCATTTGGTTCACGGGTGGTCAGGAATTTTTATATAGTTTTCCTTCCTTTTTTATCATTGCTAGGCACTCATTTGTAATCCAAGGCGTGCGAGACTTCGTAGCTTTCTTAATGAGAACCACCGGGAAAGACTGATAGTAGGGGAAAGTAAAGAGCTTCAGAAATTCGTTGTAGGCTTCATTTGCCGAGTTTAGTCGGTAAACAGGATTCCAGTTTAGCTCCATTAATTTCCCCCGAAAATTGTCTAACGTTCTTTTGTTAATGTTCTGCTTTGTAAACCGAACATCATGTTTGGTATCAGAGTTCATTACGGGTAGCCTAGTGAACATAAAAATGGGTAGGTGATCGCTTATGGTTTCAGCGCAAACGCCTGCTAAAGTCTCATGGGTTGGAAGATTTGTTATAAAGAGGTCGATCAATGTGCTCGTGCTTATCGTTATGCGGGTTGCCGTGTCTATTAAATTGTAGAACCCATTTGAAGAGAGTATAGTTTGGAAGTGACGTTGCACTGGTGATTGGCTTAACAAATCAATATTAAAGTCCCCTCCCAATACCAGTGTCAGACCATTTTCATTTGTATAACAAAGGAGCCTTTCTAAGCAAGAAAAGAAACTACTTATATTGCCATCAGGAGGGCGGTAGATGACAGCAAAAAAGTGTTTAGAACTAACAGCAGCTAAGCATTCAATGTGTTCATTGACAAAAGAGAACTCTTCATGCAAGTTGCAATTCAGGCTCTTCTTCACGTTTAGCAGTACCAAGTTTCTGTCAACATCATTATGTCAAAACTAAATGTGAAATTTTCTAGAAGGACGTGCAACTGATCCTCTTTGTTCAGTGCAGATCTAATATTCAAATGGAAGCATTTCAAGCCGTTTATTGCTTCTGAATGAAAAATGTTATTGATATCCAGCGACAGTAATGCCATTTTGGACAAAAGAGTCGACACTATACAGTTTTAGGTGTGCATTAGACAATCAACTGAATGTCCCGTTCGCTTCGAACATTAATGACATTCGAGGTTTCATCTCTGCGAGCAAAAATCCTTCCGTCCCTGGTCCACACTAACTACCATTTACATTCCTTCTTCCTTGCAACAGTGATTCCCAACAGTTTCTTCATTACGGGACATAAGTGCTCATTTACATAAATGGGACTCTCCTCGTTGTTCTCGTCCAGGTTTTTCATTGAAAACCTTGTTTTCCTTGCTTTGAGAAGCAAGGAATCTCTCTTTGATCTGGTCTTAAATTGTACCACAATGTTATGAGACGACTCGTTGCGAGTCTTCGTCCTGTGGCACACTTGAATGTCATCTGGTGTGACTTGTTCTTCCAAGGCATTTCCAATTAGACTGACGATCTTCATCAAGTCTTCACTATCCTCCTTTTTCACTCCTTTTATTTCAACATTTCGATTTCTTGAGTATTGCTCACTCGCTGTTATTCTTATTTCGTGCTCCTCAAGTTGCTTTTTTGCCTTGTTACTCTCATCTAGAAGTGTTTTATTTGCGAGACATGCTCTATTCGGCTAAATTGCATGGCTTTATTGTCATGGAAACCGGATATGATGACCATATTCTCTGGTTATCTCAAGCAAACCCTACTGTCTCAAGCAGAATTTGTAAAATTGGATTTCCATTGTAAATCCTACGATGTTGCAGAATAAAATTAAATTAAATATTATACCGTTCACGTATGCGACAGACATACATGTCTGTTCTCTGGTGCAACTTTAAAGCAACGTTTAAGAGTTGTTTTCGCTGATCATTTAAATGTAGAATGGCTGATTGTAACGGTTACCAGAGGGTATATTCATGAAACAGGCCACTTAGGAACCAGCTCATTTCTGCACGTTTCTCCTCGAGCGAACGGCCGCTTCGCCGCGTGACATCAGGCCGGCTGACGTCCCGTGGCGAACCGTTTCGTCGACATGCTCCCCGTTTCCAAAGTAGATAGTAAAAGTGAGCATTCTAAACCGCTAAGTGATGCTTGCACAACTTCATATGCGTAGCATCTTCGAATCGCAATTTATCAGCATCTACAGCAAAATATAAAGATTTCACGGCTTAAACGCGGGATCTTCTCACATGGTTTTTCGAAGCCAAGAAAAAAAGCGTCGAGGGGGATGTTGTAGTCGAGGTGCAAGTGTATGTTGTAAAGAAAGAGCAAACTGACTAACGCAAGAATGCTTTATAAACCCTTGACGATTTAGTTGAAACAACATAACGGGCCATTAGATTCTAGCAGCGCAAGTGTACAAAATGTGCTTTACGATTTGGCACATTAGCAAACGGCACAAATAGGGTCATAGGTGCTGAGTGCTGCCAAGTAAGATGCATAAAGAGGCCAAGCTATGATGAGGTGGTAAGCTATCTTCACGACATGCACAATATATTGCACACACTGCTTCCTCTCCTGTTGTTGCTTCCTGTAAGTTTCGCAGAGCTTGAGCAGAGTGTACTGTCGTGTAAACTGCGCTTAGAATACGGCATGCTGACGCTGTGCAATGGAACGCGAATGACAGAACAAGAATGGCTACTCTGTGTGGTGTCGTTTGTTCTTTCTTGTCATCTTTGTTCCTAGCGTAGGTTTACAAGCTCTGCGGGGCTCATTTTCCTATCCGCTGTTTCAAAGTGGCGTCAGATAAAGCCAACTGTTATTCTTCAACCACCAAACCACTGTAACATACTACACAGTCTTCTGCAGCTTTCATAATTTGCAAAATCGAAATTACTTCTTAAGTAGCGTAGTTAAAGAACACAGCTTAATTACTTGTGTCATCATGAGAACAAATAAATACCCAGGGGGTCAAAATTTCCGGAGCCCGTCCCTACGGCGTCCTAGCCTTAGTCGCTTTGGGACGTTCAACTCCCTAAACCAAACCAAGAAATAACCACAAGTTTATTGTATACGGTGTAAAGTTCGGAGAACTCGGAACTGGGAGGAATTCGTAGAAGACCAAGGTAAAGGCGGATGAGTGATCGCGATGACATGCAGACGCGAGGTCTGGCGGAGGCAGTGACTGCAGCAACGGCGACAATGGCGGTGCCAGGTGGCCTCAGCTCGCTGGTCGGAGTGATGCTATCCATCGGTCACGCTGGGATAATTGAAAGACGTCTGCGAGTTCCAGCGTCTCGGATAACAGGCGGGGAAGCGCATCCACCTGCTAGGAGTCGGCTGGACATTCGATTCCCACGGGGTGGCCCACCTGTAAGCTATGGTAACATCGTCGCGCCAGTGTTCGATGCGTCTTTGTCCCTCTCCACCTGCTGGGAATTGGCGTGCTTCACGAAGGCATCGACCTGGTCGCCGTGGCATAATCTGGGTCACTGTGAGCGCTGCCAGATCCTTAAAGACGAAAGGAAAGACGAAGTTTTACAGTGGTGAGCTGCAGAGGACGGGCGGGGGGCAGCGAAGGTGCGTCGGAGCCGTGCGACGAAATCGGTGGGATCTGACGTCGCGGTGGTTGATGACGGTGCAGCAAGAAATTTGCCTGGGAGACGCAGTTGTTCCCCGTAGACGAGCTCTAAGGGTGTAGCCAAATTGTCTGGCTTGAAGGTGGCGCGAAGACCTAGGGCGACAGCTGGGATGGCTTCGAGCCAGGCTGAGTCCGGGTGCCAGATGATGGCTGCTTTGAACTGTCGATGGAAACGCTCGATCATCTCGTTGACGTAGAGATGGTAGCTGGTGGCCCTCGAGCGCTCGAACCTGAAAAGGTGCGATTCGAACTGTCATCTTTCGTCGGTGATGACGTGGCGAGGGGGCCCGAAGCGAGCAATCCAGCCGGCGAAGGCCGAGGCGACGTCTTCCGCGGTAATTCCCTCGAGGGGCCATGCCTCAGGCCATCGAGTATACCGATCGATGGCGGTCAGGCAGCAGCGATAGGGTCCAGCGGAGAGAAAGGAACCTATGATATCAAGGTGGACGTGATATTAGTAAGTAGCACCGACCGAAAATTATTATGGAATGACGTTTCGGCTGCCACACAGGAGCCTTGTTGACAATGAGGCAAAACGTTGTGGTGGTACCTTTTATATACGATGTATATGCGATCCCAGGCATCTCGCGTAGATAAGCGGCAAATTCCCGTCATTGCGATTGAAAGTATGCGCTGTGGTCTGAATAACCAGCGACTCAAGATATTGCCGTGATTTCCTGTCTTTAGCTTTGGCGACCACACGTGCCTCTTCCCAGTTGATATTGTGGCTGGCAGATACTGAATGCTTGCAAGCGCATTTTTTTCTGCTCTCCAGTTCTTCACATCATTCATATTTGTTCACTTAATCTGCGTGCATAATCTCCTGTTTCGCCGATGTATACTGATGGGCAGTCGGCACATGGAACCTTCTACACAACACCTCGGAATCTTTCTTTCTTAATCCCGCCCTTGACATTGACAAGTTCGCTCCTCAGTTTTTGAGATGGTACATGAGCAGTGTGCACACCATATGAACATAAGATTTGCGAAATTGCATCACTGATGCCTGGGACGTAAGGGAGTGCCGTTCGCTTTTCAGTGCTTTAGATTGGCTGCATCCTAGGGCGGTCAAGTTTTCCTGCATGGAGTCGATGATCTGCACCGGGTAACCACAGGTCGTCAAATCACGTCGTATGTGCTTCGATTCAGCCGATTGGTTTTCTCGCTCGGAACATACTTTCATTCGTCGGAGGAGCGATGAGACAACCGAACGTTTTTGGCAATCTGGGTGAATTGATCTGTAACTAAGTTAACGGCCGGTATGTCCCAGGCATCAGAGACACACATCCGCGTATCTTACGTTCATGTGGTGTGCACACTGCTCATGTACCATCTCAAAACCTGAGGAGCCAACTTGTCAATCTCAAGGACGGGGTTAAGAAAGAGATTCCCAGGCGTTGTGTATAAGGTTCCATGTGCCGACTGCCCATCAGTATACATCGGCGAAACAGGAGGTTGCGGACGCAGATTACGTTAACATATGAACGATGTGAAGAACCAGCGCGCAGAACAAAATGCGCTTGCCGAGCATTCAATATCTGCCGACCACAATAACAACTGGGCAGAGGCACATGTGCTCGCCAAAGAGAAAGACAGGAAATCATGGCTCTATCTGGAGTCGCTGATTATTCAAACCACAGCGCATACTATCAAATCGCAATGACGGGAATTCGCCATCAATCTACGCGAGATGTCTGGGATCGCATATACGCCGTATATGAAAGGCACCACAACAACGTTTTGCCTCATTGTGAAAAAGGTTCCCCTGTGGGAGCCGAAACGTCATTCCATCATAATTTTTGGTCGGTGCGACTTACTAATATCATGTACCATCCCGATCAGACGGGATGCCGTCAGACCCTTGACTACAATTGGTGGGAATAACAGCGCTGAGATGAGGTGCAAAGAAAGAAAAATACAAACGAACCGGCGCTTACTATGAACTCAAAGTTTAATAGAAAAACACGCAAAATATACTTCTTTGACAACCAGGAGCGCGTGTGCAACACTAAGAGCCACAGTGATACATGAATCACTTGAATCAGTATACATTAGTTCAGAGTCATGAACCGTTAAAGAGGGGGTGCTCGCGCACGAGTCAATGTTTTTATGAATATGAAACGCTACACTGATTTCGCTTGTTAGTTTCTTTCTCTTTGTACAGGAGATCCTGGTTTCATTAAAAATGGGGGTACATGATTTTTCAGAAGAATCAGGTTGGTTATTCCGGGGACGGTTCCTGTAATGCAAGGCTAGATTTCAGGACGAGCCCCTTTCAAAGAAGTGTTGTGGTCTCGTAGGCGGGTATTCAAGCACCTTCCTGTTTGACCTGCATAGATGTTCCTGAACGTGAACGGCACTTCACACGCAGCCCCTTCAGCACAAAGGACTAACCTCAGGTCATGCTTTATCTGGCAACCTCTTTTTGTTTTTCTTTTTTCTTTTCCTCTTTCCTGGCCCTTCTATCTATAATGGCACATAATTTGCCGAGCTTTTTTGGTGCAGAAAATAGAACATCAATACCATATCTGTTGCCTACTTCCTTCAAACGGTGTGACGTTTGTTGCATATACGGTAGAACAGCAATTCAATTTTTTTATCATTTTTGAAGGTTCTGGTGATTCTTGCCTTTTAACCTTTTTAAGTGTCTTCCTCCAAGCAAGTACTAAGACATCATCGCGAAAGCCCGTGATTCTTAGCCTCTGAACCTGCTGATTAAAACTTTTACTGATAGCATGCAGCATGACTTGGCAATTGGAGCACCTGGGCAAGAAACTGCTATGCCACATTTAACAACCTTGGAATGCGCCGAACGAAAACTGAGCAATGGTTTTTCTGATCTCAGTAGGAAAGACCAGCACACGTGATCTGGCCTCGGTGCCAATCTTATATCTAAATATTGTAGCTCATTCTCTTGAGGTTTTCAAAAGGTGAAAGTTAGGCCGTGTCCGCTTTCGTTAAAAATCTTTGACACCTCATCCACCTGCGTATTGAAGTCATCGTGTTCCACAAAAACAAGATAATCATCCACATATCTGATGATGCCTTTTGTACTGACACCCAAATTACTTTCAACAGCTTTATCTACACAGCTGAGAAAGGTGTTAGTACAGGAGCCGCCTTTGAACCAATGCACACCGCCTGTTTTTGAGTGTACAAACTCTTTTCCCATTCAACAAAGGTGGACTTAAAATAAAACAACAAACGCTCCAAAAAGGCTCCCACAGAAATTCCGCATTTTGATATTAAATCGCTTTCCTCATTATAATATTTTATACACTTGCTAACATATCTTAGCAGGCGATTGTGCGGAAGTGAATAAAACGAAGTCCTGGACACCCATCCTGAACATACTGAAAGAGCGCGGATTATGACACTTCAAGGAGTCAACAACAGCCAGGGAATTAGACACAAGAAACGGATCATCAATTGTTAGTGAACCAAGGTTTTTCTGCAAGAAACTGGAAACCTCATATTGCCATCTTGCTCGCTCTGTAACATTACACCAGAATAGAACATAGGGCTTATGCGTTTTTGCTGAAAAAAATACACTCAGACAGTCTTCTTTAGCATTCTTAACAGACGAGTGGAGCAATTGTAGATTCATTTCCCCCAGATACCTCAAGGCTTCTCGCTATTGCTGTTTAACATTGGCGGGCAATGGTTTAAAGCTCTTTGCGATGGCTACTCTGCCTTGTTCAGGAAACGGTTTTTCCGGGAGAATAACAAAATGCCCCTCTTTATCAGAAACAGCCAGCCTCAACTTTTCAGACTGCAGGAAATTAACCAACGGCACGAAGTTACGACTTTTACCCACCCGTCCTCAGTACTTTTCAAAGCATCAGCACATTCAATGAGACACCTAAGCCGCTCCTCTTGCCGTACATGACGCGAGATGGACATTCCAAGAGCCAATTTTTCCTCTTTGTCAAGCGCGGCTGGATTCAAAACTTCGGACCAAACTTCAGCACTCCCTGGAACCTCCTTGACACTCGCTGTCACCCAACACCAGTAGCTTCCCTTCAGGCGTTGTGGTTTAGTTTTTGTGGGCACCCGAAGGCGGGACGACTACCAAAGAAAATCCGTGTGCCTGTTTGCCACTTCACACCACTCACGGAAAAGCCGGACGTGAAGCACACCCTGGCTGCAAACTACCCAGAGGCAGTCCTTCTAAAACCGATGCTCTCTTAACCACTCCGAAGATGTCATCCGGCACATCGTGTGGCTGTGGCTTTATGAAGGACGCATCCACCGCACAACACCTGAACCTCAACAGGGCACGAAAGCGGACACGGCCTAACTTTCACCTTTGAAAAACCTCAAAGAATGAGCTACAATATTTAGATATAAGATTGGCAACGAAGCCAGATCACGTGTGCTGGTCTTTCCTACAGAGTCCAGAAAAGTCTTTGTTCAGTTTTCGTTCGCTGCATTCGAAGGTTGTCAAATAGCAGTTTCATAGCAGTGTCTTGCCTAGGTGCTGCCATTGCCAAGTCATGCTGCATGCTATCAGTACAAGTTTTAATCAGCAGGTTCAGAGGCTAAAAATCGCGGGCTTTCGCGACGATGTCTTATTACTTGCTTGCAGTAAGATACTTAGAACGGGAACCTTCAAAAAAAGATAAAAATAAAATTGCTGTTCTACCGTATATTCACCAAACGTCACATCGTTTGAAGCGAGTAGGCAACAAATATGGCATTCATGTTAATGCTGCGAGTTGGGCGTGTTGGTAGTACTTTCCAGAAAAGCAGTGCTAAAAAGACGTGGACAAACACGAGACTACAAGAACGGGCGCTGAACTTACAACAGATTTTATTGTGAAAGAATTCACTCTTATAAACATTCTGTACAGCCGTGGCTAGCGTTCACGCATGCGCTGATAAGTCGCTATTTTTGGGAAAGGGCGATAGAGGCGGCGCTCACACAGCCCTCTCCGAGACTACACATCTGTTCAGATTCAGCAATTTCTCTAGTGATACGTTCTTTGCTCTTTATGATTACGGAGGTGCCGCCGCCGTGGCAGAGTGGTTACGGCGCTCGGCTGCTGGCCCGAAAGACGCGGGTTCGATCCCGGCCGCGGCGGTCTAATTTCTATGGAGGCGAAATTCTAGAGGCCCGTGTACTGTGCGATGTCAGTGCACGTTAAAGAACTCCAGGTGGTCGAAATTTCCGGAGCCCTTCACTACGGCGTCTCTCATAGCCTGAGTCGCTTTGGGAAGTTAAACCCCCACAAACCACAAACCATAAATCTGATTACGGAGGTGTCAAAGTGCAGGTGAACAATCTTGGCAAGTGATACAGTGACTTGCGAGAAAACCTTCAAAATCTTTTCCCTTGCGTGCATTTTTCACGTTCCTGGCGTGCTCTCTTAACCTCTCGTTCACGCATCTCCCAGTTTGCCCAACATACGCTCTTCCACAACTTAAGGGGATTTGGTAAACTACACGTTCTGTACATTGAACAAAATGCCGCCTGTGTTTTTATGCGTTGCATTATGTAATCACTCAGTTCAGCCCTTGGGCGCGGCCGGGCAGCCACCATTGACCTTTAGCGCAACCACGTGACGTGACGTCACGACAGCCGGAGGAAAAGCTGGGCCCCAACTCGCGTTGTCGCGCGCGGCCGCAGCCACCACCTGACTCCCGCTCCTCCCGCCAGGGGCGCTGCGCCGACGCGTGACGTCACGGAGGAAAAGCTGGGCCCCTACTCGCGCGGTCGCGCGCGGCCGCAGCCACCACCTGACTCCCGCTCCTCCCGCTAGGGGCGCTGCGCCGGCGCGTGACGTGATGGCTAGGTGGCTTGAGCCACCGCCCGATGTAAAGGGTTCAGCCATATCCATCCATCCATCCATCCATCACGGAGGAAAAGCTGGGCCCCAACTGGCGCGGTCGCGCGCGGCCGCAGCCACCACCTGACTCCCGCTCCTACCGCTAGGGGCGCTGCGCTATGATTGACGTCACGGCATATGTATAAAAGAGCTGCGCTCCTTCGCCGGGACCGTCTTATACCCCTGTCACACGGGCATTTCGAGGGCACTCGAACCGATAGTCTATCGACTCAAAGGCGATGGAGCGCTGCTACACGGGCAGTTTCAAAGGCGATCGAGTCAATAGCCTATCGAGTCAACGGAGCAGCACGGAACTCCATCGAGATATGCAACGCATTCTTCGCTTAACCAAGCTAAGCATGGATATTTTTTGCCACAGCCACGCTGCTTGGTCACCTCCGGATCAGCTATCCTGCACAGCTTCGACAGCTTGGGAGGAGCAGAGAACGACTTTCACGTCGTAACGCTGGGCTACCGTTTTCGGATTGTGTGACAGTGTGTGTATATAAGGTATCACTGCTACCTGTGAATTCTTTTACAATAAAATCTGTTGCACGTTCAGTGCCCGTCCTTGTCGTCTCGTCTTTGTCCACGTCTTTTTAGCTCTGCTTTCCTGGAAGGCATTGATGTTCTATTTTCTGCACCAAACAAGCTCGACAAATTATGTGCCATTATAGATAGAAGGGCCAGGGAAGAGGAAAAGGAACGAAGAAAAGCAAAAAGAGGGTGCCAGATAACACATGACCTGAGGTTGGTCCCTTGTGCTGAACGGGTTGTGTATGAAGTGCCGTTCACGTGCGGGAAGACCTATACAGGTCGAATGTGAAGGTGCTTGAATACCCGCCCACGAGACCACAACACTTTCTTGAAATTGGCTCCGTCCTGAAATCTAGCCTTGGGTTACAAGAACTGTCCCCGGAATAACCAACCTGAATCTTCTGAAAAATCATGTACTCCCATTTTTAAAGAAACCAGGATCTCTTGTACAAACACAAAGATAAACCAAAAAGGGAAAGCAGTGAAGCGTTTCATATTCATAAAAACATTGACTCGTGCATGAGCACCCCCTCTGTAACAGCTCATGACTGAAACAGAATCTATCTTGATTCAAGTGATTGATTCAAATGATTGGTATATCACTGTGGCTTTTGGTGTTGCGCACGCTCTCCTGGTTGTCAAAGGAGTATATTTAGTGAGTTTTTTTCTAATGAACTTTCAGTTGATAGTCAGCTCCGGTCCTGTTGTCTTCTTCTTTCTTTGTCCCTCATCTCAGCGCTGTTAATCCAAACAGTATGTACCAACTAGCTCAACCCTCCGTTTTATTGAAGTTTATTCTTTCACTGCAAGATGGACGTATTGAAACCGACCAGACAGCTGGGGAATGCTCCGAGAGGTGAAGTGACTTGTCTGGTGGCTTTAACGCGCTGGAATTGAATGAAGGACCGCGCCCAGGTGCGGCAATCGCCCTGCATGGAGGGCCAGACGTAGCGGTCGGCTAGGAGGCGTGTAGAGGCGCGTATGCCGGGATGGCTGAGATTATGCAGCTGGTTGAAGAGGCCACGGCGATGGGAAAGGGGCACGTAAGGCCTGCTTCGTGCTGCTGACATGTCGCAGTAGATATTCGTTGTCGGTCCAGATATGGGGACTTGTTGCAGCTGTAGTGAACATCCGCCTTTGAGAAGTTCTTTGCAGTTCGATGTCCGTAGTCTGTGCTTCGGCGAGGACGTCAGCTGTTTTCTGCGAAGGGCTGATAGCTGCCACACGTGAAATCACGTCGGTGACCACGTTGACCTTCCCGCTGACATGTTGGATGTCGGTGGCAAACTGGGCAATGAACGAGAGCTGGTTCTGCTGTACCGGCAGGAGTTTGTCGCGGCGTTGAGAGAAGGCGTAGGTCAAAGGTTTATGGTCGGTGTAGGTAGTGGTGCTGTGCTTCGAGAATGTCGCGAAAGTTATGAACTGCTTCGTATATCGCCGGAAGTTCTCTGTAGTAAGCTGACGAACACGACGGGGCGGGGGTCATGGTTTTGTTGGTGGGACCGGCCGCAGAAGGGGTCGTTTTCCGCGCTTAGAGTATCTTGGAGAATAACGCCAAAGAATGCCAGATTTTGTCGACCTGTTGCATAAGGACGGCGCCGACGGAAAAGTTTGAGGTGTCTGTGAAGCGCCCCAAAAGAGCGTATGGCACGGGATGGGAGAGAAGTGTGGCGGTGCAGAGAGCAGCTTTGCATTCTTCGAAAAGTTCCGTTAAAGCCGCTGTCCACGTGACGGCTTGGTTTTCTCGTAGACCAGCCAAGACATCATGTAGGGGTTCTAGTAGTCGGCTCCATGTGGCAAGAAACGCCTGCAAAAGTTCAGCATGCCGAGGAAACGGCAAAAGTGTTTAGCGGTGGTGGGTTGGGGATAGTTTTGCAGGTGTGAGATGCGTTCAGCAAAGGTCGAGTTCCGTCGTATGAAACTTCATGGCTGAGGAATATTACGGCTGAAGCGCCGAGCGTGCTCTTTGGGACATTGACGAGTAGGCCGTGGTCATCGAGGCGCTGGAAAAGTAGACGAAGGTGTGTGTGGTGTTCGTCGGCTTTACGGGAAATGACCAAGACGAAGCAGAAGTCGAGGCCGCGGACAATCTCGTCGATGAAGCGTTGAAAGGTTTGTCCAGTGTTCCTCAGGCCAAAGCTTATGATGGGAAACTAGAGCAACCCGAGAGGGGAAATGATTGCAGTTTTCGGGACGTTGTCCGGATTGACGGGTATCTGCGTGTAGGCGTTCGCCAAGTCTAGCACAGAGAAGACGTGGCAGCCATAAATGCGATGGGTGAAGTCCTCTATGTGGTGAACGGTGTAGCTGTCCGGATTGGTGCGGGCGTTGAGGGCACGATATTCCACACAGGGCCCCCAGCCTTCGGTCTTCTTCGGGAAAAGGTGAAGTGGCTAGGCCCATGGGCCGTCGGAGCGGCGGGCGATTCCCTCACTGAGCATGGCTTCGAGCTCTGCTTTGGCTATGCGCATGCGGTCCGGGGCAGTAACATCATATTACTCGACTTCGCTAAAGCCTTCGACTGCGTATACTATTCCAAACTAATCGCAAAATTACGGGGTTACATCGGTGATGGGAAACATTTTGCTTGGAATGAAGATTTCTTGCGTCAACGTTCTCAATTTGTTTTGTATGATCACTTTCAATTCAAAACGATACCAGTCACAGCCGGATTTCCTCAAGGCTCTGTCCCTTGCCAATGTTGTTTCTCATATTTATTAATGACATTACCACCAACATTACCTCTAACATCAAACTCTTTGCAGACGATTGTATAATTTACAAAGAAATCAGAAGCCATGAATATCACGCCGCACTGAACAGATCATTACAAAAACTTTCGGTTTGGTGTAATGACTGGCAAATGTCAATTAACAAGGTGAAATCTGCAGCAAATGCAGTAACTATAAAAAAAACATCAAATTTTTTGTATAAAATCCATTATACTTTACTGGCCTTCGTCAACGAACAAAACTGCTTAGGTGTGACATTAACTCACGATTTCAGATGGGGCAAACATATCGACAGCATCACTTCAACTGCATTGCGGAAGTAGTTTTTTTTTTCTTAAAAGGTGTCTTCGCCTTGCGCCAGCAGAAACTCAAAATTTAGCTTATAAAACGTTTGTTAGACCTGTACTAGAATATGCTAACACTGTTTGGTTACCTTAGTCTGTAAGTAATATTTCACAAGTTTAAACAATACGACGTGAAGCACTGAGATTTATCCGCAATAAATATAGAAAAAAACTTAACAGCAGTACTGGCTGTAATATACGGCCTCAAAACACTATAAACAAAGGCAAAGCCCGTCCGACTAAAATTCCTCTATGAGCTTCTTAATAACACCTTTAAGGTTGATTCATCAAAGTACATTGCACTGTAACAAAAACGCGCATTAGGGAACCAGCAATGTAGCAGTGACCATTCAATTAATGTGCAGTCCCCTAAGAGTTTATTTCTCCGGCTGCCGCCAATGAAGAAGCGCCTGTCTCTTGTTATTCTTTTTCTGTGTGCTGTGTTTTTGTGCGCTTCATCTACTCAAGTTATGCACCAACTTGCCCCAGAACGTGTTCTATTGCAGGTATAGCCAGTATTTGTGCAGGTTAAAAATTCAAGTGCGTGGGACGAACAGGGAATCCAAATAAAGCCGGTTAAGTTTGTTCTGGAAGTTGTCTCTCCAATTCTGGCTTAAATATTTAACCTATGCCTCAGCTCTGGTACTTTCCCCAAAGATATGCAATTATCAAAAATTAAACCCATATACAAAAAAGGTGACCGAAATAATCTTAATAAATCTCGCCCCGTTACAATCTTGCAGTGTTTTCAAAGGGCATTGAAAAGCAAATTTTGGTCAGTTTTCAATCCTACTTTGAAAAGCACAACTTCATTACTGATGCACAGTATGGATTCCGCAAATCTCGTTCCACACAACTCGCTCTCTTGTACTAGAAGGAACTTATACTAAGAAATATGGAAATGAAAAAGTTTGTGCTAGGCATTGTTGTGATTTCACCAAGGCCTTTGACTATTTAAACTGATATACTTTTCAAAAAATTATCATCTTTCAGTATTGGTGCTAAATCACTAGACCGCATCAAATCCTACTTGTCAGAACGTTTTCACTATGTTAATGTGAACGGTTTTTCTTCATGTAAAGCACAGGTGCACCTTGGGGTTGCCCAAGTGAGCATGATCGGACCTTTCTTGTTCAACATATATTTGAATGACATTGTTACCATTCATGCTAGGACTAAGCTTGTAATCCACGCCGACGACACAAGTATTTTTTGTATTTCAGATACCGGTCAATACCCTTTTAGTGCAGCTAACTCACTGTTGTCTAAACTTTGTGCATGGGCTGACTAAAGCTCTTTGTTTATTAACCGCACCATAACAAAAGCCAATAGTTTTAACTCTAAAGGAAAGCGCATTACACCGGCTCCGGCACTTACCCTAAGCAACAACAACATAGAAATCTTCACCAAATTTAGAACTTGGGGAGTTATAGTTTCAGAAAATATGTCCTGGCACAAGCATGTAAATTACATGTTATCCAAACTTGCGTCAGTGATAGGCATTCATTAGAAACACAGAGATTTTCACCCAAGAAGCATAATGGTAGTGCTGTACAATTCTCTCTTATCCTACTTAAGCAACTGCGTTCTAGTCTGGGGCATGACTGCAACTAACAATATACAAAAACTAGCGAGGCTCTAAAATACTCTAAAATTATTTACTCTGAAATTATTATAGTCATAACATATTCTCCATATGATATTAGTACTGATGAACATTTTCTAAAAAGCATTGATTAGGGTAGAGGAAAGGTATGGCTTTACTTTTTGTTTTGTAGAGATAAAAGTGCGCAAACAAAACAACAATGAGCTAAGGAGTTTAGCTGAACTATACATTAAAGAGCACTTCGGTCACGACACGCGGAATTGCGAACACTGGTAGATCTACGCACCAATTATGCAATGCAAGCACTACGATACAACATCCCTCACCTATTAAACACTTACCTAGTTAAGAACACTGATGCCTTCGGGATAAGTATAAAGCGCCTTGAAGATATCTTTTTATGTTTTAGGGGATCCTTGGTATTTCAGTGATTGTTATTAAGCGTTTCCATTCAGTTTTTAAACAAGATTGACTGCATGGTGACTATTTGCTTATTAAGCTATATCTTTTGTATTTGTTTTCCCATCCAACCACCTCCAATGATTGTTACTTTTCTTTTCCATCATATGTGCGTAGTTCATTTTATGTATAGATGTGTAGATTATTCTCTTTTTTTACTTTGCATTTCTGCATTCTACTCTCGCTGTTACTTCTGTCTTCGTTAAAAAGTATTTCGATTTAGTATGATCATATTTTGATGTATTATGTCCACATACTTCGTGCTGTTCAAGTTGCGGTTAGATATTTTGTCTTGTGTGACCCACTGCTGTTTGTAGGAGACCAGGTCTAGTCAAGCAACCGAAAGCGGCTTTTTACCTCGTCCCCACCATGCCTCATGGAAATAAATTTCGGTCTGTCTGTCTCTTTCCTTCCTTCCCTCCATCCCCCTCCCTCCCTCCCTCCCTCCCTCCTTCCTTCCTTCCCTCCCTTCCACCCACCCACTTACCCATCCGGACATGGACCATGTACTGAGGGGCGTGCACTGATTAGCCGTATCATGAATTTGTGCCCGGGTTCAGTTTGGAGGCACGCAGTCTTACACGGGGATTATGTAGCAGTCACGTGATTTTGTCCGGTGCTCCTGCGTCTGCAGTGTGCTACCGGCAGACATAATGCGATGTCATTTAGGTTTTCGTCTCACAAGAAATATCCTGTTTGGTCGACAGGGTCCCTAAGTCATGAACACCGCATCGTCACCAGTGGACCAATGGTAGCGCACCAAGAAATTTGAAAATCTGAGGGACCCCAAAATGTGGGTTTTGGGCCTGCCCTAAAATTCTAAATGCCCTCAAAATTTCGGAAGCGGGCCCATACCAAGAAATGAATTAGGGCACATTGGTAGGTGGATTAAGGTGGATTAGTGGAGCGGGTTAGTATGATCCCATTAGATAATTCAATAAAAGGTACTCGAACCTTCTACAAGGCAAGGCTGGGAAGGATACCTGAAAAAGTATCTTCGATACCGATACCCATTGCCGTCAAAAATCTTACTTCCGATCCCGATACAAGATACCAAAGTAAAATTTATTTCCAATGCAAATACTCGATATTTCATCGTCAATAGCCCGATACACGACTGAAATTGCCGTTATTATTAAAGCTGGTAACATGATTAGCAACGTTAGCAATTTTTTTAGTCTTTTCTGGAATGTTTACTGTACTTGAAACAGCGCACGGTTATTGAAAGGGTTTAAAGGAATTCGGCCGCAAGGATTTCTTCGATTTCTTTAAGCTCCACTGGCGGCTCAGAAGGTTTCATCATTGCTTTTGCATTGGAATGAAACTATCAATTTCATACGCAGTCACCAAGCAAAATCATTTTTAAGGCTAATATTCTTCATGCGAACCGGTCTCTTAGCATTTGATTACATACGAATAAACTTGAGAATGATGCTCCACGTTTGTTACTGCTGTGTATACCGGTTGCCTCTGCCTTGACCTGTGCTACAAGGAGTGAGCTCCGTGCGCTTGGGAAAGTCGAACACCTATTCTCCCAGAAATAGGTTTAAGAGACGTGTGAAGTCGAACATTCTTCCTTAAAGGGGCCCCGAAAAACATTTTCAGTGCATTGTCTTGCCCGTTGGTTGCATAGAAGGAGCTATAGGGATGCTATTAGCATCGGTCATACCGCGCACACTGCGGTTTTTAATATTTTAATACGCTCTCAAAAACAAATTCGTGGCGCTGACGGTGTCACCTACAGTGAACTAGAAGTATTGGGTAGTGGAAAAAGCGGAGGCGAGTGCGCACGGGCCGCGTGAAGCCTCGAGCGCAGACTGCCGCTAGGGGCGCTGGCGTGCTCTTCCCGAGTACATGCCCGAGGAGACCGTGCGCGCTCCTGACGTTTCTGCGTAGGCGATAGTTCTGCGTGCCTTGCCTTGTCGTCGCATCTACTACTTCGCGGTTCGTGCTACGAGTCAGCGTGTTGTGCTTTGCAGACTTCCACAAGTGAAGTTATCGAAAGCGCCATTCTAGTCTTCTATTTTGGATCATGGAAAAGAATAGGAAAAAAGTTGACACGCATTGCTATGCGCCCGGATGCAAGAGCGGGTATCTCGGTTTTCGACAAGGAGATGGGCGCACATTGTCGCTTTTTGGAGTACCGAAAGACAGTGACCGGCGCAAACAATGGGAGAGGAACCTTCGCCGCAAATATAAGCCACTCTCCGAGACGTCAGTCGTATGCGAGAGACACTTTGAAGCGCATTTTATTTTGCGCGACTATGCCCATTTTAATAATGGTCAGGAGGTACGAATAGCTCGTGGTAAACCTACTCTAACCGTCAACGCGGTGCCCACGCTCCTGCCCGATTTGCCGTCCGATCTCTCAAAGGAAATGCGCCAGAAAAGATGGCAGAGAAAACGCGTTGCTGTGTGCCCAGCTGCACGCACAAAGAAGGCGCGGTTGTCTCGTCCTGATGTCCACGAGTCGTCGCCGGCAGGTGCTATTTCAGATTACGACAGCCTCGACGTGACAGTGCCCGAGCATGCTGATCTTCAAACGATGGCAAGCAGTGTGAGCGTCCCAAATAGGTGGGCAAGGATTGACGCAGCGGACTTCGATGGGGTTCTCTTTGTCACGACAAGTGTGAGCAGAAATCCATTCGTGCTTTTTCACGAAAGAGTGCTGATGTTCACAGCTGACTGAGCAAACACTGTTACCGGCCGCTTTTACTTACGTGGCAAAGAAAGCAAGGCTGTTACTGCACGATCGGTAAAGGGGGCGGAAGATATGTTTAAAGACGCAGATGCTGCTATTCCCTGCAAGGGTGCAATGGACCGAGAAGAGTTTGAGAACAACCACAGTAGGGGCATCACATGCCACCTCAAGCAATCTGTTGACATTGCACAAGCCACTGTTTTCAGCCGATCTTGCTCGGGAATAGTAAGCAAAGAAGGTAAGCGCTCATTCAGTAGTAAGAAATCAATTAGTACTGTGACAGTGTGACAGTGATCTTTTTCCCGTGTGGAATAATGCATGCTTTCAAACATTTGAAAAAAGCCGCTTCAGCTTGCCATTGATATCATGTAGCTCCAAACTTCAGCCATGTTTAAGGCTCATCATTTGTATCAGCAATTCCCATGAATACCACATCGTAAAGCCATCCTGCCTATTCAAGTACAAACTAGGCATATACTCTCACAAGCTGTTTACGGCACTCGCAGAGAACTGCCCATTTGAATTCAACTACGTTGCCTGTGATTTTCTTTGTTAAAGTTTGAAAGTGAAATGTATGTTTGGATTGTAAAATTATGTTCGAATTCCACAAGCAGACATAAAATTTTGGCTTGTGGCTTGTGGCCTTGTCTGCAGTGTCATTTTATTTTTTGAGTATTGTAACAGGTGCTGCGTAACTGTTCTGAAACAGAGAATGACTAGCCCCTTCTTATTTCTTCTTCGTGTTTTAGGTGTCACCTGTGTGCCATGCCGCTAAGAAAAAAGCATACAGTCAAGAAAGTGCCGGCTCAAGGCAAGAAAGCCTCTGAAGAGGAATATTTCAAAGCACTTGAAGCTTGCCCGGCAAAGGACAAAGCGTCTAGGCTCACATGTGAGCACCCTTCAACAGATGGTTTACAAGATGAAAACTGAAAACTCAAAAATCAGTGAAGAAGCCCTCGAGAACAAACTTCAAACACTGTTATCAAAACAGAAAGAGGCTACTATTCACATGTTTGCAGCAGCTAAGCGTAAAGGCAAGCAGGGAATGAGCTATACGAAGAGCGGTGTCTTAGAATGCATTATTATGAAAATGAAAGGCCCCAAACTCTATGAACACAAGCGCAAGCAAAATATTCTTGCTCTCCCAACAAGAACAACATTATCCAATTACCTAAAATCTTATAGGACCAGACTTGGTTTTAATACCAAACTTTTCAGAATACTCACGGAAAAACATGCATGATGGATCCTTTTAAAAGGCATGGTGGATTGCTTGTTGATGAGATGAAACTTTCAGAAAACCTTGCAGTTACATCCTGTGCTCTGATTGAATAATTTGTTGATCTAGGCCATTTTACACCAAGAACTGACAAGCACGTTGTATGTGACCATGGGATGGTCATTTGTTCTGTGCCATTTGTTGGGAAGTGGACACAGATCCTGGCTGTATTTGCTACTCATGGTAATGTAAAAGGCAGCTTGCTTGCAAAAATCATGACAGAAACAGTTATCCTGGCAGAAAATGCAGGATTATTTGTCGACTTCATCACAAGTGATGGGGCGACCTGGAATATAAAGATATGGTCTTTGATGGGCTTTGTAGCATCTCCTTCATTCACAAAGTGCTAAGTGCAGCATCCAGTTGACGCAAGCCGCTCACTTCATTTTGTGTCCGACTTTCCGCACCTCATCAAGTGTCTGAGGAATGGCCTCGTGAAGAGTAGTTTCAACACACCAGCAGGCGAGGTAACATAGCTCAACTTTTTCATTGCTTTTCACCTTTTGCTAGCAGTTGTTTACATGCATAGGGTTGTATTAGTGTAAGGTAAAACCATTGATTTTTTTTGTCAGTATGTTTCTGCTACAGGTCTCCCTACGTCCACTGCGTAAGGCACTAGAGCTTGACGGCTCCAATGTCACTCTCCAAGCCATGCCGGGAATAACAAGTCGCCATACCAACCCAAATAGTATTGAGAAAATGAGAGTAATCTAGGCATTCAAACTGTTCAGTGACAAGGTGCTGAGTGGCCTTCGACTCTATGAGACGGAGCTGGAAAGCTATTGTCGAAGCATTCAACCAGTGCTTATCTTCTTTGGGTAAGTTTAAGCTCGCAACTTTTTCTAAGGTGCAACAATCTCATCGCTGTTTATTTGCCTATAAAGTGGATATAAGAAAATAAATGCTTTCTTTGTGCTCTATTGTTGAAGAATGATCCGAGACGTCATCGAAATAATGACATCCAGATACCCCAGCCAAGCCCTGTGGCCAGATTCGGCTTCAGAAGAGAAGCTGCTCTCGTTTTTGATTTACATCAGTGAATGGGAGCTCCATGCAGGGGGTCGAGGCGGCTTCCTATCTGCTTCTACTGCAGTTGGCCTGACAGTAACGGTCGCAAGCACTTCTCTCTTTGCTGGCTTATCTGACAACGAATGCAAAGTTCAAGTACCTGATGACTTCATAGCTGAGTCAGGACCCAATCGAAAGCCTGTTTGGTATAGTGAGACAGTCAAGTGGCTGCAATACCCACCAAACATCGCAACAGTTTGTAATTACTGTATCCTGTCTAAGTTATTACGGACTTGCCAGATCAGTTAGTAATGGAAATGCTGAGCCTGATGTTCTCACAGCCCTTCTTGAACCAGACATGACTGAAGGCTTGAAGAGAGGCAACACTGGTATGTTCGAAGGCATTCTCAATGATCATGACATTCCCAGCACACATCAAGATAAGGTACCTGTACTAGACCATACTTCATGCGTGTCTGCAAGAAGCGACAAGCGGCTCATTTTCTACATTTGTGGTTATGTGGCCAGAAACGTTCTGCCGAAGTTAGAGTGTGATGAACGTCACAGATTGCTTCTTACTCAGGAGGAGGATGTAGGTCGTCTTGATGCAGCTCAATACACCAGTCCGTGTCTTCCTCTGCTCTTGTGTGTGTTGACCTGCGCGCTTATTGTTCCGTCAATCTGCAATACACCAGACTCCGTGATAATGGTGGCCTGCTGTACCCAACCGGATGGCTTTTCAGGTTTATTCGAAGGTTGGAAAACCTTTTCACCACCACATTCAGCACACAAGAGCTGCATCGTGAGAGCGTGATGGATATTCTTGCTCTCATTAAGAGAAATCAGCAAGACAGAATAGGGTGTGGCAGCCATGCACAATGATTGACAGCGCAGGTTTAGCTTTTTATATTACCACAAGGCTGCACTTCTTTGTAAATTCCCTAAACCGGTCCAAAAATAAAAGTCGAGAAACTTCAAGATATTTGAAGTTGAGTAGCTGCACTTTACTGTGTATTGTTACGTTTCGGCTACGACGCGCGGTATAGCCGGCGCGGATGCAACGGACGCCGGGGCTTCGTTCAAAGCGGCGGTCATTTGGACCCGTTCAGTGCTGCCGTAACGCCTCCCGCCAAGCGCGTCCAGGCAGGTTTCAATGCCACGTGTCGTCGTGTGTGCGTGTGTGTGTGTGTGCATGTTGGTGCCCACGCTTGTCAAAACGCGGCAGCCGGGGAGAGGAGCTCCCCAACTGGGAGGCGAGGAGGTCTGACCGGCGCCGACCCGGCGGACGCGCACGTCACGTCTGAACATGTTCAAGCGTCGCCGTATCGGACGCCTCTTCCCAAGCCGTTCCTTCTTGCCCTCGACTCCGTGGGTATAAAGGCAGCTGCCCCGGACGCCAACGGGGGACTTCGATTTCTTCCTTCGAGTAACGTGGTCGCCCTGACCGGCTGCTCTTTTGCGATGCCAGAATAAACAAGTTGTTCTGTTGCCAGTCGACTCCTCCTTTGCCGGGACCTTCGGATGTTTCCAGCTTTGCCCCAGGCCGCCAGGCCAACGCTACCGTTGGGGCTTGCAACCCAAAAGCAACAACTGGTTGTCAGCGGTGAGATCCCGACAACGGAGGCCAGCAGCGAAGATATGCGGTCAACTGTATGCTGAGCAGCACAACGACCATCCGGGAGCAGTGCAACGAGCCCTGTGTGATGACTGGTTGCCTGCAGCGGAACGACTGCGCTGAATTCTTGGCTGCGAGGTTTGGTGAGTGCGGGACTTTCTTCTTCTGAGTTTTGCCAGGCTTTTGTTAGTGTCAGAAACAGAGCTGGTAATTGTGTTGTCGTTGCTGCCGGGTTAGTTTGCGGCAAGACAATAGTAGGCAGTAGAGAAAGCAGCATTCGGAGCAGCCATGGATTTGAAGTCGTTGCGCAAACCGAAATTGCTGGAGCTTGCAAGAGAGTTGGGTCTGGATGTCTCAGACAAACTCAGAAAACCAGAACTGCTAAGGGCTATTCTTGAGTTGGAGGCTGAGGATGACGAGCTGTCGGAATGCCTTGAGACAATTGAGGAGAGGGAGCAAAACGAGGAGCGCGAACGTAAAGAACAAAAAGAGAAAGACGAGCGCGAACGTAAAGAACAAAAAGAGAAAGAGGAGCGCGAACGTAAACAGCAAAACGAGAAAGAAGAGCGCGACCGTCAACACGCTTTGGAAATGAAGCGTCTCGAGGTAGAGATGGAACGCGCTCGTAATGGAAGTCAGGCACACGATGCAGGAGAACGGGTATCGTTCAAAATGACTGACCTGATGCGGCCGTTTAAGCTTGGAGAGGACATTGGTTTATTCCTGGTTAACTTTGAGCGAACGTGCGAGAAGCAGGGGTTCTCTCGGGAAACGTGGCCACAGCGCTTGCTCACTTTGTTACCCGGCGAGGCGGCCGACGTAGTCGCTCGCTTGAAGAGAGAGGAGGCAGAGGATTTCGACCAAGTGAAATCGAGTCTGCTAAAAAAGTACAGGCTGTCAGCGGAGGCGTTCCGTCGGAAGTTTCGGGAAAATGAAAAAGGCAGAAGTGAGTCATATACAGAGTTTGCCTACAGGCTTATGTAAACTCTGTATATGACTCACTTCTGCCTTTTTCATTTTGGTGACCACGAGAAAATTGTGCAGTGTTTCGGGCTAGAACATTTTTATAGTCGGTTACCTGAGAACGTGCGGTACTGGGTCTTGGATAGGCCAGACGTTAGTACAGTGGCTAAAGCCGCCGAGCTAGCCGAGGAGTTTGTGACGCGTCGGGCTCGCGGAGCTAAGGACGGTCAAAAGGGTGAATTTGGCTCCAAGTCTGAGAGGCCGAAGTTCACACCCATGAGAGCAAGGGGGGACACACGTAGTGCGGATGCGAGTGAAAGCAGTCCGACCGAACGAAAGGAGACGGCGGCAGCCGAAGCCGAACGCAGAAAGCGGTTCGAGAGGAGGCAAGCGCGCGTGTGTTATACGTGCCAGAAGCCGGGTCACTTTTCGGCGCAGTGTCCAGAAAGAAAAAGAGAAGTCGTGTGTTGGTCATTATGTAGCACTGACGAGAACATGTAGCTTCTCGAGCCTTACATGCGAGACTTCCTCGTGAACGGGAAAGAGTGCCGAGTGCTTCGTGATTCTGCAACTACAATAGATGTAGTTCACCCCTCTTACGTAGAACCCGATATGTTCACGGGCGAGTGCGCATGGATCAAGCAAGCTGTGGAAGCTCATAGCGTGTGTCTGCCCGTAGCAAAGGTGCTTATTGAAGGACCTTTCGGAGCACTTGAGACGGAGGCCGTAGTGTCATCTATGCTGCCCCCCCAGTACCCGTACCTATTTTCGAACAGGTCCGATCACCTCCTGCGCGAGAAGGGGCGTTTGTTTGGTGAGGCTAGCGTTCAGGCCTTAACCAGATCGAGAGTTCGGGAGCTCGCTGCAAAGGCGGTAGTTGCGGGGCCGACGTTGTCGTACAATGAGAAAGATTCGGAGGCGCAACAAGCTGGTATTCAGAGCACGTCCGAACTGAATAAAATTGAGCCTATAGCGTTGAAGGCACCAGGTACTGGAGAGGAAATGCCCGACACGGGAAAGTTAGAAGAGCTTCCGATCGAGCTTCTGGGACTAGGCTCAGTGACGAACAGGGAAGACACTGATCAGGTCATTAGTGACTTAATCATTAAAGCACCGCTGTCGGCTGAGCAGAAAACCGAACTACACCAACTCTTACAAGAGTTTCAAGGTCAGTTCTCTGAGAGGCCTGGTAGGACTTCTGTCCTTACTCAGATATAGAACTTACCTCCCCAGAGCCAGTACGATCCAAGGCGTACCGGGTGTCACCCCGCCAGCGCGATATTATGGAGGCTGAGGTAAAGAAAATGCTACAGCTCGGTGTTATTGAGGCGGGTGAGAGTGATTATACCTCCCCTTTGATTTTAGTTGAGGTACCGGGCAAGGAACCTCGTCCTTGCGTCGACTACCGCAGGCTTAATTCCATCACTAAGGATCAAATTTATCCGATCCCTAACATCGAGGAGCGCCTTGAGAAAGTTAGTAGCGCTCAGTTTATTTCCACCCTAGACCTTGTCAGGGGTTATTGGCAGGTTCCACTTACAGAAGAGGCTAGTAGGTATGCGGCGTTCATTTCACCAATGGGAACATTCCGTCCTAAAGTTTTGAGTTTTGGTTTGAAGAACGCGCCATACTGCTTTTCAAGCCTCATGGACAAAGTGTTGCGGGGACAGGAAGAATTCGCTTTACCGTATTTAGACGACGTAGCGATATTCTCCGCATCCTGGTCTGAGCATATGGCACACTTGCGGGCAGTGCTAACCCGCCTGCGCGAAGCGGGCTTGACAGTCAAGGCTCCCAAGTGCCAATTAGCACAGGCCGAGGTTGTCTACCTCGGTCACGTGATTGGACAGGGTCGACGCCGCCCCTCTGAAATAAAGGTGGCCGCTGTGCGAGACTTCCCGCAACCGCGCACGAAGACCGATATTCGGTCGTTCTTAGGTGTCGCCGGCTACTATCAGAGGTACATCCCCAGGTACTCCGATATTGCGGCTCCCCTGACGGATGCTCTAAGAAAAACAGAGCCCCAAACAGTCGTCTGGGGCGAGACAAAGGAAAGAGCTTTTAGCGCCCTAAAGAGCGCCCTAACAAGCCAGCCTGTGCTACGATCGCCAGACTACACAATGGGGTTCGTTGTTCAGTGCGATGCTAGTGAGCGAGGCATGGGCGTTGTACTGTGCCAAAGGGACAATGGAGAAGTGGAACACCCCGTCCTGTATGCTAGTCGTAAGCTGACCTGACGTGAGCAGGCGTACAGCGCCACCGAGAAAGAGTGTGCGTGTCTCGTGTGGGCCGTTCAGAAATTGTCATGCTACCTAGCCGGCTCGAGGTTTTTCATTGAGACGGATCACTGCCCTCTCCAATGGCTGCAGACCATCTCTCCCAAAAATGGCCGCCTCCTGCGCTGGAGCCTCGCTTTGCAACAATATTCCTTTGAGGTGCGTTACAAAAAGGGGAGTCTCAACGGTAACGCCGATGGCTTAAGTCGAAGCCCCTAACGTAGGAATCCGCCTCAAAGTTGTTTGTTAGTGATGTTTTCTTCCTGAGGCAGGATTTTTAACATATTGCTTTTGTTTAGTGTTTCAAAGTGATTATGTGCTTTCTAGTGCAATTTTCCAATTTGTGGACGCGTTCTGACTGCTGCTTGACTACTGTAAGGAACTAGGCAGTAGTATAAAAGGGGAAAGAGCCTGGCAGAGCTTTGTGAGGGTTGTCTCGTGCTTGCTGACTCAGCGGTTGCGTTTCGGCGTAGTTCTAACGCTTGCTGGGAACGAGCACAAAAATGGCAACTCTCCCGAAGTCACATTGCAGTGTCCTGTGTGATCCTGAACATGAGAACGAGGCCTTCTCTGTGCGCTGCGCTCAAGCAACGTCGAGGGACGATCGGTTTCGATTACGAGCATCGAGCGACATCCCTCCGGACAGCGGATGCAGTCCCCTGACCATCGGGATCTCCTTCTCCCGGCGGGGCGGTCTGTTACGTTTCGGCTATGACGCGCGGTATAGCAGGCGCGGATGCAACGGACGCCGGGGCTTCGTTCAAAGCGGCGGTCATTTGGACCCGTTCAGTGCTGCCGTAACGCCTCCCGCCAAGCGCGTCTAGGCAGGTTTCAATGCCACGTGTCGTCGTGTGTGCGTGTGTGTGTGTGTGCATGTTGGTGCCCACGCTTGTCAAAGCGCGGCAGCCGGGGAGAGGAGCTCCCCAACTGGGAGGCGAGGAGGTCTGACCGGCGCCGGCCCGGCGGACGCGCACGTCACGTCTGAACATGTTCAAGCGTCGCTGTATCGGACGCCTCTTCCCAAGCCGTTCCTTCTTGCCCTCGACTCCGTGGGTATAAAGGGAGCTGCCCCGGACGCCAACGGGGGACTTCGATTTCTTCCTTCGAGTAACGTGGTCGCCCTGACCGGCTGCTCTTTTGCGATGCCAGAATAAACAAGTTGTTCTGTTGCCAGTCGACTCATCTTTTGCCGGGACCTTCGGATGTTTCCAGCTTTGCCCCAGGCCGCCAGGCCAACGCTACCCTTGGGGCTTGCAACCCAAATGCAACAGTGTGTGGTTTTTAGTACACTTTGTCGTGGAGCTCTTCTCTTGCAGTATTTGTTTTTAATTTTCATTGATACTTGGACTGAATGAACATATGTCTGCTGGAGGCTCATCCTTCCGAAATGCGCATGTTCATCGCGTGCTTCAATCATGTTGCTAGAGAAATACAGCATTATGCATTCTTTTGGGCACATCGACCTGCTCTGTTTCCAACGTGCCTCGTGTCTGGTTCAGCAGGGTAACAAAAAATCGTTAATTTAAGTTCAATGCAAGGTTTGACGCTGTAAAAAATATGCGGGACGAACTGCGATCATTGCGAGGTAAATGCAATGCGCTGCATCCCTTGTGCTCCGATTATGGATGTTTACGTTAGTCACACTGACATATGTTGCCTGAAGAAAAATTTAAAGCGGAATTGTGAAAGCCCGTGCCGCCGAGCTCCGTGCCTGCGTCTTGTTCGCGAACCGCGTCAGCCGCTCACCGCAGTTGGGCTCAGGAATTAAGCGCGCGCGCCACCTGGCGAGCTTCTACACAATATGCCTCGCGCCGCGGCCGCCGCTTTTTCCGCTACCCAATACTTCTAGTTCACTGTAGTGTCACCATACAGTGGCGGTTTTTAGCATCGGATATGACATCACGGAGGGCGAGCTTTATGATTGGACAAAGAGTAAATATAGTGCAGATTGTGTTAATGACTAGAGATACGTTTTGTCAAGCTTTTGTGTTCTATATTACATTAACAAAGCCAACTTGTTTGCCCTAGATAAATGCACTGTAAAGCAAGTAAAACAAAAATACACCACTAGAGGCTGTGGCTACTTTTTGCATAGACGGACTTTGCGCCTCTCTGCAAACATCCAACGACCTAGCACTAACACTTCTGGGTACTCTCTATGTATCTGAGAGCGGCTTTGCAGAGTTGATCCGATCTAGCCATTGCACTCTATAAGCGTTCGTTTCGGTCCCAAGGAATGATGCGTTCAGTTCTCATTTAGCAGACAGTGCGCATCGTCAGCTTGTGGAGGATCACCGGGCGGCGGCGCCAGATGGCGCCACGTTCCCGTCAACAGCGCGCGCTCCTCACTCGCCGTGACCAACCAGCGCTCAAGGGGCGATGGATGGCGGTAAGCAGTAGCGGTACGCGCTATGCTAAATGTGTCTGATATCTTGCGCAGGCTGTCACACCGTCGCAGTATCTCGCGCTCGAGATCGGATCCATAAGTAAGGAAACGTCACTGATCAGTGTTCTCTTCTGCGCCGTCGACGTGACGATGAAGCATCGCTGGGCGTTCACATGGTTTTAACCATGCAAACGGCGGCGCCAGCCTTGGCATGAACGAGTTAGAGAACAGGCAGCCATGGAGTTTAAACTTCCGCCACGCGCTAAGATAGGCTGTTTTGATTGTTCGCACAGTGTGTCGTCATTGGGAGAGTGGAATGGGAATGGGAAGCGGCGCCAAAATAGAGTTGAGGGCAGCATTTTGTTCGCTTGTATTTTGAAATTTCTTAATTGAATTACTCCCGTTCCTATGCATCGATTCTCGTAATTCTTTTTGAGCCACCATCTGTGCGACATAAAGAATCCACCTGAAGGGTAACGGGCATCCGTTAAAGCGGTGTTTCGCAGCCCCTTTAAACGCTAGAGGGAAAACAGTCAAGAATAAAATGGCTAAAAAATTTTATAGGCTAAAATACCGTGCTAAACTTTGTTATTTAGACATTTTTTTTACTTCACTCACATTTTTCTTATTAATCCAGGCTCAACAGGTGACTGCATATTTCTTTATTTTAAGAAAGCTTTTGAAAAAGTTTTTCATCGATTCCTCCTCTTCAACTAGCCAAACTTAACCTCGGACCTAACCTCCTTCTTTTGCATAAACAATTTCTTTTAAACCATTCTAGTTTGTATCAGCTAACAACCGCAACTCCTCATTATGTTCCGCTGCCTCTGGCATGCTTCAGGAATCTGTGTTAAGTCCTTTGTTGTTCCTAATATACATTTTACCTACCTTACTGTGTATTTTCTGACATCCATTTATTCGTTGGTGATTGTGTTGCCTTTCGTGAAATTAACAGTTCGGATGAAAATAATGCCTTGCAATATTATATGGATGTTATTGCTAACTGGTGTGACGTGTGGGAAATGAACCTTAACACATCTAAATGTAAAGCCTTACGTGTCTCTAGAAAGTCGTCCAGCTCTAGCCTCTGTTACCCAAATAACATTGCTCTCGAGTCTGTCACTTCCTATCGTTATTTTGTCTTCGAAATCTCTTCAGATCTTACTTGGTCCCTTCACAGTAACATCATAAATAACAATGCTATTCGCATGCCTGATTATGTTCGTCGTAATTTTTTCCTGCCCCCAGCTTATTTAAAGTTCTCCTGTACAAGGCACTCATCTGTAGCAAACTAGAATACGCTGCACCCGTTTGGGACACCAGTTGTGCAAGCCTAACCTATGCCCTGAAGCTTGCGCAGAATAACTCCATTCGTTTTATACTGAATAACTATAATCGTACTGCTAGTATACCATCAGTGAAACGCGTGTTAAATCTACCTTCATTAGCTTCTAGTCGAAAATTTTCTCGCATTTGCTTGTTTCATAAAATTTTGCACATTTGTCCCAAGATTCGTAGCGCACTCATTTCTTCGCCTTCGTACATCTCATCTCGTCTGGACCACGCTCACAAGGTTTGAATTGCACCATTCAGGACAAAAACAAGCAGCAACTCCTTCTTTCCTCGGACAATCAAAGACAGGAACCGCCTTCCCGGATCGGTAGCCAGCATTGAAGACATTCCTCATTTTAGAACCGCATCAGCCAGCGTTGCATATGTAGATCATAGCGTGCTTTCTTTTTTGCATTGGATTTATTTCAATCATCCACTCCCCTCTAATGCCCCGTGCCATGAGGGTAAAATGAATAAATAAAACGATAGTAAGTAACAGCATTTCGTCAAACATTCGGTCCGAAAGAGGCTTGCGATGCGGCCCTGCTTCAAGCCGAGCAAATGAAAAATGCCAATATGTGCTGTGCGTTGTAGAAGCAGACAAGCGCGTCGCCGTGTCGTATTTTGTGAAGGTGTCTTTTAACACGGCGCCGTTTAGTGTCCCGTTCAGTGGAGCTACCACCGTAGATGGCTTTGCCGTGTCGACAAAATAGATTGGTCAAGTGAGTTGTGACGTGACGACCACATGACTTCGCGCTGGTAAGTGAACACCCCCAACGATCATACAGCACAACAGTGATGGCATCGCTAGAGATTTTCTCATTGGTCCACAGGAACCTAGTGTCATTCCAGCACCATTACGAACTGTCCCTGAAGAAATAAAAGCATTTGCAATTTTCGAGCAGGGATTCGAAACGCTGCCTCTCAAGTGGGGCGCAATACCCCTCGACCACCGAGGTACGTTTTTCATTATGGCCTTCGGTGGCGGGCAACTATCACGGCAGAGCGAAGGAGCAACAAGGACGAGAGAGAACACGGTACCAGCGCTGATCTCGTATCTCTCGTTCGTCCGTGTTGCTTTGCGCCGCCTCTTTCCATGATGATTTACCAAAAAGCCCGCCCCATAGTATTAAGCGTCGAACCACATTGTCATACAAGTCGGGTGGTTATTTACAAAACTTCAACACGGCAATGAACTTTTAACTTTTCTATTTGTGCTAGATTTTGAAACCTCAATTCAGGTGGCAGTACATGTGAGAAGTACTTAAAATTTAAAAATTATTAACTAAAGAGGGAAATTAATACCATGAAATAAAATACCGCGTCCGCGTCTGTGAAGTGACATGCAAAGAGGGCCGTTAAGGCGGAGCTTAACTGGCCCCGAATTTCTATGAAATAATAGGCACGTCGACTCAAGCATCCTTGAGGTATAGTTAAGAAGCTCCGGTTTCACTAGCGCCTCTTGGGAACGGTGGCTTGCTGTAGCGTTGCTGGTTCAAATGAAAGGAATGCGTCAGCAGATACATTTGACGCTGTCGGCACTGATGCCCTCATTCACCAAAGTGTGTAGCAGTGCGTGATCTTTATCGTGCTTACAGAGTAAACAACACATGTCCCGTAGCTACTGAGCACAAAAGGGAAAATCTTCGGTTGGAAACCAGCGCAACTTGAAATAGCCGTGAGGTGGTGGTGTTTGTAATATAACAGTGAGCCTTTCTCCTTGTCCCTTCTGTCACCGAGTGCGCAGAAGAGCATCATATATGTCATCTGTCTGGAAAACAACGAACATAGAAAGTGCACTGACGGTGCCAGCGGCACTCGTACCGTCTCTTCCTATTTCTTTCCTTATTTCAGTGCGCTAGCAGCTGAGCAGGCACCGCTGGTCCCAAGTCTGGCTCGCAGGCAGCCTGAAAATTTTCGGCACATGCTTCCATTTCTTTTAGTATCTAGTAAAGTTAAAATAAACAATGCACTTAAAATGTATTTTCGATACCAATGCTCCCCCGCCGCGGTGGCTCAGTGGTTAGGGCGCTCGACTACTGATCCGGAGTTCCCGGGTTCGAACCCGACCGCGGCGGCTGCGTTTTTATGGAGGAAAAACGCTAAGGCGCCCGTGTGCTGTGCGATGTCAGTGCACGTTAAAGATCCCCAGGTGGTCGAAATTATTCCGGAGCCCTCCACTACGGCACCTATTCTTCCTTTCTTCTTTCACTCCCTTCCTTATCCCTTCCCTTATGGCGCGGTTCAGGTGGCCAAAGATATATGAGACAGATACTGCGTCATTTCTTTTCCCCCCAAAACCAATTATTATTATACCAATGCTCCGGTACATTTTATGCAAGCGACACCTGACTTCGATATAAAAAATATATCGAAAGATAGTATCAAAGATGCATGTAGGGTCGATACTTCCCATACCTGCTAGAAGGTGATGACTGATGGATACCATATAAGGGCAATGGAACCGACTGCAATCAGAGATTGAGAGGGAAAGTCGCAAGAACAACTTTAAACAGTCATTGCAGACACCACAGCAGGTAACCTAAATGTTTCTTCTTTACGATTGTAGTTAAGAAGGCCACCAATTTGGTCGTTTTCCCAAGAGGCCAGACTATTACGCTGCTTTTGCGTTTTGTGACTGCAGTGCAAGAATACGACACAAAGAACTTAAGGTAGACAAGCACAACTGTTCAGTTTCTAATAGCACTACTTTCCCAGCCAAATACGGTGTCCCGCAGCGCAGCGTGCTAGGTGCGCTCTTATTTAATGTGTTCGTCAATGACATTGAAAGTGAAGGTAGTACAATACAATTTGATATATATGCTGGTGGTGATAGCACTTTGTTAATTTATGGTTTAAACATTAGTGATTCAGTACCGAAATGCAACGAGGGTCTGCAAAAGTTGTCAAGATGGTTGAAGGTAAATCGAATTAAAATTAGTGCCTCCAAAATAAAAGCAATTTTTTTTTGTGCTAAGAATAAGAAAGTACCAGCTAACCTCTCATTTCATTTGATTAACAGGAAATAGAAATCGTTCACGACCATAACATACTTTGTGTATATTTTTCGTCGAATTTAAGCTCGGACACTCGTATTAGCTATCCATGCAAGAAACTATCTTCGATTACCGGAGTTTTGTCACGCTATCGCACCATTCTTCCCTGGAAAGCAAAACTTCACATCTATCAAGCACTAAACTGTTTAGCTACCATTTATTTTATTGTAAGTTAGTTTGGTGTACAACCACAAAAGAAAATTTAAACAGACTGCTCACGAATCAGAAATGAATGATTCGCATTATTGGAAATATGGAACCTATGGACACTACAATGAATGCTTTAAGCTGTTCCAAATAGTTCCCATAAAACAAATTTATGAATTCCGCTTGCTAAAGATATTCTATTTTTCCTCTCCTGCAGTTAAATAACCACATAGCTTCATTGGCTGGTTCACAGCGCCGAAGCAAAAATATACAATTGTACCCACCAGAAATCTGGATCAGCGCACTGCGTGTCCCGTCTTCCCTAAGTCCTTCGTCTGCCAGCGCTTCAGTGTTCTCTATGGGAAATTCCATATTTCCGAGCATTTTACAAACGCCAATCTTTGGCTCACAATCATTCAGTAGTGCTTAACAAATCCATACACATAGCAGGATTACACCGCAGAGAGCTCAGGTCTTCGTTTTTGGAACAGTACGAAGCATTATGTTCTTTTATACGTGTTCACTGTTTAAAATGTTATTCCTTGATTTTTTATCCAATTACTTTTTTTATAATCCTCAATGCTAAACAGGTTTTTGTTTTGGGGGCTAAAATACGCATTATGTTGTAGCTTGTGTTTACTGTTTTAAGATGTAATTAATTGATTTTTGATACAGTTGTTTTTATTTGTGCGGTCCAATGTTTATTTCACGCTTTTAATTGTTTCTCAACTGATTATTTGATGATTATTGAAACTACATCTTTTGGTGCTATAGCTGTGCCTTCTATTCGACTGCTACTGTCTTGTAGTGGTCTCTTGGACCTCAGTCAAGCTGCTTGAGCAACATTTTGTCCAGCTTCTTTACTACAAAAAAAAATTGATTGATTGATTGATTGATTGGCAAACGTACGCACGCTTACGTATGCTAAACGCAAGTATTTTGCGGTGCATTACCCCATTTCACACATTTCTCACGCTTGGTTCAGCGTATGCAAACACACACGCTACGATAAGCTCAGCCTGGTGGCGCCATCTGGCTGTTAAGACAGGATCCATTTCTGTCAACAAAGCTACGCTCCTCTTAAGCCTAGAAGCGGCACAATCGTCATTCGAAATTGAAAGTAAAGCAAATTTTTCGCCCATAAGTTTTCTTATAGACGAGATAAAAGACCAAGCGAAAGTTCGGTGCCCCATTTATGGTCAGTGAACACATTATAAAAAGCAGCCGCACAGCGCCGGTCCGAGGAACAGTCCGTGGCTTGCCGTCTGGATACACCTTAAGAAGTTGCTGGACTAACCCGAGAGACAGATTATATGTGCAGAGAGTGAGTTAGTTGCCTTCTGTGCACAAATGTCATAAGACTGCCGTAAATAGCTCTGCACGTTCCCAGTGAAATTACGGCAGCCTATTAGAATAAATAGTGGGAAGTGAAAACCTACGCTGACCCGATGAAACTTAGTCAGGCACTCACATAATCATAAATCCACGGTAGGTACGCGAGAGTAAGCAAACACGAACAGTAACCTTCCCGTCGCCGGAAACTTGCAAACAACCAAATGCTACGGGAGGCTACTAAGGAAGATTTCATTAAAATAAGTGAATTAATTACAGATTGTTCTGTGCCTAAGACACAAAGACATATAGCACCTAAGCATCCGAGACTTTGTAAAAGGCCATCACATGTGACACACTACACTCTCTTCTCTGATCTATCATGACAAAGCAATATGAAATGGCAATATTTCATAAACATTACATCTACAAAACTCAGCGTTTACAAAATCCTTGCGACTTCCAGTGCTTTGTAACATGTGTGTTTGCAAACGATAGGGCGATAAATTTCTCTATTATCAAAGCGTTCCCCGAACCTTTCATCATCATTATCATCAACCCGACTACGCCCACTGCAGGAGAAAGTACTCTCCTATATCTCTGTATTCCTCCACTTTACCGTGTCTTGTGCCGGCTGCGGCCTCCCTATCCCTTCAAGCTTCTTGATATCATGCGGCCATCTAACTTTCCGCCGCCACCTTCTACGATTCCCTTCCCTCAGAATCCACTGTTACCCCTAAGGGCCACAGATTGTCTTCGCATTACAAGCCCTGCCGAGGCCCAATTATTTCTCTTGATTTTTACGACGATGTCATTAAGCCCAGTTTGATCCCTGACCCTCACGGCCCTGTTCCTATCTCTTATTGTTGAACCTGATATTTTTCTTTATATAGCGCGCTGCGCTGTCCTTAGCCTAAGTGGTCCCCTTTTCGTTAGCCGCCACGTTTCTGCACCATAGGTGAGTACCGGTAAGATCCACCTGTAGACTGCCATTCATGAAATAACCGTGCCAAATTCGTCCTACTCCATTCTTATTCATCTAGTTGTTTCGGTCTCGTGATTCGGATCGGCGGTCACTACCTGACTTAAGCAGATGTATTGTGAACTGCTACTGCGTATTGTACAGTACTGCTTTGCCTGTCTAATTGATCACATCTTGCAGCTAATTTCCTCAGTGACTTATAAAGGCAATGTCATCAGTGAACCGAAGATTACTAAGACATTCTTCATTAACTCTTATCCCCAACTGTTCCCATCCAAGCATTTTAATGCCTGCTGTAAACAGGCAGTGAACAGCATTCGCAACATCGTGTCTCCCTGCCTGACATTCATATTAGAATCTCATAAGTGACATTATGGAGGAGCACGATAACGTAATCGCAAACAGACTCAGTGCAACCTTAGAATTCAATCATCCAAATGACTGGACAGGCTTTCGCAAAGTGTATTCCACAATAGATCATATTCACACTATCAATCAGGCGGTAGAGAAATGCGCTAAATATAACCAACCCCTATATATAGCCTTCGTTGATTATAAGAAAGCATTCGACTCAGTGGAAACCTTGGCAGTCATGCACGCATTGCAGAATCATGGAGTCGAAGAGCCTTCTGTGAAAATACTGGTGGATGTCTATAGCAACTGCACAGCTACCATAGTCCTGAATAAAGTGAGCAATAAAATTCCACTAAGGAAGGGCGTCAGGCAGGGAGGCACGATCTCGCAAATGCTAATCACTGCCTGTGTACAGGAAATATTCAGAGGCCTGAATTGGGAACAGCTGGGGATAAGAGTAAATGGAGAATACCTAAATAATCTGCGACTCGCTGATGACATTGCCTCGCTGAGTCACTCATGAGATTAATTGCAAAGCATGATCAATAAGGTAGAGAGGCAGAACAGAACGGTGGGTCTTAAAATTAAAATGCAGAAAACCAAAGTAATGTTGGACAGTCTAGCAGGGGACAGCAGTTCACAATTGGTAGCGAGGTGCTGGAAGTGGTAAAGGATTATGTCTACTTATGGCAGGGAGTGATCGCTGATCCGGATTATAAGAAGGAAATAACTAGACGAATAAGAATGGGGCGCAGCGCATAAGGCAAGGTCTCTCCGATCATGAATGGGTGTTCACCAATATCCCTCAAGAGGAAATTAAACTGTATCTTACCGCTACTCAGCTATGGGGCAGAAACGTGGAGGATAACGAAAAACGTTCAAGTTAAGGACAACGCATCGAGCTATGGAAAGAAAAATGATAGACGTAACGTTAAGAGACCGGAAGCGGGCAGAGTGAGTGAGGGAACAAATGCAGGTTAATGACTTCCTAGTCGAAATCAAGCGGATGAAATGGGCTTGCGCAGGGCATGTCATTCGAAGGCAAGATAACCGCGGTTCCGTAAAGGTAACGGAGTGGATTCCAAGAGAAGGCAAGCGTAGCAGGGTGCAGCAGAAAGTTAGGTGGACGGATGAGATGAAGAAGTTTGCAGGCAAAGGGTGGATGCAGCTGGCAAAGGACAGGGTCAATTGGAGAGACATGGGAGAGGTCTTTGCCCTGCAATGGGCTGATGATAGCTGTGCACCCGCTGTAGATATCTTGCAGTATTTTACAAAAGGCTCTTCTTATCTTGATTCCGCAATTTCTACTGGACTGCTGAAGTTTCGACTGAGTCAAATGCTTTCTCGTAATCTATAGCGGCTATATATAGGTACTGATTATACTCTGCGCGTTTCTTTATCACCTGAATGATTGTGATATGGTTTATTGTCGAGTAGTCTTTTTCGAAAGCCTGCCTGATCGTTTGGTCTACTGAAGTTAAGATTGTCGTGGCTCTATTAGCGCTTACCTTAGCAAATACCTTATAGACAACGGACAGTAAGCTGATCGGCATAATTTTTTATGTTCTTGACGTCACCTTGTTATGGATTAAGCTGATGTTAGCGTTTATCCAAGCTTGTGGTACGTTCGAGGTCATAAGGCATTACGTATACAGGGTCGCTCGTTTTTCTAGCACAGTCTCCCCTCTGTCCAAGAGATCTGCTGTTACTTGAACCCCGCGTGCCTTCCCCTTTTCATTTTTCATTGCTGCTAAAGTTTACTTTACTTCCTCTTTCTTTACTGGTGGGATATCCCAGTACTGTGCGCTGCTGCCTATTGCATTAAGGTCTGGTTTCGTTTGTTTCCGTTTAGACTTCTGTACAGCTCTGCAGCGACTTTAAATATCTTATTCATATTGCATATCCCTTTGTTGTTTTTAGGCTATCTCCGTTCATTAGAGCATGCTCGCTTCACTCCGTATAAGCTTCCTTATGTCGGCTGCCCTGCGACTGCTGATTAACTTTGATACTTGTGCCAGTTCTAATATCTCTTTGGGGTCAAACGTCTTCATGTTTGGCGTTTCTTAATGACAGCTTTCGTCTCCTGAGATAGCTTGCCGGTATCCTGTCGAACCAACCTACCGCATACTTCTACTGCGCACTCTAACAATATCTGTGAGATATAAAGACCGTCTTCTTGGGCTAAAGCCGAATACCTGTTCTGGAGCGATATCCGGTGAGGATGCACATTACTAAGAGAGAAGGTGCGAAGTGTTGCCGTCTAAAAAACCGAGTTATTTATTTGAAAGTATGATGGACGGCGTGCTCACACATTTTTCCGAATAGTTGGAGACTATAAAGGCCTTAATTTTTTTCCTCGGCCAGGTTCTTGGTTTGTGGCCCGGTCAGCCCGGCCCTGAACACTCCCTCCTCAGTAGGTGTGGAGCAAGCCAGGGGAGGAAATAAGTGCAAGGTTGGTTGGTTGGAAGCACAGGTGGGTCCCTGGGAGTCTAATTCCATTGGCTGGATCCACCACACATACTTCCGGAGTCTGAAAAGCCGCGAAAAACACTCGACGGTTAGTAGCTGGGAGCGTAATGCAAGTCCGAACCGGACCCCTGAAAGTCGTGGAGGAGCCCGAGGCAGCTGCCCCGGGTTAGGATTCCCTGTCTCCGAGTCGGAGCTATTGCGTCGTTGGGTGGTCGGGCATCCCGTGAGTGGAGCCGCACCATTGGAGAACATCGACGCCCTCCCTGTCCTGGCCAGACAGGAGTCGAGCAATGATAAAATGAGGGTCAATATCTCGCTGTCCCCATTCCCATCACATTACCCATAACCCTTCCCTCAGTCCCATTCCCACAACCTATGTCCCACCCCCTCCGCTACGTCCCAGGAGAGATCAGGGGAGTCTCCCCGGGCCCGCTCCCCCGGCTGTGGGTCACTTAGTAGCATTACCCCATTTTTTTATTTTCCCACTTTCGGGTGGCAAAAGTACAACATTGCCTTCGGGCCTTTTCTTTTATATTACGATTGGGTTAAGCCTGTGATACTTTAGTGGTACAGGCAGGAGCTCATTGGTTTACGTTTTTTTTATGGCAGCTCCACCATACTCTTTGTATTGGTGCGCAGATTGCGGTCATGCTCACTCGCCTTTTCATTGTAGCATCGGTCTTTTGGCCAAAGTAGAGCATCCCACGAGGTAATAGAAGCTGATTTCCATGGCGCATTCTGTCTACTTAAAGGGGCCATGACATGGTCGTTTTTCATATTGCAGTTTTGTGCTTCAGTAAATAATACATAATGGAGACAAGTTTCGCAGCATGAATAAAACGCACACAGAAGACAAGGAACAAACAAGACAAACTTGTCTCCTTTATGAACTGCAACCAACTAGCCCAAACCACCGTGTTACTTCAAAGCAAATAATACAAGGGCTTATGATCCAGTTCCCGAAATTTGGCTGCACTGGGCGCGCTGTATAGTCCAAAAAATGCGACCGAAATTGAGAACAGGGAACTCCTCCCACCGGCAGTGACCGCCTTAGTGAATGCTGTCTTGACGTCGCCAGGGCACGCACAGAGCAACGGCGTCTGCTCTCGTTGCTGCAATGTGCGCTTCGAGGTCCCATTTCCCCCTGTACTTTCGCGGGCGATCGAAGTAGCAGTCGTCCCCCATATATAAGTGACTGGTGCCACAAAATCGTTAATAACCCTAACGCAGTTATTCTTCTTTATAGGTAGCGTCCGGTCACACTAGGCCGATGCGACGGCGATCGACGGTCGGTTGGCTGGTCGGCATGGAAATGTCGTCGCTGAGGCACCGGTCTGTCACGCTAGACCGACGACGACGCCAGCACGACCAACGACCCCGTATCGCAGTTGTGTAAAGAGTGAACTTAGTGGGAACTGGCAGAGTGTGGTGGGGGACTAGTTGGTATGACATCCTGTAAAACCGATTGTACCTGATGCCACGGCCACATACGCGATGTGCGTGCACGAGCGAAGATGTGCCTTCAGCCTTCATTCGGTGCCTGCGCATAGAACCTATCAGCGAGACAAGCGACACGGGCAGAAAACGCCGCCGCAGCTCGTCACCGTCGCCTAGGCTTGTGCGGACGAGCGAAAGCTTCACGCCTGGTGTATAGACGGCCCGAAAAACTGCGCTTGTGTACCTTATCCGCATCGAAAAAAGCGAAACGAGCGGCTGTATTTCATATCTTCACACTTTCTTACTAATCAGCGGGGAACTCTTGCCAGATTCTTGAATTTCTGTCGACGGTGGACCGCCGCGGCCCCTTTCGAGACGAGGCCTAGCGAGTACACAGGATTCGTGTGTGCGATTTCGATGATTGGGAGAGCGAATTCGCAAGTTTTAGCGCCTGAAAATAGCTGTCGAGCGTAGTTTTGGCTGCAGTGTCCTCAAAGCGACGTCTGCATACATGGCAGGGCGCGAGTACAATAAGGGAGAATTGTATGTGACCCGGTCTTCACAGCATGTGCTTGAGGCCGCCGGCAGCAGCCGTCGGCGTCGACTGTGGACAACAAATCCGGTTGTTTTCATTAGCGCAAGTAATGTCCGAACGTATTTTTAGCTAAAGCGACATGAAATCAAATATTGAATGACAAAGAGGAAGCATATACATTTAGCGGCAAGCGCCTCTCTTAAGCGAAGCGTTTCCCAAGCAGGCTATATAGCGTTACCGGCGCTTATCGCAGCGTTATCATTGTGTGTAAATGAGTAAACGTACAATGTGTGAGCAATACTACGTAATATTTAAGATAAGGAGGGCCTACCTTGCGTTTTATGTCACGCAAACGAGCAGTACTGTTTGCACACAGCTATGTAAACAACCCCAGCGCGGGGCTGCAGTTTAATCTGCAACCGTCGCACTCCTGGGCCACAATGCGCACGCACAGTAAACGCTAAATGACGTACTATTATTTTCAAGCACTCATTTAGACGGCAGCGACTATTCACTGTTGCGGGCAGTGAAAGCATTCGAGTCGCATAGGCATTTGCAAGCGGCTTGGTTCCTGCAAAAGGGTTCTACGAGCCGAAGGGAATATATGTTAGACTTACAACTGCACACATGCAGCGGGGAAGTCGTCTCGTTCGGCACTTTCCTCTCCTCCTTTCGTGCCTCAAGGTTACTCTAGTGCAACCGTGTGACAATTTGAGTTTAATTATCGAACCAATGAATAGCGGACAACAAATTGGTAGCCAGCTATAAAACGCCGCGGCTTTCACGGCGCAGATCGGCGAAGGCATGCACGGCATGTGCCTATTTTCACATGCGGGAGCACTTGACTGCTCAAAAGAAACCACGCTCGTAACATAAAAATAACATATTTCTGAGCGTAAATAATAAAGCAGGGGTCCATCGATTTACGTTTCTTCAACAACCACAAAACGGGCGCCACGAGCACCTCCGCTTTCCTACGGATCACGAAGCTCGAGTACTAAGCTGAAGCCTTCCGAAAAAAAAGTGGAAAATGCATTTTATTTCGATAAGCTAAAAAAAGAAAACTTTCCGAGCGACCGCCGTCTACGGTGTGCATGCAAGCACCTCAGCTTCTCGCAGCAGACGACGCGTGGCGTGTATGCGCCCGTGACGTCAGCGATCAGAGGTTGCCAGATCAGCAAGCAGTTCGCAAAAGAAACGAAAAAAATTGTTTTAAAAATTTTTACCGCACAGGATCAACTGAAAATTGGGGGAATTGTAATTTAACGAGTTGAAAATTAAATGCGATAAGCAGGGTATGCATGAAAATAGGCTGTCATGGCCCCTTTAAGGCTGCGGTTTGAAGTGTTCATTGTTGTCTTTCATCTCTTTTCATCACTGAGCGCACTCTAGCTAGCTTAGATGGCGCCGAAAACGTGGCTTGAGGGAGAGGAAGAAACACGATCTCAAGCTGTGCCAGAGGCTTTCCCCAGTTTGTTCCAGTTATCGCCTGCGATGCATGCACACGGCACCGATTCCTCAGAAGCCAGATTAAACGTTACAAGCGAATGAGCGCAAGCGACTAGTTCGTAGATCTGCGTGCTTGTACAGGAGCGGACAGAAGTAATCGGACCGCGGCGCACAAGAAAAAAAAAATGTGGTTCCAAGCCACACTGTGAAGGTGGTTGGACGGCGAAGCTATGCTGTTTGCCTTCAACTTTTAGCATTGCGTTTTTTGCTTTCGGCAACAGCGTGAAAACGCAACCGTAATCTTTACCAGGGCACGCACGCGGAGAGAAGGAACATGCTTCCCGTTAGAAAGTTATAGATTATCGTTAGCGTGTTTACGTTACCGTTTACCGGGCCCGGCTAGCGACATCTGCGCATGCGCCACCACTTACCGGTCCACTAGCACGTTACGGAATCTCTTTTAGCGTGGCGGAGATTTAGCATTCGCTCGTAAACAAACATGGCGGCGCACTGCACGGCCGCTTCGGACCAAATACTGTACCGCCGCCACGTTCTTCGGCGCCATTTCTTGCTATAAATAGAGGCATTCGCTTTTAATTTGAAGACTCTCACTCATATGTCGAGGTTTGAGTAACAAATAGGCCATGTTTTTGAGATAATTTGCCTGCTTTTGAGCAGTTAAGCCTAACTATATGTCGTATACATAGCCGAATAGCAGCGACTATCATCATCATCATCATCAGCCTTACTACACCCACTACAGGGCAAAGGCCTCTACCATGTCTCTCCAATTAACCCTGTACTTTGCCAGCTGCATCCACTCTTTGCCTGCAAGCTTCTTAATCTCATCCGCCCACATAACCTTCTGCCGCCCCCTGCTACGCTTACTTTCTCTTGGAATCCACTCCGTTACACTTAAGGACCAGCGGTTATCTTGCCTTCGCATTACATGCCCTGCCTAAGCCCATATCTTTCTCTTGATTTCGACTAGGATGTCATTAACCCGTGTCTGTTCCCTCACCCACTCTGCCCGCTTCCGGTGTCTTAACGTTACACCTATCATTTTTCTTTTCATGGCTCGCTGTGTGGTCCTTAACTTAAGCTGAACTCTTTTCGTTAGCCTCCACGTTTCTGCCCCATAGGTGAGTACTGGTAAGATAAAGCTGTTGTACACTTTCCTCCTGAGGGAAATTCGTAAACTGCCACTCATGATCTGCGATAGTTTGCCATATGCGCTTCACCCCATTCTTATTCTTCTAATTATCTCCCTCTCATGATCCGTATTAGCTGTCACTACCTGCCCTAAGTAGACGTGTTCGGTCACAACTTCTAGGCTCTCGCTGCCGATTGTGAACTGTTGTTCCCTTGGTAAGCTGTTGAACATTACCTTGGTTTAATAATAATAATCATAATTGGTATTTGGGGAAAGGAAATGGCGCAGTATCTGTCTCATATATCGTTGGACACCTGAACGGCGCCTTAAGGGAAGGGATAAAGGAGGGAGTGAAAGAAGAAAGGAAGTGAGAGGTGCCGTAGTGGAGGGCTCCGGAATAATTTCGACCACCTGGGGATCTTTAATGTGCACTGACATCGCACAGCACACGGGCGCCTTAGCGTTTTTCCTCCATAAAAACGAAGTCGCCGCGGTCGGGTTCGAACCTGGGAACTCCGGATCAGTAGTCGAGCGCCCTAACCACTGAGCCACCGCGGCGGGGCCTTTGGTTTTCTGCATGTTAAACTTTAGACCCATCCATCTGCCCTGCCCGTCTAACTCATTGATCATGATTTGCAGTTCACCTCCTGAGTGACTCAGCAAGGCAATGCCATCAGCGAATCGCAGATTATTTAGGTATTCTCCATTTATTCTTATTCCCAACTGTTCCCAATTCAGGCCTCGAAATACCTCCTGTAAACATGCGGTGAACAGCATTGGCGAGATCGTGTCTCCTTGCCTGACGCCCTTCCTTATTGGAACTTTATTGCTGACTTCATGGAGGACTATAGTAGCTGTGCAGCTGCTATAAACATCTTCCAGTATTTTGACATAAGGCTCTTCTACCCCCTGATTACGCAATGCCTGTATGACTGCTGAGGTTTCCACTGAGTCGAATGCTTTCTCGTAATCAATGAAAGCTATAAATAGAGGTTGGTTACATTCTGCGCATTTCTCTATCACCTGATTGATAGTGTGAATATGATCTATTGTGGAATATCCTTTTCGAAAGCCTGCCTGATCATTTGGTTGATTAAAGTCTAACGTTGCCCTGACTCTATTAGCGATTACCTTAGTAAATACTTTGTAGGCACCATATAGTAAGCTGATCGGCCTGCAATTTTTCAAGTCCTTGTCGTCTCCCTTCTTATAAATTAAGATAATGTTTGCATTCTATCAACCTTCTGGTACAGTCGAGGTCATAAGGCATTGCGTATACAGGGTGGCTAGTTTTTCTAGCACGATGTCCCCTCCATTCTTCAACAGATCTGCTGTTACCTGATCCTCCCCAGCTGTTTTTCCCCTTTTCATTGCTTCTATATATAAGGCTTTCTTTACTTCATCTTTCGTTACTGGCGGGATGACGCATTGCTGTGCACTGCTGTCTTTCTCATTAACGCTCTGATTACATTGGCTACTGTACAGGTCTGTGTAGAACTCTTCGGCTACGTTAACTATCTTATCCATAATGCCCATGACATTGCCCTGCTTGTCTCTTAATGCATACATCTGGTTTTTACCTATGCCTAGTTTCCTCTTTATTGCTTTTAGGCTACCTCGTTCTTTAGAGCATGCTCGATTCTCTCCATATTAAACTTCCCTATGTCGCCTACCTTGCGCTTATTTATTAGCTTTGATAGCTCTGTTAGTTCTATTCTGTCGGTAGGGTTAGACGCCCTCATGCTTTGGCGCTTCTTAATCAAGTCTTTCGTCACTTGAGATAGTTTCCCGGTATCCTGTCGCACTGTCCTACCGCCTACTGTCCTACTGCGCACTCGTAATTATTGATGTCAGATTATCGTGCATTGTATAAACATCAAGATCGTCTTCCTCAGTTAAAGCCGAATATCAGTTTTGTAGCGCTATCCTAAACTCCTGTGGTTTCCCTCTTACGTCTAACTCGTTAATGGTCTTCTTCTTCACTAGCTTCTTCCGTTCCCTCTTCAAGTCTAAGCTAATATCTAAGCCTTACGATTCTGTGGTCGCTACAGCGCACCTTTCCGTGGACGCCCGCATCCTGAATGATGCCAGGTGTAGCGCATAGTATGAAGTCGATTTCATTTTTAGTTTCACCATTGGGGCTCTTCCAGGGCCAATCATTGGGGCTCTTCCAGGTCCACTTGATGTTTTCTCGTTTACAGAAGAAGGTATTCATGATCCGTAAGTTATTTCTATCCGCGAATTCGACTAATAACTCTTCCCTGCTATTTCTAGAGCCTATCCCATATTCTGCCGCATGGTCGTCAGCCTGCTTCTTGCCCAAATTCGCATTGAAGTCGCCCATCAGTACAGTGAACTGCGATTTTACTTTATTCATTGCCGATTCTACGTCCTCATAGAGGCTTTCAACGGTCTGGTCATCATGGCTGGATGTGGGTGCGTAGGCCTGCACCACTTTCAGCTTGTACCTCCTATTCAGCCTAATTACTATAGCTGCTACCCTCTCGTTATTACTATAGAGCTCCTCTACGCTGCTAGCTATATCCTTATTAATGAGGAATCCCACACCTAGTTTTCGTCTATCCTCTAATCCGCGATAGCACAGTATGTGCCCCTCCTTTAGTACTGTATACGCCTCACCTGTCCTAACTTCGATAAGCTCTACCACATCCCATTTAATTCCCGCTAATTCCTCGAACAACACTGCTAGGCTTGCCTCACTGGATAAAGTTCTAGCGTTTAACGTTGCCAGGTTAAGATTCCATTGGCGGCCTGTCCGGAGCCTGAGATTCTTAGCACCCTCCACTGCGCCACAGTTCTGACCGCCGCCGTTGTCAGTTTCTCCGCAGCTGCTGAGGACTGAGGGCCAAGGGCTAATTGGTTTGATCATAGAAGGTTGTGGCCAAGTACTACACCAGGGTGGCCAAATCGTGCTCTGGTTAGAGAGTACGTTGTCGGTTGTGGTCACCGAGATTAGGCCGCACTCCAGGCCTGTTTATGCTATTCCATCGACACGCGGATTTTTTTTGAAAACCGGTGAATTTCGCGGCACCAGGATTAGAACCACGGTCCCCTTGCACGCGAGGTGGATGCTCTACCTCTACGCCATCGCTGCATCCTTCCTCTTCGGTCTACGTTTTTTGTTTGCTCTCTTTGTTTACTTTGTCGTTCTACTTTTTCCTTATGCCCTGAAGCACTTGCTGTAATTTCTCAGGACCCCTTGGCTTCCGCAGTCCTTCCCCCCTTACTTTCACGATTTCTCAGATCTCGCTCCCATTCTCTCTTTTTCCTCTAATTCATTTGTTTTTCGCTTAATAAAACGACGTTGCTGGTTCATGAGCTGATAAGACTACACAAGGAATCGCGTTTGGCTGTTATAGTTCGAATGTTAGTGTAAAGAAGCGACAGGTGAACATTCTGGGGCTGATTGCTACAACTGGGAGGAATTGGTAACTATATGACGCGCTCAAGCACTTTCTCAGCTGCGTGATCAAAAACGGAAGTTTTACCATTTGAGACCAGTCTGTTATGACTGAGCTTGTATGTCATGTGATTAGCTTTCGAAAATTCAATAAGGCCCTTGCGGGCGAGCCGGGTGTTAGGGGGAAATCTTCACTAATGGCGTAACCGGCTGACTTGAGCTTAAAAGCTGACAGTCAAACGCGTTCTTTGTCCTTGAAGCGCCAAAACTTAGCTACTACTGGGCAGCGTTTTCCTTCTTTGAAAGTTCCAAGACGATGCGCTCGTTCGATATCATTGCTTTCACGGGTTATACTCAGCTTCTCCTGACATAGGTCAATTAACAGCTTTTCGGATTCACTCCAGTTTCGTTTTCTGTATCTTTCACTCGATAGAACACCAAACTGCTTCGGCGAGACATGTTTTCGAGGTAGTCAATGTGGGCTGTCAGAGTAGATACTTGAGCCAAGCAGTTAGCGGGACTGCTTTTTATATCGTCTATTTCAGGCCTTACATTTGAAATTGACTGGAAATCAGACTCAATCTTCGCAAGTCTAGTGTTAAGGTCCGTGAATGCTCTCTCATGGACTTCAAGGGTTGACTTAATAGTGACTAAGTGCTCCAGTATTGTTGACTGCCCGCACTGCAAGGCAGTAAGCGCCGCAAGTATATCACTGGAGTTGTCAGTAGCAGGGGGGGAAGTAATTTCAACATGTGGAGACACTCATAACAGACAGCTATGAATCGCCGTGGGCACGGCAGCACAATAAGACTGCGGTTAGTGGAGCGTTTGGAGTAAAGGCTATGATAGTTCAATACCTGCGTAACGGAGAAGTCAAGACAGTTAGGGCGGTCCATGTCTGTAGTGCCGCCGAGCCCAGTAAGCACTGCGATGGTTTGGTCGGGCTTTATGCAGCCGAATCCATCGGAGGGCGCGGCGATTGTCGCAGGTTGCGACGACGGTGGCCAGGGTCGATGAATATACTGTGGCGGAGACAGAGTATCCGTGGCTGTTGGCAAAGGCTCGCACTTTGCTGTCGAAGCGTGACCTTGCAGCGGCTCTTCCATGTCGGTGGAGGCATGCGCTGAGGGGAGCGCATGCAACGGTTTGACTGCCGATGAAGTGCAGGCAGGCAGCACTCCAGCGCGAATTCCAGCGCGCCACACATGGCTTGTGACGAGAATGCCCTAGAATAGTAACAATGGTTTCTGACGACTTGTGTCTTCGAACGTAGTTCCAAAGAGCTGAATAATAATAATAATAATAATAATAATAATAATAATAATAATAATAATAATAATAATAATAATAATAATAATAATTGGTTTTGGAGGAAAGGAAATGGCGCAGTATCTGTCTCCTATATTGTCGGACACCTGAACTGCGCCGTAAAAAAAGGATGAAGGAGGGATTCTGTGCACCGGTCTTAAATGTGGGCGGAGCTTCACTGCAGACTTAATTTGTATCCGACTCTATAGCGGAACCGTGTTCGTGACTGGTGAATGTTTGAGCTCGGCGAGAGATCTCGCGACGACACAGTCAGGAGACTGGTTTTGTCGGTGTCGCGGGCGTGAAAGCTTATCGCACTGCGATGTCATCGGACGCGTTGGCGTCGTTGTCGGCCTAGTGTGACAGCTTGGTCTGCCAATGACACGGTCTGCCGACGCGGTCGGCCGATCATCGTTGTCGGGTCTGCGTCGGCGTCGTGTCGGGCTAGTGTGCCAGTTGCCTTACCGCCTACCATGGCCCGTCGGTCCTAGCACGCTGGTTGCTCACGACGAGCAAGGAGCGCGCGCTCTTGACGGAAACATGGCGCAACCACCCGGTGATCCTCCACAAGTTGACGATGCGCACTGCTAAGGGGCGTCGTACGATCGGTTTTAAGCGGCTTCCGAGAGCTAGCGGGCGAGCAGATCCGCCTCGTCCGGCGAACGGACTGAAAGTTGGTCGACTTCAACTTTCGAGAGGACGAGCGGGCCCGGCCATAGAGTTGCTTACTAGAGGGAAAGCTGGCGGCGTTGCACCTGAACCTCCATGGGCGCGCAAAGCATCATGGGGCGATGAGCTCTTGGTGCGGGACAGTAGGTTTTTTTCAGGAACACAGAGTGGTGCTACGAAGCCGTACCATTCCGTATCCACAGCGCGGTCCGCGCGCAGACGACTTCGGCTTAAAAGTATAGTGTGCAAAAGCCACAGTAGCGAAAACGCAACAGCACACGATGCCAATAAAAGGTTTGTGTTTTCCGAAATGCTGTGGAAAAACCTTTTAAAATGTTGATGCGACATTTTTTTCAGAAACATATTTCTTTTTAAAAGCGCGCCTGTTAAGGTACAGGGCACAGGGAGCTTAGGTACAGGGAGCAACCTGGCCATACATGTCAAGGAGTGCCAAAATTGCTCAGCTTTCCTGTACAATGCTACCATTATCGGCCGCGGGAAGTCCAGGCACGAGCGCGAGCTGTTAGAAGCGTTTTTAATAAAAAAGAACGAGCGTGTTCGTATCAGCGACCCATCTGTTATTCTCACTGACAAAGAATGGAATTTTTCATCTGGCTAGCAATGACGTCCGGACTTTGTTGAATGTGGCATGTACGTGCGCCTGCGCAAGTAGTGGCTATAAATATGTGGTGGAACCTTAATAAATTCAGTTGAAAGTCCGGCGACAGTCTGTGTGCGTCTTCCTCTGCTCTTGCGTCTTTTCTCGCTGGTTTTTCTCACGTCACCATGTACCAACTCGCCCAACAATTCACGCTTCTGAACTTTTTAAACACGAAATATTGGCTTTTGTGGTCTGCAAAGCTTGGCCAATAGGAGAGCAAGCCATCGCTTATTTTGAGCAAATTTTGCATTTACATGCTTTTCTGCTCGTTTGTTACGATTTATAAACAGGATATTGAATGAGAGGACCTTCTTGATTATTGAACAACGTTTGTTTTTCATTACTTTTTGGCCAAAAGTTGTAGTTCTGCAATCCGCCCCATGATGCTTGGAGCGCCCATGGTGGTACAGGTGGTCTCGAAGAAGCTCCATGCGAACTGCCATAGGCGGGGTGCCAGCTTTCCCTCTAGTTAGTGAACTAGAAGATAGAGTGTGTCAAACGAAAGCCGAAAATTGAGGCAAGAAGAGGGTAATTTCCGCTAGGATCGCTGCGAAAGTTATCCTTCCCTAGGTGCCTTTTTAAGGGCGGCAGAACCCCCGCGCTCCGTGGCGTAGTGGTTAGTGAACTCGCTTCACACGCAGAAGACCAGGGTTCAATTTTTCCTTAGCGAACATTTAGTTTTTTCTTTTTTATTGTATTTTAAATCTCAGTTTGTTTTAGTGCTAACAAGCCGTGGTAGCAAAAAAAAAAAGAAAACCGAAACCGAACTTTGTGAAGCGCCGCCTTGCTGCTGCTGTGAAAATAAACGGCCCCAGAATCTCCGTACCACCTGCAGCGCCAACTTTGAATGCTCGATTAGAGCACACCCGACTTTACTCTCCAAGCTCCGATCTATGCTTTTAGCAGATGGGTAAGACAAACACTCCGATTGAAACAGTGCTGGGAATTGTTTCGTTCAGCTTGACGTCTGCGAGCTGCACAGGGTGCGCCACGCAGAGGTACGCTGTCACTTAATGACGGCCAGCTGTGGGGCGCAAGTTGATGCATGACTGAAAAAACTTCGGCGCAATGAAGTCAACCGAGAGAAGAAAAAGACAACACATGTGCACACTACCAACTGTTTATTGGAACAAAATGGGCAGATTTATAACCCTCATTCACCGTTCTATCGCTCACACCCCAGTAACAATATGCAAATTACAGGATTAAAAACAAAACGCAGAAGGCTTGTCTACAATTTGCTTAAACCCCTAGCTTATGCAAAGATTGCACAAAACACTAGGTTATAATAGAAAGATATACCAAACAAAATCTTAGCAATAGCAGTGTCACTCAATCGTAGCAAAAGCAGTGTCATGCATTCGATGCAAAAACAGTGAAAACCTTAAAGGCAAAAGTCAATCAAAATAAAATAATAAAAACCATAATAATAAAAGCCACAACAGCCCCACCCTGGTTTAGGAGTCGGACGCAGGAAAGGAAGACATTGATGAAGCAATGAAGCAGCATGGCAAAGCGAAGTGCGGGGGAGCAGCGACTATACACTGCAGCAATTCAGTTTTGTGCTCGATTTAACATTTTCCTATATTTTAATGATTTTTCCTTGAAAAAAGACTGGTAAGTCCCTTACTATATTCATCAGTAACTGCTGAAAAAAAGTTTTTCCAGCCCAGAGTTGCCGCGATTTGACTTGCTGTCGCTAGATGGAGCCACTGTTTTACATTCAAACATCTAAAGAAGCGACGACGCAGCACGGCAAACAGGTGTCGTAGTTACGCTTCTGTAGCGATAGTTACATTACGGTAGCATTTCGAGCCCTCAGCGTGGCGGCGCCGCCACCCTGTGGCTGGACTGCCCCGCCGTGGCTGCACCGCCACGCTGTCACATGGTTGGTCACGTGGTGCGGAGCAGCTGCCGGCAAGGGCTACCTTGCTGCCGGCGGCGCGGCTGATCACGTGGCTCGTCACGTGGTTGGTCACGTGACCAAGTTGCACTCGGCCAGCTTTACCTATCGCGTCACTTCAGGTTTAACCAGGCAGCAGAGGCAGCGGCAGGAACAATCGTGCAGCGCCTGACCATCGTCTTTGCTTTGCGCAGAACCAGCATTGTGCCGACTATCTACCGACTACCATCGACTATCTACACTGCTGCATCTCTCGCCCCGCTGGTAATCTGGACGGACAGCAGACAACGCCCCCTTCAAGCCTGTTATAAAGCCCAGCCGGCCGACGATGCTTCACACTTCGGGCAGCAGAGGCAGCGGCAGGAACAATCGTGCAGCGCTTGACCATCGTCTTTGCTTTGCGCAGAAATCAGCATTGTGCCGACTATCTACCGACTACCATCGACTATCTACACTGCTGCATCTCTCGCCCCGCTGGTAATCTGGACGGACAGCAGACAATGCCCCCTTCAAGCCTGTTATAAAGCCCAGCCTGCCGACGGATGCTTCACACTTCGGGCAACAGAGGCAGCGGCAGGAACAATCGTGCAGCGCCTGACCATCGTCTTTGCTTTGCGCAGATTGGTTGATTTTCACTGTATTTAAAAAGTAACCGCTTGTCCCGCTGCCGCTGCTGCCCTAGTTTGTGTTCAATATGAGTACTGTGCCGACAGATACTTGTCTTACATGTTTTGAAGATTTTTCTGATGGTCAAGATTTCATTACATGTGCAGAATGTTTGTCAGCCCTACCACCTTGGTAGGGCTGACGGCAGCGCTTACGTTCGCCACGTAGTGGGCAAACGTTCGTGCTCCCACCTGCTTTGTGTAAAGAACTTTCTGAATTCAAGAAGAATTTGAGTGTACTTACTATCAAGCTGGATGGCCTGACACCATTAAGAAATACCGTAACAAGCATTGAAAAATCTGTTACGTATACTTCTGAGACATACGACACACTACTAACTACTTCTGAGAGGCATGATGGAGAGATTGAAAGGCTACGCACTAAACTTGAAAGCACCGAAAAAGATCAAAACGAGCTAAAGAAAGAGCTAAACGATCTGCAACAATACAGCAGAAGACAGGACATGAAATTCCATGGCTTGCCCTTTGAAGAAAAAGAAGACTTGCTATCTATGGTAAATGATCTTGCGGTGACGCTCGAACTACCCTGCCTATCAGACTCCGATATTGAAGGCCTGCATCGTCTCCCATCACGCCAAAAGAAGGTGCATGTGGCACTGATAAGGTTTTCTAGGCGGGCTCTTAAAGATGCATGGCTTGCAAAACGCACAACGCTCAATGAACAGGATGACAAGATACAATTTTTTGACAACTTGACTGCCACTAACAAGAAACTTCGATGGCTAGCTAAAACAAAAGCTCGCGAGCAGAATTACTCTTTTGTGTGGTCAACAGAGGGAAAGATTTTTGTGAGGAAGGAGAGCGGCACTCCAGCAATAAGGATAGCTTCTGAGGAGGACCTGAGCAAGATTGTATAGGCATCGTAAACTTGGAACCTTGCTAAATCTCTGTTTGGAATGATGGCTTACTATAACCCTGACCTTTTTAACCAATTGTTCAATGCCAACACTTATGCTGCTCAAGAGGTTCTCTCCTTGTATCACCTAAACGTACGCAGTTTGAAGAATAAGGTCGAAGGAATTGAAGCTGAATTAGAGGAACTAAAGCGTGTCATTGGTTTCACGGAAACTTGGTATAGCTCTGATGCGGAAGTTGTGCAGATTCCATGCTACAATCACATTGCTATGTACCGACACGGCAAGCGCGGAGGTGGTATATCTCTATATGTACACGAACGTTTCCCCTTCTTACAGAATCTTGTGTTGTAAATGAAAACTTTGAAGTTGTTAGCTTACTGCATCGCGACATTGCTTTACTTTTAGTATACCGCCCCCCTCATGGTAATCTTGATGCAATCCTTGACTTCTCTAATAGTTTCCTTAATTTAGCAAATCAAAACAGATGGCGTGTCATTATATTTGGCGATATGAACGTTGGTTTGCTTAAGAAAAACCCAATGCAGACTAAACTACTTGAATTGATGTTCTTACATGGTTTCCAAAATGTTATCGGCCTACCTACCAGAATAAGCCAGCAAACAGAAACACTCATTGATCACTGTTTTACAAATTTTTCCCCACATACAGTTACCGCAGGTGTCTTTTCATCAGCCATAAGCGATCATATGCAATTTTTGGCTTGTTTTCAAATAAGCAACACTCTGCTAAACCTAAGTACAAGCGACGAACAGTAAATGAAGTTGCCTATTTTTGTTCACTTACGGCTGAAACTTGTTGGGCAGAAGTATATCTAGAAAATGATCCGTCCGTAGCGTACGATATATTTTTAGAAAAGGGACAACAGAATTACAACATTGCATTTCCTATGGCTGCCGTCCATAAGCATAAAAAAGCTAAGAAAGACTGGATTACCCCCGGTTCTTCTCAAGCGCATTCGATATAAAAACTCGTTATTTGCTCATTTCTTAGAAACAAGAGACCCAACCAATTTCGAAGAATTTAAGAAATTTAGAAACAAATTAAATCTTGATCTAAAGAAGGCTAAAACGGCCTATTATGGAAACAAATTTGCTTCAATAGTGGACAAACCCAAACAGGTCTGGAAAGTTGTAAATGGCATGATATCCAATGGGAAACCTCGTCTGCCTTCCGTGCTACTGATTAATAGAACTTCCTGCTCTGGTGTAACACTTGCTAATACATATAATGAACATTTTCTTAATGCAGGCGCTTGTAACATCACAGCGGGCACGTGTCTCCCATCACCCATAGACCTTTATATGAAAACTAGTTTTTGTGAGTCTCTATATCTGACCCCCGCGTCTGAAGAAGAAGTCGTGGCTATCGTTAATTCTCTTAAAATTAACTGTTCACCAGGTGATGATGATATAAGTACGGTACCAGTAAAAGCCGCTATTAGAAGCATTAGTCCACCTTTAACACATATATGCGACAGAATGCTCCTGACTGGTATCTTCCCTGATAAGATGAAATCAGCTCGAGTTACAGTAATCTACAAGGGAGGTGACAAAAATGATATGAACATTTATCGTCCTATCTCAATATTGCCACTCTTTTATAAAATCGCAGAACGTGTGGTATATAAAAGGTTACAAACTTCCTAGATAAAAAAAAAACATAATATGCAAAGAACAGTAGGGATTCCAGGCTGGTAAATCCACGCAGACTGCTCCACTGGACATAAAAGATCGCCTTCTTTTTCACTTCGAACAAAAGCTTTTCACCATCGGAATATTTTTAGACTTTCGCAAAGCTTTTTATTCAATTAAACACGATATCTCATTACTAAAGCTAGAAAAATATGGTATTCGCGGTATTGCACACAAATTGTTGGAAAACTATCTTACAGGACGGAGGCAGTCTACATGGCTACAGGAGCTTAAATCCGACCCAGGTTTAATAAAAGTCGGTGTACCACAAGGCTCTATCCTCGGCCTTCTACTTTTCATTTTGTATATTAATGATATAGTAAATATACACTCCACTTCAAATATAGTCCTCTACGCTGATGACACCAATATCTTCTTTTCCGGTCCCAACCTTAGCTTGCTTGAATATCGATCCAATACCTGGCTCAGTGAACTGCGAACATGGCTTGATGCCAATATTCTTGAACTAAACATAAAAAAAACTAAATATGTGCTTTTCCGCGCCAAAAATAAGCCCCTTGCTCATAATTTCCGACTATATTTTAATAACACGCAAATTGAGCAAGTGAATTCTCATAAGTTTCTAGGAGTCCATTTTCGCAGTGACTTGGGCTGGACCGATCAGGTCAATAGTCTGCAGATACGAATATCAAGATCAATTGGGTTAATTCAATGACTTCGTTATCATCTTCCATTCCATGTAAAAAAACAGTTATATTTTTCTCTTATTCATTCTCATATTGTGAATAGTCTCTTAGTGTGGAGAATATGTAATAAAACTTACTCGGATAGGTTGTTCTCTCTACAAAAAGAGCCTTGCGCACTTTGGGTAGATATACTGTTAGTACTAATGACATGTTTACCTCTTGTAAGGTGTTACCGGTTTTTCTATGCTACAACCACTCCTTAGCACTCCTAATCTACCAAAAAATAAAACATGACTTTGAATCTTTTTCCTGTTCTTATTTGAATAGAGCAATCACACATAACTTGCGCACAATTTCTTTGATTAGTTCTAGGCCTCGTACTAATTACGGCACCCAGACTACAGATCACCAAATAACAGTTTATGCAACACATATCCAACATTAATTGCTTGTGCCCAAGAGAGTGTCAACATTCATCAATTCAAGAAGAAAATGAGGCATCTTTTGAACACCCCCGTATGAAATGTTATTATGCATACCTGCTGCATTTCATTGTTATTCCTACTGTACTGTGTGTATGTGTTTTTCTTTTGTACGCCACTTACTATTGCTCATTGTTGATAACCTCTTCAGCATTATTTTCTACCTGACCAGTGCTTGTGCAATTGCTTATTTTGAATTCCTGTCTCGCCGTGTTTGGTGTACCACTGTCCTCATATGTTACTCCGCACCATCTGCACCGACGTGTAATGCGGGTGTTAGGCCTCGTCAGGAGACATCCTGGTCTCCTTTAGCCTCTCCCCGCGGACACCATGTATTGTTGTCCGAAATAAATGGAAAAAAAAGCCATCGGCATTTTTTTTTGTACAGTGTTCGCAGTGCAACGTGAGCTGCGCATGCAAGCTTACTAAGGTCTACGTAGAGCTATTCTGCTGGCCAGGGTAGGCAAAGGGGTCTAGCTTAAAATCAGTTGCTGGGCGAGTTGGTACTTCATGCTAACATTCACAGCGCAAGACGAACACGGACACGAGGGGAGACACCACAAAGCGCCGACTTCAACAAAAGTTTATTGCTGTGCGAGCGACTATATATGGTGTACAGCGGACATGCGCAGCAACGAAAAGGTACAATCATGAGCATCTGGTAGCGGCGCCACATAGCAAGCGAACACATCATTTTCTGCACACGACAAAAAAAAAGGAAAAACAAAAAGCTAAAAACCTAAAAAGCAGTACGCGCACAAGAACGTCGAAGCCATAATACTCATTCCGAAATTCGCAAGATGTGACGCTCCTTATCACTTAACAGCAATGATGGAGTGCTGACACAGTGATCCCTTTTTTTTGGCAATCTCTGCAGCCTCAGCAATCTCCCTGGCTGTCTTGCTTATGTACTTGTGAAGGATGGTGGTTCCTCCCAAAGAAGGACCACGTTCCTTGCACTGTTGGCAATCACGGCAGTGTATGCCGAGATGACGAGATGCCCCCGATGAAGCTGTTGTTATGTTCCATGAGCCTCTCGTTGAGGCACCTGCCTGTTTGGCCAATGTAGGCTCGTCCGCAGGGCAATGGAATCGAGTACACCACGTTTCTCGCGCACTTCACAAATGGCTGCCTGTGCCTAACAGCGCAGGAGTTGCTGACAGAGACGGCGGAATTCACCTTTTTGCATAGTTTAGAGAGTTTCTCAGGTGCGGAAAAGACCACATGAACTCCTGCTCTTTTTCCTATTTTTTTGAGCTGGTGGGCGATGGTGTGCATGTACGGCAATACCGTCATATTCTTTCTCCAATCTCTGTCAGCTCCGTCCTGGTTACGAACCACTTCCCTGCTCTCTTTGAGCAAGCTCTCTGCAACCGCTAACAAGAGTGTGCTTGGATAGCCAGAGCTGTTCAACCTGGTCACCTGGGTAAGGAACGCAGACTCCAGTCTATGCTCGCACGATTTCTCGAGAGCACTGCAAAAGCATGACTTAACAATCGCACGTTTCACTAGTTTTGAGTGGGCTGAACCAAAAGGAAGAACAGGTTTGTTTCCTCGCAGTTCCCTCTGCGGGTAATTATCTCTGAAAATGGAACTTGGCAGAAGTCGCTTGCAAGGTTTCTGCAGCAAAATTTAAATTCTCTTACCGTTGACGACCCTTTCAAGGTGAAGAACTCTGACGAGGTGATCTGATTTCTTAAGGACAGGCCCAAGGCGAACCTGTCGGCTTTCTCAGTCGACATTAAAGACCTTTATTATTCGATCCCGCAGGACAGCCTACTGACCAGTGTAAGGAACTGCATAGACAGACATGGGGTGATTCTGTTTCAAAACAGTAGTGGTTTATCTGTCGATAATTTCCTGGAATTGCTTTCAACTTACCTTAAGTCAACATTCGCAGTTTGGGAAGGCACCATCGTCACTCAAAAAAACGGAATATGCATTGGCTCCTGCGTTGCTCCGGTTTTGAGCGACATTTTTCTAGCGGAGCGGGACCGAGAATTGAAGCGTAGAAGTGAAGGGTCTAGTGTTGTTGGCATCTTCAGATATGTGGATGATTTTCTCGTTTTCACCGGCACAGACGATATGTCCAATCAGGCAAACTTGTTTAGTGTTCTGTCTTTGTTTTCTGAATGCCTTCAACCACTAATCTTGACGCATGAACTGGCTGTGAACAGATTCATCAGATTTCTTGACTTGGGTATTTATTTTTCTGCTAACCATGTGTGCTGGGCTTATGAACCGCGAGGAAACAAACCTGTTCTTCCTTTTGGTTCAGCCCACTCAAAACTAGTGAAACGTGCGATTGTTAAGTCATGCTTTTGCGGTGCTCTCGAGAAATCGTGCGAGCATACACTGGAGTCTGCGTTCCTTAACCAGGTGACCAGGTTGAACAGCTCTGGCTATCCAAGCACACTCTTGTTAGCGGTTGCAGAGAGCTTGCTCAAAGAGAGCAGGGAAGTGGTTCGTAACCAGGACGGAGCTGACAGAGATTGGAGAAAGAATATGACGGTATTGCCGTACATGCACACCATCGCCCACCAGCTCAAAAAAATAGGAAAAAGAGCAGGAGTTCATGTGGTCTTTTCCGCACCTGAGAAACTCTCTAAACTATGCAAAAAGGTGAATTCCGCCGTCTCTGTCAGCAACTCCTGCGCTGTTAGGCACAGGCAGCCATTTGTGAAGTGCGCGAGAAACGTGGTGTACTCGATTCCATTGCCCTGCGGACGAGCCTACATTGGCCAAACAGGCAGGTGCCTCAACGAGAGGCTCATGGAACATAACAACAGCTTCATCGGGGCATCTCGTCATCTCGGCATACACTGCCGTGATTGCCAACAGTGCAAGGAACGTGGTCCTTCTTTGGGAGGAACCACCATCCTTCACAAGTACATAAGCAAAACAGCCAGGGAGATTGCTGAGGCTGCAGAGATTGCAAAAAAAAGGGATCACTGTGTCAGCACTCCATCATTGCTGTTAAGTGATAAGGAGCGTCACATCTTGCGAATTTCGGAATGAGTATTATGGCTTCGACGTTCTTGTGCGCGTACTGCTTTTTAGGTTTTTAGCTTTTTGTTTTTTCCTTTTTTTTGTCGTGTGCAGAAAATGATGCGTTCGCTTGCGATGTGGCGCCGCTACCAGATGCTCATGATTGTACCTTTTCGTTGCTGCGCATGTCCGCTGTACACCATATATAGTCGCTCGCACAGCAATAAACTTTTGTTGAAGTCAGCGCTTTGTGGTGTATCCCCTCGTGTCCGTGTTCGTCTTGCGCTGTGAATGTTAGCAGAAAGGGGTCTAGCTTCACGGGCGCATTTGAAAAGCCACTGAGTCGGCTGTTAGTTGAAGTGTAGTCGGCACGTCTTGCTGTGCGATGTCATTGCACGTTTAAGATCCCCAGGTGGTCGAAATTATTCCGTAGCCCTCAACTACGGTACCTCTTTCTTCTTTCACTCCTTCCTTTATCCCTTTCTTTACGGCGGGGTGCAGGTGTCCGCCGAGATGCGAGCCGGATTCTGCGCCATTTCCTTTCTTCAAAAACCAATTTTCATGAAAACGCAGCCGCCGCGGTTGGGTTCGAACCCGACCGCGGCGGCCGCGTTTTTATGGAGGCAAAGCGCTAAGGCGCCCGTGTGCTGTGCGATGTCAGTGCACGTTAAAGATCCCCAGGTGGTCGAAATTATTCCGGAGTCCTCCACTACGGCACCTCTTTCTTCCTTTCTTCTTTCACTACCTCCTTTATCCTCTCGCTTACGGCGTGGTTCAGGTGTCCAACGATATATGGAGACCGATACTGCGCCATTTCCTTTCCACAAAATCCAATTTTTATTATTATTACTCTGCTCTCTTCCTGTCTCTCAACATTCGACCTAACATTTTTATTTCCCCAGCTCGCTGCTTTGTCCTTAGTTTCATCCTTACCCATTTTGTTAGCCTCCACATTTCTGCCGCATAAGAGAGCACCGGTAAAATACGGTTGTTATATGCTTTCCTCTTGATGGATACTGGTAAACAGGTATTCATGATACGAGAGCACACGCCAAAGGCCCACTATCCCATTGCTGTTATTCGAGGCCTTTCAGTTTCTCGGTCCGGATAAGCGGTCACTACCAGCCCTTGGTAGATGCATTCCCTCGCCATTTCCAGTGTGTCCCGACCAATCGTAAACTGCTGCTCCCTTCCGAGGTTGTTGTATATGAACAATTTTCTACATATGAAAGTTTAGATTCATCGTTCTGGCTTGCCGAAGTCCATAATCATGTTTCGCAATTCGTCCCCTGAATTATCAAGGCAATGCCATGAGCGGATTGCCGATTACTGTGGTATTATACATCAACCCTTGCCCCCAACTGTTCCCAGTCCGCCTATCTGAATGCTTCCTTTAAACCTGCGGTGGCCAGCATTGGAGGTATTGTGCCTCCCTACCTCATACATTTCCTAATTAAATTTATTGCGGTCTTTGTCGAGGACTATGGTGGCTGTACTACCGCTTTTGATATCTTCGAATATTTTTACATATGGGTCTTCTACATCCTGATTCCGCAATGCTTGCATGTCTTCTGAGGTTTCAACTCAAGTTCTTTCTCGTAATATATGAAGACTATATATGGTTATATTCTGCGCATGTATTTATCGTATGATTCATAGTGCGAGTATGGCTTTTTGTAGTGTAGACTTAAAAAAAAAAAAACCTTCCTGGTCATTTCGTTCATTGACGTCTAAGGTTGCGCATATTCCGTTTATGATTATCTTAGTAAATAACTTCTTGGCAACGGGTAGTAAACAGATTTGTCTAATTTTTCCTGTATTTGGTATCCCGTTCGTTATGAATTAAGATGAGGTTAGGGTTCTTTCAAGATTCCTGTACGCTTGAGGTCAATCTCTCTACCGTACTTCAATAGACCTGCCGTGCTTTATTCTCACAAACTGCTTTCCACAATTTGTACTGCATCCGAGGCTTCCTTTACTTCCTCTTTTTTCACTGGCGGTATGTCCAATTGCTCTGCAAAGCTGCCTCTCTCAATAACGTTCGGATAACACTGGCTGTTGGCTAGATCTGTGTAGAACTCTTCTGCTACTTTAACTATCTCATCCTTACTGGCAATAACATTGGCCTCCTAGTCTCTTAGCCTATACATTTGATTTTTGTCCATGCCTATTTCCTGTTGACCGCGTTTAGGTATCCTACGCTTACTAATTAACGTTGTTAGCTGTGTTAGTTTTGTTCCATCTATTGGGTTAGAGGCCTTCGTCGTTTCACATTTGTTAATCACATCTTTCCTGTCCTGAGAGATCTTGGCAGTATCCTGTCTAACTATCCTACCGTCTATTTCTTCTGCGCACTCGGTAATGATGTCTGTGAAATTATCGTTTCTTCATTACTTGAACACGAATGCCTTCGTCTCTGGTTAAAGCCGAACACCTGTTCGGCAGCGAGATCCTCAATTCCTCTATTTTCCCTTTTGCCGCTAACTTTTTTGATGGGCTTGTCTCTTATTAGTTTCCTCCGTTTCCTCTTCGAGTCTATGGCCACTATATGGTACTTTTCCGGACGCATCCACATCCTGCAAGGTCGTGTGAGAATCGCGCTGGACGTAAACAAACACGACACACTTTAAGGACGACAGACGAAGCGCTTCGTCTGTCGTCCTTAAAGTGGGTCTTGTTTAAGTCCAGCGCGGTTTCCACAAGATGAACCACCAACTAGCCCCTGTAATTTCGCTCCTCTGCAAGATGCCAGGCTGGGCACATGAGGTCTGTCGTTTTTATTCTCGCCATTAGGGCTCTTCTACGTCACTTCCTGCACTCCCGTTTGCGGAAGAAAGTATTCATGATACGTAGAGTATTTCGTTCCGCGATCTCTACTAATAGCCCCCCCCCCCCCCCTGCCATTCCTAGAAGCCATGTGATAGTCTGCCCGGTCTCCAGCATGCTATCTCTCCAGCCCATCTAGGCACTGAGGTCGCTTGTGAGTGCAATATACTGTGTCCTCACTCAATGCCGGTTTCACGTCTTCATGGAGGCTTTGGACTATGTCGTCATCAGCGCTTGATGCCTGATGCAGGCCGGTGCTTCCTTCAATTTGTACCACCTGTTTACCTGGATTACGATATCTGCCACCTCTCCTTAATACTGCATAATTCCTGTATATTCTCAGCTACATCCTAATTAACAAGGGATTCCACACCTAGTTTTCGTCAGTCCGCTAAGAAAAAATAGCATAGCACGTGCCCGAAGCTTAGTACTGTATACGCCTCATCTGCCCTCCTAATCTCACTAAGCCGTATGACATCCCATTAAATGCCCGGTAGCTCGTCGAACAGCAATGATAGGCTAGCTTCACTGAGATTCTAGCATTAAATAATACCAGATGCAGTTTCAGTTGGCGCCCTGTCCAGAGTCAGACATTCTTAGCACTCTCCACTGCGCCACAGGTTTGACCACCGCCTTGCACTGAGGGCCACGGGTTGAAGGAGGTGCTGGCCAATTGGTACACCAACGTGACTAAATTCTGTTCTTGTGAGTGCGTTGTTGGCTCTGGTCACTGGGATAAGGCCGCGCTCCAGGCCAGGATATGCAATTCCATGGAGAATTTAAGGGCTCCGCTTTTCTAACACCGCTTCTCTTGCATGCGAGTCCAAGCGTCTTCCTCAACTGCCTCTGCCGCTGCACTGCCCAGCAGTGTCCCTTAAAAAAGGTATATGCTAGTGGTATCTTGCCAGTGCTCGCACATAGAGCAGGAATTAGGAAGCAAAGGAAAACAGTGAATTGTTGACGACAACGCAGTGATACATGGCAAATAAAATCATTGCTGTTACATGAAGAGCCAGAAAGAAAGGGGAATGCATCAGGATACTGCTTCGTGCTAATAGTGTGCTACCTGAGAACAAGAGATTGGCGTGGGCAGGGCATATGAGCTTTAGAGAAGCGACGGCCCTTTGGAGCAGCGGAGTGGGTTGCAAGGGAAGGCAAGCGTAGCAGTGGGAGGTGAAGAGCCAGGTAGAATTTAGGAAGTTTGGCGGGATGAAAGGGCCACAGCTGGCAGGGCGCTGGTGATTACTAACATCATAATGCGTGACTTTCCTTATTTTTGTGGCTTTGTTGCCTAAAAAGACTTGATTGAAACGTGTATTAACTTCATCAAAAACGGTGTCGGACCAGCGGTCCTACCAATGGGGTAAGTATCTTTAGAGGAAAGAGGCAAGAAAATGGGATGTAGAAAAGACTGACTAGCAATTGGATGCGTTCATTGCGTGAAGGCATTAATTACATGTGAATAGGCATGCGGAAAAGAAAACGAAAACAAATCTACAGCATTAACGCCAAGGAACATCATTCCTGAAATAAGATCTGCCGTATAAGTGATGCGACAAGGGAGCGGAAGGTTTTGTGACACATGATGCCGCGTTGCGCGCGATAACTTAACAATAAAAAATTTGCCTTGTCTTCTGCGAATTGTTCTAATGCACGCCGTTCAAAGATTAGAAATTTCCGAGTGAACGTTTTACAGGGAAATGCCTAATTGCAGTTGGTGCCATTAAGAGACAAAGAATGTTTTTTGAGTCGATCATTAATTCGTCTTACCAACGCATCATGCGCTGCATGTATACAGCACTTTTGTGTGTGAGTGCGGCATGCAACAAAACGCGTTTTATGCCTCTTACGGCGCACCTCCGTACGATGCCCACGAGTGTTCACCTCTCTGCAGTAACGCTAAGGTTGTAGGGCGAGAAGCAACCATGCAAGCCCCGCGCTTCAGCTTCTGCAAGTCACGCAATTTGAAACACGTGGCTCGTAGTTTGTAGGTGCATATACTATTTTTCTGCCTCCTGGGAGCTTGAGCGTGTGTGCACAAAAGTTAACTTACCTGGGCCTTGTACGGAGATGTGGAGAGACATGAAACTCTCCTCTTTCACTGCCGCGCGCGCGTCCTATGTGCGCAGTCTAATGTGTCGGTCATGACTATAGAAAGGTGCGATGGATTAATTACTGCCCCTCGGAAAGTCACCGAAGAGAGCTGCCGCCAGCCCTGTCGGGATGTATGGCGTGTTCGCCAGTCATATTAAATCGCGCGCAATGGGACATGATGCGTCAGCTGTCAGTATATTAGCTCGTCGCGAGAGGGGCTAATTTAATCCATGAGCTTTGAGGTTGTTTTCGTTGTGCGTTTGCCTTTTCCCGCGCATTTAATGATCTCACGCAATAAATGCATCCAGCTGCTAGTCATCACTCATCCGCGCATTTTCTTTCCTACGTCCCGTTTTTTGCGCTGCTTCCTTTCACGATGTAGCGTCACCAACTTGCCCAGTTGCGCACATTAATCCAGGGTGAGCGTTTTTTCGGCACAGGCGTGGCACCGCCTTATGGGAGTGGTACTCTCCGCGGCCTGCACGTTTTCGCGAACTATTGTGAAAGGGCTTTGCTAATGCTTGCTTTGGGCATGTCGGCGCGCGCTTTGCAGGCCAAGTCCAGCAAGCTGGCTCTAGGGCAGACGTGCCGGACGTACGACCGCTGGATGGCCGAGCAGGCCCGCTGCGAGGTGATCCGCGAAAACCGCAAGACAGGCTACCAGGTGCACATCATTGTCGCCTTCCTCATGCTCCTTGCCACGATCATCGGTGCCCTGGCCATTCTCAGCGTCTACGGCAAGCGGCGCTACATGTCCTTGCTCGCGGAATCGGACGAATTCAACACCACCATGAACAGCCCGCGGTTCAAGTATTTTCTGCGCACCTTCAACATCCGGGGCAGCAGGAGCGACACCACGCAGGAGGCGTTCGGCCTGTGCAGGACTCCCGAGTGCCGCAGGGAAGGCGCGTACATCGCCGCCAGCCTCAACTGGTCGGTGAATCCGTGCACCGACTTCTACAGCTTCGCATGCTCCGTGGTCACGACGAGGCCCGATTTCCGCGCTGCAGACGCCGCCATCCTCAGCGACGTCCAGCACGCGCTCGTCAAGATGCTGGGCGACGAGCGCCGCTTCGTAGACAGCCCCGTTGTCGCCGCGCGCCAGCTGTGGGCCCAGTGCATGGACGTCGACGCGTTGCGTTCCCTGGAAACGGGGCCTCTCAATTACGCGCTGCTCACGACAGGTCTCTCCGGATGGCCGTACGAGGCCGACGGGAACAACACTGTTTCCAGCGTCTGGAACGCCTCGGCCAAGGTTCTCAAGAACTTCGGTGTGCCAACACTGCTAAGCATTCGTCTCACGAAAGTGTCTCGGACATCGGACGCTGTAGTGGTCTTGGACAAGTCAAGTGCTTTCGGAAGCCTCGACGACTACAAGGACAATCATTCTGTCAGTGGACGTTCACACGCACTTCACGAGATGATGCTACTCGCCAACACCATGGTGCCTCAAGGCCTAGCGGACGAAGTTTTCGAGTTCATGCACTATCTCCTTCGCCTGACGGAAAGTGTCACTGACAAAGGCAGCGAAGAGCAAGTCAGAAGTCTCGGTGACCTGAGCCTGTTCCAGCCTTTCGTGTTAGGCGCCTTAGGGGACGCGCTGGACAACGTCTCCGGAGAGCCTGTTCTGCTCCTACAGTCTGCGGACTACGTAAACAGCCTCGTCGAGGCCGTGCGGGTGACGCCTTCACACGTAACTTTAAACTACCTGGGCCACATTCTGCTGGACCACATTAAGCCCTTTGTCTTGCCTAGTTTGTGGAGCGCACGAAACCGTGACGTCATCTGCCTCAACGCTCTTGAAAAAGCAGTGCCGCGCGCTGTTCACTATCTGGCGTACACGAGATTCAAAACAACGCTCGAGAATGTCTCTGTACGTAACATCATCGATGACCTCAAACATGAGTTGATGACGGCTATAGCTAAGACTTCATGGCTTGACGTCTCGACTAAGTCGCAGCTGCTGAAGAAACTCACCGAGACGCAGATTCATGCATTTTTTCCACATTGGATGAGCAACACGCAAATAGTGCGCGATTTCTTTGCTGACCTACCCGAAGTAAAGCCTGGCCACGCACTGGAGTCATACCACGCGTTGCGCAAACATGTCTTTCGCGCGTCATTGCTCGATCAGTTCGACAAGAACGACCTTTGGGAGGGCAGCGTCTTTGACACAGACTGCTCCGTGGACCGGGAGCTGAACAATGTCTACTTCCCGATGGCGCTCCTGAACGTGACGGGCCGGGCGACGCAGTTTTTTCTGCTCTTCCAGATACCGCGTATTGGCTTCCGCCTAGTGCGATGCCTCTTCCTCACGCTTCTCGACGGAGCCATCGGCACAGGAGGCGCCTCCTGGTGGTCAGCGGCGGCGCGTCAGAGCTACCAAGCACGCAGCCACTGCTTCAGCGGCCAGCGGCCCGAGGCCTGCGACTCTGCGGGCGCCGCCGGCGAGGCGGCGGCCCGAAGGCGGGAGGAGGCGCTTCTGCGTGACATCGTCGAGGCTGCTGCCGTGGCGCCGGTGCTCAGGCTGTACAGGATGTACATCAAGTCTCGCAGCAGACACCGCACGGACTTCCGTTTCCAGAACGCTGAGGGCATCTCGACCAACCAGCTGTTTTACGTCTACCACGCGCTCAGTCTGTGCCGGCCCGCCGCCGCTGGGTGCGGCGAGCGCAGAGTGAACTCCGCGCTGATGAACGACCCCGACTTCGAGACGGTGTTTGGCTGCGGCCCAGGCACCGACATGAACCCGGCAGTCAAGTGCAGTTTCTACTAGGTCCGCCGCGCCTGCTCACCGTTTGTTCCCTTGTTGTGCGCACCCGCGGAAGGCTCAATAAAGGGTCCTGGCATTTTTTGTTGCTCTTTGCCAAGGCGATCAGTTACTCACATCAGTACTCATGAATTACGCGGCGCTTACCTCCGTTCCCATATAATTGCGTAAAGCTTCTGAGGGTTGTAAATGTTGCCACTGGTGTGTCAGCAACCGCTAATGGTACTGCTCGACAGCAGCCTCTTTAGGGCCTGGTTTAGGAGCTGACCGGTTTAGGAGCTGTTTAGCCTGTGTAAAAGAACGTCTTTTTGGGCGAGTTGGTCACAATTCATCTTTGGTACTAGGCGCGAACACACGCAGAACACAAGGAAGGAAACGGGACAAAGCGCCCTCGTATTTGTCCCGTTTCCTTCCTTGTGCTCAGTGTGTGTTCGCGCCTAGTACCAAAGCCTGTGTAGCAGCTGAGATAAACGTTACATCAAACCGAAAGGAGAACGGAAATGAGTACGGTGTTGCTAGTTGAAAAATTAAATTGGCAGTGGGGCGACAATAAAATCAGCGGCGCGTCACCGAATGTGTTTTGATCGTTGCATAAAAAAATCACTTCTAGGACCACACATAACCAGGTGGCATTGCTGCAAGCTGTCAGATCTAGACTTCGGCGAACTTCACGGCTCTGCACGACAACTGCCCAAGCACCACGGCGCAGAGAGGGCTTGAGCACTAGAGACGAGACGGGCAGCGGCACAGCGCAAGATTAGTGCTGCTCCAAGTCCAGGATTCACGGATAAAATTTTTGAATATTAAACTACTGTAGATGGAATTATTGAAGGCAATGGTCCATTCTCCTAATGTGTTGCAAAATCTCCCATCGCTCGCATCTGGCAGTTAGGACTGCCATAGACAAGCAAAGGGGACGATTGCAAAAATGTTATTAGCAAAAAAAAGGAAGCCTGCTGAGGGAAGATCTGCGGATATGTTTATTGTTATAGTGAAATCTAACTAATATGAAAAAATTGGCTTCATAACATATTTCCTATTGAAAAATGCCTTTATCCAGCATTTGTGTGTAAGATTGGTTTCCTCACACTTTATTCGTTGTTAGCTACCTCAAAGTCTAGTGTGTGATGAAAACCCATCTGGTCGGGATGGTACATGACGAAAATAGAAGGCGCCGACCAAAGGAAAGGATGGGATGACGTTTGTGAACATGACTTCCGTGGGGGAGCCGAAACGTCATCCCATCCTTTCTTTTGGCCGGTGCCTTCTGTTTTCGTCATGTGTACAAGGCTCCCGTGCGAGAGCCGAAACGTCACCCCATCCTTTCTTTTGGCCGGCGCCTTCTATTTTCGTCACGTGAGCAAGGCTCCCGTGGGGGAGCCGAAACGTCATCCCATCCTTTCATTTGACCGGCGCCTTCTATTTTCGTCATGTGAACAAGGCTCTCGGGGGGGGGGGGGGGGGGGGCGGAGCCAAAACGTCATGCCATCGTTTCTGTTGGCCAGCGCCTTCTTTTTTCGTCATGTGACTAAGGTTCCCATGGGGGAGCCGAAACGTCATCCAATCATTTGTTTTGGCGCGCCCACATTTTCGTCATGTAAAATCATAATGCAGGCAAGTTTCGCAGACTGAATAAAACGCAACCAACTAGCCCAATCCACCATGCTACGTCATGTGAACAAGGCTCCCGTGGGGGAGCCGAAACGTCATCCCATTCTTTCTTTTGGCCGGCGCCTTCTATTTTCGTCATGTGAACCAGCCTCCCGTTGGGTAGCCGAAACATCATCCCATTATGTCTTTTCGCCGGCGCCTTCGATTTTCGACATGTGAACAAGGCTCCCGTGCGGGAGCTGAAACATCATCCCATCTTTTCTTTTTGCTGGCGCCTTCTATTTTCGTCATGTGAAGAAGGCTCCCGTTTGGTAGCCGAAACGTCATCTCATCCTTTCTTTTGGCCGGCGCTTTCTATTTTCGTCATGTGAACAAGGCTCCCGTGGTGAGCCGAAACGTCATCCCATTCTTTCTTTTGGCAGGTGCAAAGTCTATTTTAGTCATGTGAACAAGGCTCCCGTTCGGGAACCGAAACGTCATCCCATCCTTTGTTTTGGCCGGTGCCTTCTATTTTCGTCACGTGAGCAAGGCTCCCGTGGGGGAGCCGAAACGTCATCCCATCCTTTCTTTTAGCCGGCGCCTTCTATTTTCGTAGCTAGCTAGCTCAGAAGAGAAAAAAAACAAATATTGGTCGATTTTCGTAGTTATGCCAAATGCGAATTAGCAGTTTGGTTTTGGTGTTCAGACCCAGTGTTGACGGATGCCAGTTGTTCTTATATTGATAATTCGTTAATGTCCATATATACGCAATTGGTGATTACCTCCATTCATAGGTGCCTAAGAGCCTTTCTACCACTCCTAGCGCGGTGGCACAACGGTCAAGCGACGCGCCACTGCCCTTCTATGGCAGGTGCTGCCATCGGTGGGACTTTCGTTGCTTGGCTTGAGTTGCGACACAGGTTTGTCTTCTCGAGCAGCCTCTTATGATTAAATGAGCTACTGCCTGACAAGGCGGCCAGGTGAGCAGCCTGCCAGAATACCGGCTTCAGACAAACGGACAGGCAAACCACAAAATGGTTAAATGCGGGGAATGGTCACTATAGGTAACCTGCAATAGCCAGGCGGCGCCGCTATCGCGCTGCTTTGAGCGCTGCCACCATGTTTGTTTTTATACTGGCAAGTGCGGAAGTTCTTCGCGGCGTACGCGCCCAGTACGAATTTGCAAACGTCTGTTGTTGTATGTTGCGGATTCAAGCCTACTGAAGATATCGATGTGTATTTTCGGTGACCGGAGCTCGAAAAAGGACGTCGCATTTATGAGGGCAACCATGTGCACTCAGTAATGGAAACGGACGGCACTGAAATTTCGGCAAAGTGTCAGTTCCAACAGGGTAAATACGTGTACGACGTTCATCTTGAAGCGAGTTTAACGTGGACTTACTTGCACCCTCATGCTTCCTCATGCTTTCTCAAGCTTCCTCATGCTTCCTCTCATGCTTCCTACATGCTTCCTCTCAGTGAGGTTTCTTTAATGGCGAATTCCACTGGTGGATTCGAAGTGAGGCGCTCGAATCGCAAAAGAGCGCCCCAAACCGCCTCTGATCACAGCGACTGTTGTCGACTAGCGGAACATGTAAAAAGCGTAGCGGAAGTCATCGTTCCCGAAGTTGACATCTGGGAATTCCGACGCGAAAATAGGCGTAAGCAGACGACGAGATGCGGTGAGTATAGCGGTGAGCAGGCACTTCTTTCGCGATGGAACCTACAGTCGTTTTGTTCATGTTATGCCTGAGTGCGCCGCATTTTGGTGAACCTCATAGGCAATGAGGAGCACAGGTATGCTCTAAGTAAGTTCATATATGAATATATATGGCCATTCTGCAGAGCCCTTACGGAGAAATTTCCAACGAGGAAATTGCCCTTCGCAGGGGCTTCTGCGAAATGTTTCTCAAAAAATGCTCGAAGAGGCACTTTTCGTTGTCGCTACTGCTCTCTGAGTGCGCGGACTAAGATTCCGACGAGCTCCCATCAGACAACGCGAGGGCTATTGCCATTACAAACGATGCCATAATTAAGAGTTTTAACCGCTATGATGCAGGTGACGAAGATGATATACGCGCGCAAAACGCGCCTGCGCGCGACACAGCGCTCAGTGTTCCCGCTGACATTCCCTGCACGCGCTAAAAATATCCAAAAAATCACGTGTTGTTTCGGAACTGACCGACATCGCTGACCTGAAGTTCCGATGAGATGCGCCGATGGTCGGCGGATCAACCTAGTGCGCTCCGTATGGAACGGAGTTGCTCGAACCGACCAGCGGAATTCGCGCGGTCTGTCCAGGTCGACCAGTGGAACTCGAATTCGTCGTCGCTGAGCAAGAAAAGCTGCTCAGGACGACCAGTGGAAATCGCCATAAGAAACACTTTTTGCTATTGCTTGGAGACGAACCTTATACTGGAAGAGGCAGTGGCACCGGAGCAAAGTTGCAGTGGCGGTGGTTCGCTTTCGATCTGCGAGTCTGAGTCATCATTGCGGCTAAACTCGTGATTTTCATTTCGCAGCTGGTGTCTGGAGGATGAAGAATTCTGCAAGGCAAGTGCAGCTGCCGCTACAGCATCCTATGTAAGCACTGCGCAGCTGTCGCTTTGTACATAAACCTCCACGAAGACGTCTCTTGTACAAAAGGCCCGCAGGCTTGAAGAAAGCCATCAAAATCTGCTACTAACGATAAAACGTCGATCGTAGAACTCTTCGGAGGTATGGTATCACGAAGGCGCTGTTTCGTCAATGTCGCGCTGCGGCTTTTCTATTTCCTCTAGTGCATGTGTAAGTAACCGTCTCGCCGCTTTGCACTGTATCTGATCTGGAAAATAGATTTTTAGAAACATAAAGACCTCGCCGCGGTGGCTCAGTGGTTAGGGCGCTCGACTACTGATACGGAGTACCCAGGTTTGAACCAGACCGCGGCGGCTGCGTTTTTATGGAGGCAAAACGCTAAGGCGCCCGTGTGCTGTGTGGTTTCAGTGCACGTTACAGATCCCCAGGTGGTCGAAATTATTCCGGAGCCCTCCACTACGGCACCCCTTTCTTCTTTCTTCTTTCACTTCCTCCTTTATCCCTTCCCTTACGGCGCGGTTCAGGTGTCCAGCGATATGAGACAGATACTGCGCCATTTCCTTTCCCCCAATACCAATTATTATTATTATTAAGAACATAAAGGTGAAAAGTTTAGAGGCACGGGACCCGCGAATATGTGAATTTTTTTCGTAGCGTGTAATTGAAAGCACAGTAAACAGTAGCGAATGTACTAAATGAATTGCATCTGTCGAGCCCAGACTGAACGTCCCAAGCACTGACTCCCGCGGCATCCAGGTGTTTCCAGCTGAATTCAGGTTGTTTATAATATTAGCGCAGCTTCGTTCATGACCTTGGTTTTTCTGCAGTGCTTTAAGGTTTTGGCTGTTTTTTTTCCTTCCGGCACTGTGGCACAAACGTTTTAACTAATTGCCCACTCCCCACCTTCTGTTCACCTTCCTTGCAAAGTACCTCAGTATTGCAAGTGCCCATTTTGAATGTGCCACTATTGTTCTTGTTTCCCTATTTCCCAGACAATAACTATCCTCTTTGTTGGAAACAGACCACCTACAGAGTTCAATTTCGCTCCCAGCTCAACACGAACGGGACACAAGACGAAGGACTAGCACAAACAGGCGCTGACTATCCACTGGTTTTTTATTGAAGAGCGAAAAGCGTATAAATACAAACAGTGAACTACTTATCAATCAACAAAAGTTATCTGGAAGGCACGTGGGAGGTCAGATAGCTCAATTCCCTCTCGGATAACGTTATGGAAGGGCTTGCTGATACATTTTTCGCCGTTGTGGTAAATATAAAAATCTTCCATTACCTCGCGTTGTTAATTTATTGTTATGTCGGAACAGGATGCGCGTGTTCTTGTAATCGGGAACACATTGGCAATTTTGCACTGGAAAGACGCCTGGGCAAGGGGGTCCCTTTAGCTTTCCTTTCTGCATGATCCTTTTCATGCCTGCATTGGCATTGCCTGCTGTGGGAGCCTGTGTGAGACAGGGGGGTCATTTTCCTGGTGTTTTCATGCTCCATCAAGCGTTTGTTAACGCACCTGCCAGTCTGGCCAATGTACATGGCACCGCAGGAGAAGGGGACCTGGTATACCACCCCTACCTCTCAAGGTATAGATGGCGACACATGACGCACCTGACAAGCATGCCCTATTGCTCTGGCCGTAGTGCCTCTTATTGACCTGTTTGCAAATTGCGCTAAGTTTTCTAGGTGCAGAAAAGACGACATCAACGTCGTATCTGCCCGCAACTTTTTTCAGCCCTTGTGACAAGCAGTGTGCGTACGGGACCACATCCGGCTTCTTCTTTTGTCTTCTTTCAGCTGAGCCCAATTCTTGAGCTGCTAAGAGCTGCTAAGCTGCTAAGAAGCGATCATCATAAAAGGTGGCTGTGGAACCCAGTAAAACTGTGAAAGTTCTAAAAATGCTCGGTAGAAATGCCAGCAATATTGTGGAAAGCTACTTGGCCATGCTCTTCAATGCTTTCCCTAACAGCTGTAAAACGTCCTTTGAGTGGAATCGAATAGAAAAGATCTTCTACATCAACAGAAAAGGCTGTAGAAGCAGAAGGAATTTCCGGTTCAACAGCCAGCACCAGGTCCTTAGAGCTGCGGGTGAGGAAAGGGTCACGTCCCAAAACTTTGTCGAGGTAGCATTTTAGGTACGAGCTCACAGAGCGCTGCCAGCTGTCCCTCTCGGAAACAATCGCACGTAGCGGGCATTCCGGCTTGTGAGTTCTGCCAGTGAAGATTTCCAGGGAACCTCGGTCGGCTTTTGAAACGCAGTTTGCAACTGCTTGCAGGTTCATCTTCTTCAGCAGCTTGACAGCTTCTGTGCGTTGGGGTCTTAACAAGGAAATCAACAGGTTTTGAAATTCTTCAGACTGCTTCTCGGGGCCTTTTCCACAAACATGCCTTGCGGCATAACAACAGCGCCCCTCTCCTTGTCAGCTTCCGCTATAGACAGTCCGTGCTACCGAAGGTACGAAACTGTTTTCTTCACCGGGCTGTTGTTGAAGAAAGGCGACTTACACTTCTTAGAAGGCAGTCCACGCTGTCCCTCGTGGCACGTTCCTTCATCTGATCCGAGGCGTAAGAGCCGCCGCGTCGCACCGTGGCAAAGAGCTCCGAGCGGCCAGTCGCAGGTTCAAAGCAGAACTTCGGCCCCTTCTGTGGCGACTCCTTTACAGCCCCCAGGAGGTTGACGTTTCCCAGGTCTTTGACAGAATTTTCCGTCGTAGATGGTCGTCGTATCGACGAAAGAGTGAGGCACGTTCTTTGCCACAGAAACTGTTGTCTGCGCCGAGAGGCGCATATATTATTGAAAACGCCTTGCCGCTAGCCATTTATCGGACCGTTCATAGATGACCACATTTAGCCAGTCCGTGTAGTGCCTAACTCTCCCCCATGCTTCAGATTTCATAATCTTGCAAATGCCGCGAACGCACTCCCAGGAAGGGCCCAGGGCGCCAAAGAGCTTCTCGATGTCATGCGGCACAAGCTTACGCTTAAGGAAGCAGGCCAAGGCTCTTGACTGGCACGATGACAGCGCAGTGAGGTGGACATAGGTGCTAGCTGCTTGTACCTTGTTTGGATGAAGAAGAGTAGAGCCCGGAGTAGAAGAAATATATTGAAGTAGGACATGAAGTTGGGCAAGTCAGTTCATAGTTGACGCGAATAAAAAGCTGCGCGAAGTGGAGGGAACAAGTAGAGAAGCACACAGAGCACACACAAAGCACAGAACTTTCAACTGATTTTATTTCTCTAAAAGAGGGCGCTTATAAAGGCAATCAGCATGACGAACAAGGTACAAGCGCCGCATGAAAGGAACAACGAGCCTAGAGCGACAACAGTAACAAGAGAGCCACATGTGATTAGGACCCCCGGGAAGCCCGGATATGACCATCTAAGAAATCAACCTCTTTTCTTGATTGAGAAATCGAAGGCGAGCTAACATAGATGTCACTCTTCTTTGAGATGAATAACGCCTCGATAACTTCTCTTTCGGTTTTTGATTTCGCTATTGAGAGGAATCACGTTTTTTCTAGATAAGGATGACAGTTGTTGGTATCGCATTTCCTACAGTGCAGCGGAAGATTGCTGCCCGTGCCGGTGCGTAGGGACCGCCTGTGATCCAGAGAACGGTCATTAAAACATCGGCCAGTTTGGCCTACGTAGGTCCGTCCGCACGAAAGAGGAATTTCGTAGATTACTTTTGAAATGCACATAATGCCAGGGTGCGACGCGTCGGCTCTCACGCATCGGATCAGATGAAGGAACGTGCCACGAGTGACCGCGCAGACTGCCTTCTGAGAAATGTAAGTCGCCTTTCTTCTACAACAGCCCCGGTCAAGAAAACAGTTTCGTACCTTAGGGAGCAGGGTTTGTCGCAAGGCGTTTGAGGAAAAGGCCCGAGATGCAGTTCTCAAGAATTACAGACCTGTTGATTTCCGCGCTAAGACCGAACGCACAAAAAGCTGTCAAGCTGCTGAAGAAGATAAACCTGCACGCAGTTGCTAACTGCGCTTCAACAGCCGACCGAGATTATCTGTAAATCTTCAGTGGCAAAATTCACAAGCCGAAATTCCCGCTACGTGCGATTGTTTCCGAGAGGGACAGCTGGCAGCGCTCTGTGAACTCATAGCTAAAATGCCACCTCGACTAAGTTTTTGGGGCGTGACCCGTTCCTCATTCGCAGCTCTAAGGACCTGGTGCTGGCTCTTGAATACGGAATGCCTTCTGCTTCTACAGCCTTTTCTGTTGATGTAGAAGATCTTTTCTATTCGATTCCGCACAAAAAACTTTGCTGCTGTTAGGGAAAGCATTCAAGAGAAAGGTGAAGTAGCTTTCCACAATACTGCTGGAATTTCTACTGTGCATTTTTAACGCGACAGCATTAAGGAGCTCGTGTCACAGAAAAGCCGGTGTCGTTGGCGTCTTTGGCCGTAAGCGAAAAATGGCGCATCTCGGTGGACACTTGAACCGCGCCGTAAGGGAAGGGATTTTAAGGCGACAGCGTTAAGGATTGACTGATCGGTCGATTGATTGATCGGTCTATTGAGAGATCGATTTATTGATTGATTGATCGATTTTTCCTTCCCTTACGGCGCTATCCGGGTGTCCAGCGAGAAATGTGAGACAGCGTCATTTCCTTTCCTTAAAAGCAATTGTTTATTTCATTTTCCTTCCCTTACGGCCCGGTTCGGGTGTCCGCCGAGATATGAGACAGGCGTCCTTTCCTTAAGTTGTCCAACGGGCCACGCGTCGCGCCGAACGGGCGATGACGTTCTGTGTACTCCTCGGCAACGCTGCGACACGCTGTCGCGTCTCACTCTTAAAGACGAAGGTTAAAGGGGCTGTAAAAAAGTTGCGGCATGCCTGGGATATTGAAGCACGCCGCTTTACGAATAGCGTCCAGCAAGAATTTTTTTAATGCCCTTTGTAGAATCTGAGTTATCTGTAGTTAACATTTGAATTTCAGCGTCTTCGCGCCTTTCCCTTTCCTCTCGTCACTTTTTGCACGCTGGAAGGTAGACGCTCCTTCACTGACCCCTATCTGCGAGTGGAGCTTCCCGACCAGGCGGAGCTAAGCGGCTTATTTGCCGCGGCCACGGTAGCTGCCTGACGTCTGAAAGAATCTAACCAATGGCCACCTCTCACCATGTCTACGCAGATGCGGGTGACGGAGGAGGGTGCGAGCATGAAAAAGTCGCCAGGAAGGGCTCGCCTACTTTGACGCGTGATTGTGGGTCGTCTGCTGCGTGTAGAAGAGTATTATTTGGTTCTGGGTTTCATGGCAACGCAGTGCAGTGATTGAGTGAATTAATGTGCTCTCCTTGGAAGGTGTTTCAGAGCCCCTTTAAGCGTCTTCCAATTTTTTTTAGAACTCTTACAGTTTTACCTTGGGTCCACAGCCACCTTTTATGATGATCGCTCTTATGTTCAAAAGTCTGGAACTTGCATTGGTTCCGCTGCCGCTCCTGTGCTTTGTGACATTTTCATGGCATTTTTAGACAGACGCTTGGAAAAAGAGCATTTAAAGCAACCTGTTTTACGTGTGTTTCGTTATGTCGACGAATTTCTGGTAATATTATACAAGCATTTTAACTATGGCTTTGACAGTGCTGTCAATAATATTCTTAACGCCATCTCCTCTAAGGGGCAAGGTTTGCTTTTTACTCATGAATTGACAACGAACAACCGCATCCAGTTTTGCACCTAAATTTGCACTTCACAAATGACCATGTGTGCTGGTCATATAACACACGGTCAAACAAAAGTTTACTGCCTTTTAAGAGTGCTCACTCTAAGCTAGTGAAACGTGGCATTATGTCTAGCTGTCTATCTGCCTTACAGAAGTCATGTTCCAACACCATGTCATCTAGGTCTCAAGATCAAGTCAAACGCCTTCTTTCAGCTGGCTACCCCACTTTCTATACCTCAGCACTTGCAAAAACATGCTTCAAAGGCTAAAATCTTCTGATAGGAAGAGACAGCGCTCAGAAACCAAGCCATCATTTGTCATGCCATATTTTCATTGTCTTTCACACAACATTGAAAAGGTTGCGGGATCTGCATTGTTTTTTCGGCGCCATGCAAACTGAAAAAAGTGTGTCCTTTACTAGCCAGAACAAAAAAAGAACCCACCACTTGTATAAAGAACCACCAACACAATTTGTCTAAGTGCATTTCAGAAGTAATCTACGAAATTCCTTTTTCGTGCGGACGGACCTACGTATGCTAAACTGGCCTATGTTTTAATGAGCGTGCTCTGGAGCACAGGCGGTCCCTACGCACCGGCACGGGCAGCAATCTTCCGCTGCACTGTAGGAAATGCAATAGCAACCACTGTCACCCTTATCTAGAAAAAACGAAATTCCTCTCAATAGCGAAATCAAAAACCGAAACAGAAGTATCGAGGCGTTCTTTATCTCAAAGAAGGGTGACAACTGTCTTAGCTCGCCTTGGATTTCTCTATCAAGAAAAGAGATTGATTTCTTAGATGGTCATATCCGGGCTTTCCGGGGGTCCTAATCACATGTGGCTCTCTTGTTACTGTCGTCTCCATGCGCTCGCTGTTCCTTTTGTGCGGCGCATGTAGTTTGTTCGTCATGATTTTGTATTTATAAGCGCCCCGTTTTCGAAAAATAAAATCAGTTGGAAGTTCTTTGCTTTGTGTGTGCTCTGTGTGCTTTTCTTCTTGTTACGTCGACTTCGCGAAGCTTTTTTTTCGCATCAACTATGCGGTGACTAGCGCAACTTCATATCCTACTTTTCAATGCTGTCATAACCAGCAAAGTAGCCTCTCCGGTGGTCTGGCCCGCTGAAGGTGCTGGTAACATCTGGCTTATGCAGCACTTCACACTTACGGGTCTGACGATGTGTGATCTGGGTCGACACGTCACACCCTTGGGCACAGCAAATTAACACAGAAAAGCTACCACTGCCAGCACTGTGTGGTCTGAGTTTCATGGAACAAATTTCAAAGTGAATAAGAGTTTAAAATGGCATTACAATGGCGCTACCAAAAGCAATTGTAACAAATGTTATTCTTTATTGCTTATGTTGTAAATGGTTTTGCTGGCTCACAAAGAAAAAATTGTCTGTTGCATGCTGTGTCACACTACGCGGAGGAAGACGATGACGAAAGAAGAAGGCGCCGACGAAAAGAAAAGGTGGGATGACGTTTCGGCTCCCCCACGGGAGCCTTGTTCACAGATTGGGAACAAGGCTCCCGTGGGGGAGCCGAAACGTCATCCCATCTTTTCTTTTGGTCGGCGCCTTCTTCATTCGTCATGTACCATCCCGACTAGACTGGTTTCCGTCAGAGTCTAGACTTCGTGGAAGACGATGTGCCGCAGTTGGCAGAACTCTAGGCTAGTACTCTGGAAAGAGTGGCTTTGCTGGCCCGTCATGCCCAGAGATAGAAAGCATGATGCACAATATTAAAACACAGCTGAGTCAAAGGAGAAAACCACATATCCTTATGTTTCATAATTCAGAAATATTTTTTTACTTCAGCCCTGCAACTTTACAGCTCTCATGCATGTGTTCTTAATTTTTCCAGAAAATTACTGATTTTCACCTCCCTCAGTTAGATCATATTTCAAAACATTTGGTCATGTAATGTACTGCTTCTCACCTGGTAATAAACAAAACCAGAAACATGTGGTCCTCGACAGTTAAAAAAATGTGCACTATGGCGTCACATTTCTGGGCAATAGCATAAAGCACAGCAGGAAAAAGAGGCAGTAGCACTTAATGTGCTGCTGTAAATGTTCTCTTGGTGCTTAGAGCATATATATTGCTGCAAACCTAGCGCTTGTGCTGCCAAACTGCAGTGAAACGTTCCTGACAGGACATCGAAGCTCACCAGAGAAACAAATGCTGAATGAATTTCAGCTGCAGCCCACAAGAAGTCGAGGCCATTCCAAGGTTCTCCACCGGATGTGTCCAGCTCAGCGGGGCCAGATTTAGGGAAACGGCCATCGTCAGTGGCACATGCTGTCGCTTGTTGTTCTTGTGGACCTGCGGTAGCCGGCACTGCAGATCTTTGCATCCACCTGCAAAACCATTTGAAATCCAGATATGAGGAGTCCTTTCTATTCAACATGCATGCGTACGTTTAGCTCGAATGCTAAGTAAAACATGAGTCACAGTCTCGTATGAAGTAAATAATTATAAACAAGCTGCCTGTTAAATCTTGACAACTGGTCACTAGAATCCCTCGACCGTTTCCTGTGCACCGGTGGGAAGACTGTCGGGAGATAACGGGGATGCGTTTCAATGGCAATATTTTCACAATTGACAAAGTGCTTTGAACATATTCTTGTGTTGTCATTTGGGCTCCAGTCTTCACCACTGAAATATAATGCAACCAAACTTGAATGACGCACAACACTGCAAAAGCAATTCATCCCCTTAGACAAAGCACGCAAATCTGCGTGAGACGCGCAAAGACAGAAGGGAACGACAAACGGGAGTGGAACCTGAATTAATCACCTGCGATTCGCCCCGCAAGGCATGCTGCGTTAATTCAAGGTACTTTGACACGCACGCGCTAACGTTGTGCTTACGTACTTGAGTACCAGCATACGACAAAACCGCGACCCAGAGCCCCGCTTTCGAACGCGACGAATCTCGATTTGAAGACCGTTGTTCTGACAGAACAAGAAAAACAGCTTCTTAACGCGGGAGGGCGACCGAAATTCGACGATACCAAGCGAGAAAACTACTAGCGGCGAATTTAATGAATGCTCCACATTATAGCTTCGTGCAGCCGCTCTGAATCTATGCTTTTTTTCCTCTTAGCTTCACAAGAATTATAACACCAGCGCAACTTACTTGACACGACGCACTGCGACTATCCACTTCAGTCTCCGGGTCGACTCGTACGGCCGTGGAGGGAAACGAAAAAGCTTCACGTCTTCGTTCCCTTCTCGGCTACGGAAGTCCTTCACGCAGCAGCATCTCCGGTTAGTTTTTTGTACGAGTACGACCGGTATCCATGGTGCAGGATGGCCGAGGTAAAGCTGCCAGAAAATCCGCAAAGCTGCACAACCTCGCTGTTGGCGCCTTTCTCGGGAAGCGGAGCCGGCCGGGCCACGCCGAGCTGCCTGCTCAGTGTTGTTCCCTTCGGCCACGAGATGGCGCCACATCTACCGGCAAACTACACTGCAGATTGCCTATAAGTGCTAGCGCACTAAAAATTTACTAGAGCCATATATCCACGCCATGAAAGAAAAAATTCTGTAGACACAATTAAATTACTTACATGTGAGAAAGCGAACGCATTAGTTGTTGCGCTTCTGAGTTTCGTTAAAGTTTTTTCTGCAAGATGAAACGTCTGCGTGGTCTGTTGTAAAGTCACTGGAACCGTTCCAGTGACTTTAGTCTGCTGTGCACGAAGATCGGCATGTTCGCAACTTACAGCTGCATACAGTGAACAGGGAGAGGTCCGGCAACAACCCTTCGAGGCCAAGCGTGCGGAGAAAGAGTGTCGCGCGTGGGCGATCCCATCTTGGCTCTCACTCAGGGGGACACGTTAGATAATGTTATTACGCACGCGCCTCTTTTCCTCCTCACCGGCCGGCCTCCCCCATGAGGCGGAGCCGGAGTGGGATCACCCGCGCACCGAGTCGAAGCCATGACGTCAGCTTATATGCACGCGCCATCTCTCAGCGCAACGCGTGTGCCTCGCTCGTAGACACCATGATTTCGTCATCTTTTCGGAAACATCTCGGCCTGAAGAACAATGACGGTCGCCGACCGAATTTCGCCTATGGAGCTAGTAATACTTCATACTTGACAGCGCAAACAAACGAGGACAAAAGCGAACGAGGAGACACAACACAAGCGCAGACTATCAACTGAACTTTTATTCACTGAAAGGAAGCTTTATAGGCGTGATAAAACACAAAAACAACAAAAAGAACCGCCACAATCGATGTACAAAGAAATCAATGACATTTCATACCTGCGTGATAAGGAACACCACAGCAACAGGAAAACCAAATTCAATCACATCAGGCCAACTCCCCGTACTGTCTACTTGCCCCCAAGAAACTGCGCAGAAAAGGAACTTCCTGATCCTGCAGGCTGACCGACGGTGATGCGGCACAATCTTCTCTCTCTTTCTTAATCAAGTAAGCTTCTATCAGCTCCCGGCATACCCTATCTTTGTGCCTGAACAAGATACTTGTCCTGTCAAGGTGAGGAAACCAACCTTTGCAATCCCTGCAGTGCAAAGCGAGGTTGGAGGACACAGCACCTTTTAGAGATCTGCGGTGTTCCGCTAAACGCTCATTGATACATCGACCAGTCTGGCCGATGTAATTCTTACCACATGAAAGTGGAACGCGATACACAACACATGTGTCGCAATCTGTGAGCCTCTTTCTGTGGGCTATCGTGCAATCATTCACTGCGCGGTTACCATCATGCTCAATCTTTTTGCGCACAGCACTGCACACATCCCCGAGTTTGTTCTTCGCGGTGAAAACAACTTTCGCCCCATACCTCGCCCCCACTTTTCTTAGGCGATGTGAAATGCCTATAAAGCTTCCTTTCAGTGAATAAAAGTTCAGTTGATAGTGTGCGCTTGTGTTGTGTCTCCTCGTTCGCTTTTGTCCTCGTTTGTTTGCGCTGTCAAGTATGAATCCACACCAACTAGCCCAACTTTCTGTTCTTATTAGTAATACTTACGCATTTAAACACGCCGCATTCTCACCTTTGGGTGACCTCTTTCATAACGGCCGGGCTGCTGCTTATAGCATGGTGGAGAGCGAGAGAGAAACTTTCATTTCCCAAAGAAAGGAGGGTAGACGATGCCTTTAAGCGACACCGTTGTCATCCTCGCGATGTTTTCTTTCTGGTTATTTCGTTGGCCGCAAGGCTGCCACGAATTAGTCCATCACGGCTCCTCTGCAGGGTAGGACAGATTGAACAATGGCACATGAACGTATGAGTCCGATTTACCTCTCTACGTCCGTGACTCAGTGTACCGTCGTTCGAGGTGATCAATCCGAATGGAATCTCAACATCTGGGCCGAAAATATTACTGCTTGTGCCTCACGCGACTACTATCCCAGATTCCATGGTTTTGCGTCCGCAGTTGCTGCATTGAACGCGTGCTGTCGTCAGCCGCGTCGGGCATTTCATTTGTCTACCAGTGTGGCTCTTTGCGCGTTAAATAAAATTAGGTACCCTTGCTTTGCACCTTCAACGCTTTTAATGCGCAAGCATGGGGTGTCATTACGAGAAAAACCGGCGGCATGTGTTTATGTGTGCTGGTACAGGATAGACTATCCCAGCGGTGGTAAGAAAATAGGGTGATGTCATCAAACAGCCATACGACGTACGCAGCAAGCCGAGCACTGCCAATTCAGACAACCCTATGCATGCCTGTCTTCATGTACTCGACGCTGGCCGACCTCCACTTAGCGCTACTTTCTCGGCATTCGTACCAAAACTGTGAAACAATCGTTTCTCGTACAGCACTCTGGCTGGTGTCCTAAAATATCTCGCTGCATAGAGTTTATATGTGCTAGTCAAGTTAGAGCCTAGATTGTGATAAGGATTCTAACCGACGAAATATGCACCTTTGATTGTATGCCTTCCCAGACTTTGGTATCGAAATTGTAATGCAAAAATTCGTCATAGAGCGTTCCGGATGGTGTCATATTAACCTGTGTGCGCGTGGGTTGTATCATAAATCGAAATAAAAATACCCATCTCTTCAAATAAACTACGTCTTGCGTCAACGACATGCTTTCTCATTCCCACGCGTAAGCCTGTGCAGAAATGTTTTCTTTTTAAAGTGACTCGATCACAGAAGTTGGCCTGGATCGACAGGGTACTGCTTTAAAGGGACACTGGGGACAATGCTATCTATTTTTTATAGTAGATTGGATAGGTCAGCATTTTGTGGCTTATTTGCCTCTTGTCAGGCAGCGAACGGCGCATTTATTGCTAAGAGATCTGGACTCGAAGTTGAAAAACTTTTTCCCGCCGCTACGACTCTGTTTCGGTACTCTCTGATGATGAAATAGGAGAACAGTGACGTAAAGCGGCAGGAACGAAAACGATGACTCTACGATTGCTGGCTGCAAGCACTACGCTCTCGAATTCTCCAATCCATGCGGCACCCAGCGGCGCAGGCAAGAAACGGAGAGTGGGGGTCCTATACCAGACGCCGCTCGGCAGCCTAATGCAAACACGTTACCATAACGCTCATAGAGCCGCAAAAACCGAAAAAAGCGAACGGGAAAGCATATCTGCACTGTTCCGCAGCCCGTGTCAACACACTAACACATCATTTCATAACTCATATGCGAACTGAAACGATCGGCGCCATAGGAGTGGCCGTGTTGACATTCTCCTGTGATCTGGAAAAAGTCATACCGACAGTGCTATTTTAGTTAAATCTAGTGGTACAATTTCGTTTGTTTTATGGCTTATGGGGGTTTAACGTCCCAAAAGCGACTCAGGCTATGAGGGACGCCGTAGTTCTATAATATGTTCTATAATAGTACCTTCAGTGTAGAGCAGCAGCCTGCACGTAAGCTTGAACTACATTGCAAGTTTTCTCCCCTCATATGTAGTCGATACTTTCTTTTTCTCTGCTCAGTGCAGCACGTACCTAGATGTAGAGCAATTTATTTGTAAAGTGATAGATAAAAATTTGCGTGATGCGAGTTCTTGGGGAAAAAAATACAACCGTTGGCCGTAAAGTTTTGAGACTGATTTATTTTCTTCTCTAGAAGTGATTCCCCAAAACAACTGTTGGTGCGTATATGTAGAGCCAACGTTTTGGAATAGCCTGAGCTATTTATGTTAGTTCCTCTGGCAGGCGCTAGATGGCACTACATGTAAAAAATAGGTTGTCACGAGCCATCTGCGCATTCTACTGTGAGTGAATGTGGAGAGATGGACGTCCAGCTCGAACAGCGTGCAAACATAAAATTCTGTGTGAAGCTTGGCAAGACAGCCATACAGACGTATGAGTGCCTTCGTGGCGCTTACGGCAACGAGACATTAATGCGGGCGCAAGTTTTCGAGTGGCACAGGAGGCTCCTTTCGTGGAGAACGTCGGTGGAAGACGACACAAGGCAGGGGCGCCCTTCAACCTGACGAAACGAAAACAACGTGGCTCGGATCAGGAAAATCGTACAGCAAGACCGCACCATTACAGTCCGCATGCTATCAGATGCTCTCGACATTAGTAAAACATGCCACCAAATTTTGCGTGAGAACATGGGGAAACGAAAGCTGAATGCCAGACTTGTGCCGCACTTCCTCGCACAGGACCAGAAGGACACGCGGGCATCAGTAATCACTGATTTGCTCTCCGAGGCAGAAAAGGATGCTGCATTCGCCGACAGCTTCATTGCTGAAGACGAAACATGGTGTTTTCAATACGATCCTCAAACAAACAGGCAGAGCGCCGAATGGCGGTCCACAAGCTCTGCGGTGTGGAGAAAGGTGCGGCGACAAAAGACCAAAGCAAAGACGATGCTGATAGCTTTTTTGTGATGCCATAGGTTTCATACACTACGAGTTCGTCCTTGAAATTCAGACGGTGAATCAGGAGGTTTATATCCGCGTGCTCCAACACATGCGTGATGCACTGCGACGCCGTCGCCCTGACTTATGGACATCTGGACAATCGGGCCTTCTCCACGATAACGCAAGGCCGCACACTGCTCTCAGCGTGACTAAATTTCATGCCAAGCACAGCATTACTATACTTCCCCATCCACCATACTAGCCTGACCTCTCCCCATGCGATTTTTTCCCTGTTTCCTCGTGTGAAGAGTGCCCTAAAAGGTCACTGAATGGGGAGCGTGGTGGCCATTCAAGACGCCACGGCAAAGGAGCTGACAGTCCTGCCAAAAGAAGCGTTTTCCAACTGTTTCCAAGACCTCGAGAAGCGTTGGAAGCTGTGTAATGACTGCAAGGGAGATTATTTCGACGGGGGGCTGCAGAAATGATTTCAATGTTAAACGCATTATTAATGGACTCAGTCTCGGAACTTTACGGACAAATGTTGTATTTCTCTACTGTGCTGTTGGCCAAAATATTTTAATAAAAGCCTAGAGTCATGAGGGGAAATGGTTGCTATTTCAGTATCATATGTAGGGAACATAAGTGTGGTATTTACGTTTCTCATGCAACCGGTCTGAAGAAAAAATTGCCTTCTCTCGAATTTTTCCTTTTTTCAGACCTTGCAAGCTTTGCAAGAGCCCTGCAAGCTGCGATTGGCACTGTAGATCACTAGCTTGATTTAGTTTTGTGTGATATATACATTGTAAATGCTTGTGTACATCTTATGTCACAGAGTTGAATTGCTATGTTGCAGCAAGGCTGGAGAAACTGTGGGTTGAAATTAAGAAATTTTCTTGAATTGTCTTTCCTTAGCGTTTTTTTAATTACACTATCCCGTACTTCAAAAATTTGCCTAACCTTTCAGTAAGAGTATTGTATTTGTGTTTTGCTTTGTTTTTTCAGAACATGCCTTTTTGGAATACGAAGTTCAACAATGAAAGTACTGCCTCCATGCATAACCATTCCTACTGCATGAAACTTCTGCCGGGATGACCAGCTTGAAGAATTCTTCTTGAAGACTGAAAGCAACTTTATTGTCATTAATAAAATTGTCTTAAATCTCATATATTTTGCTTTGTGGCTGTTAGTGCCATTAGTTGCCTCATAGAGTCATGCATCAGACATATGGTGGGCATGTGTCCATTTTTGGGCATTCTGCCGGCTTTTCTACAAGCCCATGGTAACTGCCAGATATAGTACTGGCTGCAGTCACCAAGGCTTGCTTCATAAAAGTGCAGAAGGCATGACATGCCAATGGCCTAAATAAATTCGCGGGGGATATCCTCGGATATCCGGACGGGATGTCCGTGGGAGATAGTTCCAGTTACAAATGTACGTCGGACGTCCGTGGGAGATCGGCAGATCTCCCACGGATATCCGTATATCTTAAAAAGGCATCATTGGACGTACAGTGGTTATCTTCGTGGCGTTTGTACATGCTGGCCATTCGCGGCGGCAATGACCTTTATTTAACCATCACACTATTAGCGTTCCTTCAGCGCCGCCTGACTACAACTTTAACAAATATCCCGTGCTCCATCCTGTACATAGCGTTACAAAACATCTTTGGTCAAACGTCGCTGTCCACGACGCGCGCCGAGCGAGCGTCAACACTTAGCGAGCAATGCACAACAGCACTCCGTGGTTCGGAAACGCGATAACACACAAGAAAAAAGTAATCCACCTCAGAACTCGAGTGTGCGTTTCCGGAGGCTCTAGGTAAATCGAGCTCACTTTGCCCTGTAACTAACGCAAAGTTCCATTTCGGCCATCATTCACAGGATAAGGGATATTTCTGGCCGCACATCTACCTTGCAACACGAGAAAGCTAGGAGAGTGCTCGCGAGGAGCTGCTATCACAGGTTTCGCACCGACTGCCTATCCGGGCGTTAGGCACATAGCGCATGAGTCGAGGGCCCGATGGCTTCCGCTGCTGATACAGCTGGTATAGTAGCTCTAAGGCTTTACGCCATGAGCGCTGTCTGTAGGGGCGCCACTGAAATCCCTCTCGCGCCCGATTCTGAAAACAGCGCTGGGGTCCGCCGGGGCCGCCCTTCCACGCGTTAGCACGCGTTTGGCGGCCTCGTTGCTGGCTTGTCGCGGGGACTGCAGTTCAAGTTAGTGGGTGAGATTTTATCCATATTTCCAAGTGAAGGATATTTTTATGGCTGAAGAAAAGAGATAGAGATGGATCGGCGCTAGACGAGAGTGGTCGCATCTTCGGCGCCGCTGCAGGATGGCGAGCCCAATGTGCTTGAGCGTGAAGTGGAACCGTGCTCCACGGATGGCATGCCTTACCTGTAAATTAACACAAAAATGCAGAAACCTAACCTTTCAGTGCAGTTACCAAAGAGGTTTGACAAAACGATGTTATGTGCGATGAAATTATACTCTGTGGAACCGCACCCTAACCCGGCCAGTTGCACTGCCGGAGCAGACTTAAAAAAATGGAGTGAGGGGAAATTGATAGCCTCTTACGCTGCATTTAGAAATGCACCAATGATGTCGTCGTTTCTAAAACACTGCGATATGACACCGGTGGTAAGCATATCATCATGATCATCATCATCGTCAGCCTGACTACACCCACTGCAGGGCAAAGGCCTCTCCCATGTCTCTCCAATTAAACCTAACTTTTGCCAGCTGCATCCACCATTTGCCTGCAAACTTCTTAATCTCATCCGCCCACCCAACCTTCTGCCGCCTCCTGCTACGCTTACTTTCTCTTGGAACCCACTCCGTTACCCTTAAGGACCAGCGGTTATCTTGCCTTCACATTACATGCCCTGCCAAAGGCCACTTCTTTCTCTTGATTTCGACTAGGATGTTATTAACCCGCGTTTGTTCCCTCACCCACTCTGCCCACTTCCGGACTCTTAACATTACACCTATCATTTTTCTTTCCATGGCTCGCTGCGTTGTCCTTAACTTAAGCTGAACTCTTTTCCTTAGCCTCCACGTTTCAGCCCCGTAGGTGACTACCGGTAAGATAAAGCTGTTGTACGCTTTCCTCTTGAGGAAAATTGGTAAACTGCCACTCATGATCTGCGAGAATTTGCCATATGCGCTCCACCCCATTCTTATCCTTCTAGTTATCTCCCTCTCATGATCCGGATCAGCTGTCACTACCAGCCCTAAGTAGACGTATTCCGTCACAACTTCTAAGCTCTCGCTGCCAATTGCGATCTGTTGTTCCCTTGCTAGGCTGTTGAACTTACCTTGGTTTTCTGCATGTTTTTTTTAGACCCAACGAGCTGCTCTGCCTGTCTAACTCATTGATCTTGATTTGCAGTTCACCTCCTGAGTGACTCAGCAAGGCAATGTCATCAGCGAATCGCAGATTATTTAGGTATTCTCCATTTATTCTTATTCCCAACTGTTCACAATTCAGGCCCCGAAATACCTCCTGTAAACATGCGATGAACAGCATTGGCGAGATCGTGTCTCCTTGCCTGACGCCCTTCCTTATTGGAATTTTATTGCTGACTTTATGGAGGACTATAGTAGCTGTGCAGTTGCTATATATATCTTCCAGTATTTTGACATAAGGCTCTTCTACCGCCTGATTACGCAATGCCTGTATGACTGCTGAGGTTTCCACTGAGTCGAATGCTTTCTCGTAATCAATGAAAGCTATATATAGAGGTTGGTTATATTCTGTGCATTTCTCTATCACCTGATTGATAGTGTGAATATGATCTATTGTGGAATATCCTTTACGAAGCCTGCCTGATCATTTGATTGATTAAAGTCTAACGTTGCCCTGACAGTATTAGCGATTACCTTAGTAAATACTTTGTAGGCAACGGATAGTAAGCTGATCGGCCTGTAATTTTTCAAGTCCTTGGTGTCTCCCTTCTTATGAATTAAGATAATATTTGCTTTCTTCGAAGCTTCTGGTACAGTCGTGGTCAGAAGGCATTGCGTATACAGGGTGGCTAGTTTTTCTAGCACGATGTGCCCTCCATCCTTCAACAGATCTGCTGTTACCTGGTCCTCACCATCTGCTTTTCCCCTTTTCATTGCTTCTAAGGCTTTCTTTACTTCATCTTTCGTTACTGGCGGGATGACGCATTTCTGTGCACTGCTGTCTTCCTCATTAACGGTCTGATTACATTGGCTACTGTACAGATCTGTGTAGAACTCTTCGGCTACGTTAACTATCTTATCCATATTGCTAATGACATTGCCCTGCTTGTCTCTTAATGCATACATCTGGTTTTTACCTATGCCGAGTTTCCTTTTCACTGCTTTTAGGCTAGCTCCGTTCTTGAGAGCATGCTCGATTCTCTCCATATTAAACTTCTTTATGTCGGCTACCTTGCGCTTGTTTATTAATTTCGAAAGCTCTGCTATTTCTATTCTGTCCGTAGGGTTAGACGCCCTCATGCTTTCGCGCTTCTTAGTCAGATCTTTCGTCACCTGAGATAGCTTCCAGGTATCCTGTCGAACTATCCTACCGCCTATTTCTACTGCGCACTCCGTAATTATTGATGTCAGATTATCGTGAATTGTATGAACATCAAGATCGCCTTCCTCAGTTAAGGCCGAATATCTGTTTTGCAGCGCTATCCTGAACTCCTGTGCTTTCCCTCTTACGGCTAACTCGTTAATGGCCTTCTTCACTAGCTTCTTCCGTTCCCTCTTCAAGTCTAAGCTAAGTCTAGACCTTACCATTCTGTGGTCGCTACAACGCACCTTTCCGAGGACGGGCACATCCTGAATGATGCCAGGTTTAGCGCATAGTAAGAAGTCGATTTCATTTTTAGTTTCGCCATTGGGGCTCTTCCAGGTCCACTTCCTGTTTTCTCGTTTGCGGAAGAAGGTATTCATGATCCGTAAATTATTTTTATCCGCGTATTCGACGAATAACTCTCCCCTGATATTTCTAGAGCCTATCCCATAGTCACCTACCGCGTGGTCGTCAGCCTGCTTCTTTGCCCACCTTCGCATTGAAGTCGCCCATCAGTACAGTGTACTGCGATTTAATTTACTTTATTCATTGCCGATTCTACGTCCTCATAGAAACTTTCAATGGTCCTGTCATTATGGCGGGATGTTGGCGCGTACGCCTCCACCAATTTCAGCTCGTACCTCCTATTCAGCCTAATTACTATAGCTGCTACCCTCCCGTTAATACTATAGAGCTCCTCTACGTTGCCAGCTATATCCTTATTGGTGAGGAATCCCACACCTAGTTCTCGTCGATCACCCTAATCCGCGATAGCACAGTATGTGTCCGTCCTTTAGTGCTGTATACGCCTCACCTGTCCTCCTAGCTTCACTAAGCCCAATCACATCCCATTTAATTCCCGCTAATTCCTCGAACAGCACTGCTAGGCTAGCCTCACTAGATGAAGTTCTGGCGTTAAACGTTGCAGGTTCAGATTCAAATGGCGGCCTGTCCGGAGCCAGAGATTCTGAGCATCCTCCGCTGCCTCACAGGTCTGACCGCCGCCGTGGTCAGTTGCTCCGCTGCCGCTGGGGACTGAGGGCCGAGGGTCAATTGGTTTGACCATATAATGTTGTGGCTAAGGACTACATCAGGGTGGCGAAATCCTGCTCTGGTGAGGGAGTGCGTTGTCGGTTCTGGTCACTGAGATCAGGCCGCACTCCAGGCCTGGGTATGCAATTCCATCGAATCGCGGATTTTTTTTTTTTGAAACCCGGTGGAGAATTGCGCGGCACCAGGATTCGAACCCCTGTCCTCTTGCACGCGAAGCGGATGCTCTACCTCTACGGCATCGCTGCATGATCGTAAGCATATATAATGTGTCAAAGCACTCAGCGGAGCAGCTATAGCTACTGACATCGCACAGTACACGGGCCTCTAGCAATTCGCTTCCATCGAAGTCAGACCAGCGCGGCCGGGATCGAACCCGTGTCTTTCGCGTCAGCGGCCGAGCACCATAACCAATGAGTCACCGCGGCGATCCAGTGATTTATTTTTACTTGTTTATAACGGCGGTGGCCATTTCTTTGCACCTCGCTATATTTTAAGAATCAGTAATAGCATCGCTATTTTGTTTTGGTTCTTGCTTTGTCTCCCTTTAAAAAACGGGAACGCAAACTTACAGGCACCTGCATAAAAACTATTTGTGCTTGAAGCGAGTTCTTATTTCCAAATAAAATGCATGCATAGTGAGTCCTATTGAGACTGTTCGTTGTGTTGATCACACATGATCGTCGCTGAAAGATGCTATGTTGGGAACGGGCCCCTGCTAAAGGATGGAGTAAAAGAAGAAAGGGGTGCCATATTCTCCGGAATAAATTCGACCTCCTGGGTATCTTTAACGCGCACTGACACCACATAGCGCACGGGCGACTTTTGCTTTTCCCCTCATTCGAAACTCGAACCCGGGTGTTACGGTGCTTGCATAGAGAATCAAAATATTACCTAGTGCTTATATAGAGTTTCTAAATATTCTCTGCCTGGCGCCACCGTCTACGCGAGTTTCTTAAAGGGCACTTCATACACCATGGGTATCAAATCAAATCGTTTCATTTTGGTACTACTCAAAATGGCAGACACTTGCCAGTTATGCAGTATTTAGAACACCACAGCACATATGTAAATTGAAAAAAGGGCAGCAAAGTACAGCAAACAAGTGCACATAGGTTATAAGAAAGGCACAACCACTTCGACAGATATGTTGCATAAGACATTTAAGAATCAGAGTATTGCACATGAAATCGGGTAAGAAATTGCTTCCTCAACAGGCGTAGCGTCGGCTTAGTGTCATATTTGAATTAAGAGAAAAACTAGCGCCAAACTATGCAAACCACCACACAAGAACGAAGACGGGGCACAAGCGCGAACTAACAACTGAATTTTATTGAAGCCAGGATGCAGCTTATTTAAGGTGAAGCCTCAAGGGGAGAGAAGGGTGACACGGGTGTAGAAGGTGAACAAAGGCATCTGAGATCGCAGAAAAGGCAGGCAGCCAAAAATCCCACAAGAAAAAGAGAAGAGTTACTTGATAACTGAATCTAAAAATTGAAACTCGGAGGCAAGAAGAGATAAAGAAGGAGCACTGACAGACCTATACAGCCAAATTTCCTAATGTAGAAAGTCTCCAGACTAACACGTACAGTCTTATCTGTGCTTTTGCCAAGAATCTTCGTCTCATTCAACCGCGCCTCGCAAACGTCGAAGCTCATTATGTGCGCAACCAATTGTGCGTATTTATCTTTTAGGTCTGAAAAATTTCGGGCATGGTCCTCCAAACACTCCTTGATGCAGCGGCCGGTCTGGGAGGCATAAAACTTCCCACAAGTTAAGGGAATAGCGTAGACCACTCCTACGGAACACTTGGTAAACGAAGTATCGTGCTTTTTCTGGCAACCCGGCTTCCTTGAGTTGCAGATTCGGGGGCGCAACTTTTCCAGCTTGTTAGAAGCCGAAAACACGACACTTACGCCATACCTGTTGGCCACTTTCGTCAAGTTGTGCGAGGTCTTCTATGCATAAGGCACAACTAGCGGCTTCTGTGTCGCGCAACGATCTTCTCCGGTATCTCTTCGCGTTCCGTGCTTAAGTTTTTGAAAGGGGGTCTCGCAAACAGCAACCAACACATAGCAGGGGAACCCAGCCACCAAAAGTCGGCTCATCTGATTTCGAAAGCTATCTTGCAACTGATGAGGGCACGATTTCTTGAGAGAAGACTCCAGGGAATGCGACGCTATTGCTCTTTTTCCAGTATTGGAGTGCATAGAATCGTAAGGCAAAAGATCTTTTTATGCGCACGGGTAATAGCCCCAGCAAACGTGTCTTCCAAGGAAGGTTAGTTTTAAGCCTAAAAACTGTAAAACATTAGTGCCGGGCAGTTCATGGGTAAAAGTGAGCCCAAGTCCATGTTTGTCAAATGCATTTAAAACTTAACCTACTGTAGAGGTAGGTGAAGGACGTCTGCTTTTGTAAAATCACTAAAACATCGTCCACATACCTAAAAACGTTTAAAACCAGCCCTCACGCATAAACAAGATTATCTAAAGATTGATAAACCTTTGTTAAGAATATATCGCAAAGGATAGGGGCCACGCAGGACCCTATGCACACACCGTTGCGCTGCAAAAAAAGGAAGGTTGTCAAAATGTACAAAAGTAGCACCTAGGTAAAACTTAGGTAAAGGTGGCGTAAGTGTCGTCTTTTCGGCTCCGGCTTGCTGTCTGTCGCTTAAGTAGGATTTAATTCCAGTGGTGTGCCATGAACTCTGTACCGAGACAGTTTTGTTATAAGGATGCTGTGGCTTAAAGAGTCAAAAGCTTTCGTGAAGTCTATGGGCCCAGGGTATCAAAATTTGTATCAATATTATTCAATACAGTTTCTTTCAGAGTTAGGAGAAAAGTTTCGATTAATTTCCCTGCTCTGAAACCATGGAAGGTATCGCTGAAGACATTTTTAGTGCAAAACATTTCATGAGACGTGTTAACATAAGCTTTTCAAGCCCTTTCGAGAAGACGGGAATGATGCTTTTTGGCCTGTAATTAGCCGCGATGCTCTTATCACCACGTTTAAAAGTGACCGAAACTCAAGAAAATTTTATTTCAGCGGGAAAGACACCACATTCAAAAATTAAGTTAAATATGTACACTAACACTGGAAGAAGGAATTCCAATACATAATTTAGTGGATTGATTTGTAGATAAAGCAACGTTGTTATTCAAGATTTTGAATGTTCTGGACACTTCTGTTTCATAAGTGGGTTCCATAAAAAAAAACTGCTTACGGGGCTGCAAATTATATTTTCATCCGGTGTCAAAAAGTGCGCTGTTGCGCCTATGCTTACAAAATCCTTATTGAAGTAATCTGCAAGCGACCAGCTAGTGGGTTCTTTATCTTCAACAAGGATCTTATCTGGGGCTGAGTTCAAGCCCCTGCAGCCCAATACTTTGTCCACGACTTTCCAAGTTAGGCTGATCCCTAGATATATCTGCAAATAGGTGACGATAAGACGCGTGCTTTGCTGGTTTGATCTCCGCATTCAGCTTATTTCGTATCTTTCTGAATTCCTGAAAGGCCTGTGGCTCACGCGTGCACAGGAAGGAATGGTACAAGCGGGTTTTATGCGTTATCATTCTCATGTGACATCGCGTGAACCAGAACTTTTTTATTTTCCTTGAGCCTGTGCCTGTTTTGAAAGGGAAATATTGCCCGCATAAGCACACTGATGTTTCATTAAAAGCAGAATACGCCTCGAAGTTGAATCTGTATTCTGAGTGTTCGGAATGTTTGGTTACAGGATTGCAATCCTGTAGCCGAACATTCCGAAGACTCAAACCACAGAATCAACATCGATGAAACCAGCACCTTCGGAACCAAAATAAATTCCCAGAAAAGGCTCCTTCTCGAATCCTTGCACATCAAACTACCCCGAACAGCATCAACCGCACAAAAGGAAACCTGCCCCCAGTATATGCCCAGGGATTTCGCTCTGCAACTCAAAGAAAAAAAGTCACCACTGACCGCCTCCCCGCAGTGCGACAACATGACTCAAAGCATTACCCCTCCCCCACGTCTTTCGCATTACAGCTTTTATTCTTCTGACCCCCTCCTCCCCTTCATACTTAAAGACGCTGGCTACTGCTCCCAGTCACCCCTGATGAAGGAGCCGAGCCGGCTTCGTGAGGGGCTAGTTGGTACGACATTATGGAAAATATATGAATAACTGCGCGAAAAGGACGGGAAAAGAGAGAAGAAACAGAGAAACACACGAGACAAGCGCAGACTAACAACTTGTTTATTGCACCAACGCCTCCTTCCTTCGACAACAAAGCGCATGTGCACCAACAGCAAAGACAAAAGCCATAATCATGACGTCAAACCAAGAAACTCCAACTCCTGGTGGTACACGTGTATGGAAGCCTCGCTAACACATTTGTCAGGACCTAATCTCGCGATTTCCAAGGCTTCGATAACTTCACAACCTTTCTTATCCCTCGCGCGTCCGAAAATCTTAGTGGTGCCGAAAAGTGGAGTGCAATCTTTATCGTCATGCTCGCAGATCTTGCAATGGCTAGGCAGATGCTGCCCTCTAGAATCAGCTAAGGAATTGGCTTGCTCTAATAATCTAATGTTGATGCATCGGCCAGTTTGCCCTACGTCCACCTTACCACAGCTCAGCGGAATCTGATAGATTAAATTCACTCTGCATTGCACAAACTTGTTCCTGTGGTTGGTGCTGCACTAAATCTTCTTTTGCCTATCTGGTATGACCAAATTGCACAAATGCGACAGCATGCATGGTACCGAAAATAGGGCCTCTACGCCGAATTTACCGGCGACCCTCTTCAGGCCGTTCGAGACCCTGTGAACATAGGGAATTACTTCATACATCCGCCTCTCCTGGGCATCCGCCCCACGAGGCTTTGAGTTTGGGCGTAAGGACTTCAACAGGGACTCGGCGGCACACTGAAGGAGGGCCAGCGGAAAACCGGCAGACCGAAGGCGATCCACCTGTACATCAAAGCTAGCCTTAACCTTGTGAGGGCAGGACTTGGTTAACGATGCCCTGAGGCCAGTTGACGAAATACCCCTCTAGACCAACTTCGAATGAGACGAGTTGAAGGGCAGGAGTGCCTTTTTTGACGTAGGCATGTACGCCCAGCATAAGTGGTAAAGATTGTTAAAGAATAATTTTAAGTCTAAGAATTGCAAACAAGAATTTTCAGGATGTTCAATGGTAAAATTAAAACTGGCAAAAGCAGACTTAAAAGCCTCTAGAACCTCCATTGCCACCTGTGTCAAGTTATCGTTGCGGTCAATATTTAAAAGGATTAAAAAGTCATCTACGTATCGGAACACCCGAACGATGCGGTCGTCAGAAAGTACCCGCGATAGCGAGCAGTATATTTCAGCTAAAAGGATCTCAGCTAGAACGGGAGCTGCACACGAACCAATACAAATGCCACGTTTCTGCACGTAAAATTTATCCTGAAAACTCACAATCGTTGAAGAAATATACACATTAAGCAATTCCAAAAAACCTTTCACAGAAATACCACACGCATTCTGGTAAGCCACAGCACCAGATCGTTCAATATAGTTCCGGACTGCGCGGAAAAGGTCATCATGGGGAAGGGAGTAGAACAGCTCTTCGATATCAACCGAGAAGCCCGAGTTAACAGCAGAAAGGCTATCCCCAAACACTTGTGCCACTCGGTCCGAGCTGCTGACCTTGTACGGATCGTCGGGTGCCAGACTTCCCAGATGGCGCAGAAGGTACTGACTGACTACAGCTTGCCAGGATCCAGTCTCTGTAACAATGGCTCTAAAAGGGCACTCCGCCTTGTGGCTCTTGGCAGTGAAGAACACGGTGATCACAAGACCCTTGTACTTCACCACTTCACATTTTAGCCGGTCGAGATTCAGTTTCCTTAACAGGGCAACAGGGCAACCGCCTTTGCCTTCGCTTTGGACGGCTTCAGATCTGTGCTCCTAAAGTTCTTTAAGACAGCTGACATGGCCTTACCATTGAAAAGCTTCTGAGGCAAGACCACAAAGCCTCCTTTATCGGCCATCATCAAAGCGAGGTCAGAGTTTCTAAAATAGCTTGCCACATATCCCACTGTGGAATTTCCTCTCTTCTTGATTTTGAATGTGTTGCGGATCGTATCAACACATTCTAAATGGCAACGTTCTTTCTCCTCGCCTTGAACTTTGTCACCAATTCTATGCGCCGTCGCCAAGGCCTCGTGCTTGCTCAAGGGGACTTCCAGGCTAACCTTCGGGCCCTTGTTGAGGACAGTCTCAATGCTGTGTGGAACGACCGCCCGTCCAAGGTAGGAAACCGGAGCAGCACCAACCTGTTTCTTGCAAACCTTGGGCAAGCTCAGCCGCCGTAAGTTCCAAAGGAACTCGGCACTTGCTGCAGCCAGGACCTGGCAATCCCTGAGTGTCCGGAAGCGTGCAGGGCCCGTTCCCTTCCAGCTGAAGCACAGAAACCGTAGCCAGTCTTGCAATAGGCCGACGTGTCTCCAGCGTTCGCTTCTCAGAATCTTCGCGATTCTTTTCCAAATGTCCCTCGGAGCAGCCAGGAATCCCGAAGAAGAGCCCACCACCTCCGGCGGGCAGAGACTCTTTCGCAGGCCCAACCACCTGGCCTCGCAAGTTTTCGCAGCAATGAGGCTAGTGCCCGTAGCGCTTTGATCCTCGAAGGAAAGGGTACACAGAAAAGAGCCCCATGTAGACGAAATGAAATCTAGAAGAGTGCGGTGAGGGGCTAGTTGGTACGACATTATGAAAAATATATGAATAACTGCGCAAAAAGGACGGGACAAGAGAGAAGAAACACAGAAACACAGGAGACAAGCGCAGATTAAAAACTGGTTTATTGCACCAACGTTTATTTGTTTATTGCATCCGGGAACCCTAGGCCAAAGCGGCTAACAGTGACGCATGTGTTGTAAATGGTTTCTATCCCCTCGTTGTGGCATTTTTCTAGTTAGCCACAGCAGCTTGCTCGATGTGCCAGTGCCGGAGGCGAGCGGGCATCCGGGCACCCAAGGACAGAGCGGCTAACAGTGACGCGTGTGTTGTAAATGGTTTCTGTCCCTCGATGTGGCATTTTTCTAGTCAGCCACGGCAGCTTGATCGATGGCCCAGCGCCGGAGGCAATCGGGCATTCGGGGACCCTAGGCCAGTGCGGCTAAGAGTGACGCATGTGTTGTAAATTGTTTCATTCCCCTCGTTGTAGCATTTTTATGGTTAGCTACGGCAGCTTGCTCGATGTGCCAGCGCCCGAGGCGAGCGGGCATCCGGTCACCCTAGGCCAGAGCAGCTAACAGTGACGCATGCGTTGTAAATGGTTTCTTTCCCCTCGTTGTGACACTTTTCTAGTTCGCCACGACAGCTTGCTCGATGGGCCAGCGCCGGAGGCGAGCGGGCATCCGGGCACCCTAGGCCACAGCGGCTAACAGTGATGCATGTGTTTTAAATGATTTCTTTCCGCTCGATGTGACAATTTTCTAGTTCGCCACGGCAGCTTGCTCGATGGGCCAGCGGCGGAGGCGAGCGGGCATCCGGGCACCCTAGGCCTCAGCGGCTAATTGTGACGCATGTGTTTTAAATGACTTCTTTCCCCTCGTTGTGCCATTTTTCTACTTAGCCACGGCAGCTTGCTCGATGGGCCAACGCTGGAGGCGAGTGGGCATCCGGGCACTCTAAGCCAGAGCGGCTAACAGTGACGCATGTGTTGCAAATGGTTGCTTTCCCCTCGTTGTGGCACTTTTCTTGTTCGCCACGGCAGCTTGATCGATGGGCCAGCGCCGGAGGCGATCGGGCATCCGTGCACATTAGGCCTAGAGCGGCTAACAGTGACGCATGTCTTGTAAATGATTTCTTTCCCCTCGTTGTGGCATTTTTCTAGTTAGCCACTGCAGCTTGCTCGATGTTCCAGCGCCGGAGGCGATCGGGCATCGGGGCACCCTATTCCAGAGCGGCTAACATTGACGTATGTGTTTTAAATGATATTATTCCCCTCGATGTGACATTTTTCTTGTTCGCCACGGCAGCTTGATCGATGGGCCAGCGCCGGAGGCGATCGGGTATCCGGGCACATTAGGCCTAGAGCGGCTAACAGTGACGCATGTGTTGCAAATGGTTGCTTCCCCTCGTTGTGGCACTTTTCTTGTTAGCCACGGCAGCTTGCTCGATAGGCCAGCGCCGGAGGCGAGCGGGCATCCGGGCACCCTGTTCCAGAGCGTCTAACTGTGACGCATGTGTTTTAAATGATTTCTTTCCCCTTGATGTGACAATTTTCTTGTTCGCCACGGCAGCTTGATCGATGGGCCAGCGCCGGAGGCGATCGGGCATCCTGGCACATTAGGCCTAGAGCGGCTAACAGTGACGCATGTCTTGTAAATGATTTCTTTCCCCTCGTTGTGGCATTTTTCCAGTTAGCTACGGCAGCTTGCTCGATGTGCCAGCGCCCGAGGCGAGCGGGCATCCGGTCACCCTAGGCCAGAGCAGCTAACAGTGACATATGTGTTCCAAATGGTGTCTTTCCCTTCGTTGTGGCATTTTTCTAGTTAGCCACGGCAGCTTGCTCGATGGGCCAAGGCCGGAGGCGATCTGGCATCCGGGCACCCTAAGCCAGAGCGGCTAACAGTGACGCATGTGTTGTAAATGGTTTCATTCATTTCGTTGTGGCATTTTTCTAGTTAACTACGGCAGCTTGCTCGATGTGCCAGCGCCGGAGGCGAGCGGGCATCCGGGCACCCTAGGCCAGAGCAGCTAACAGTAACGCATGTGTTGCAAATGGTTTCTTTCCTCTCGTTGTGGCCCTTTTCTAGTTAGCCACGGCAGCTTGCTCGATGGGCCAGCGCCGGAGGCGAGCGGGCATCCGGGCACCCTAGGCCACAGCGGCTAACAGTGACGCATGTGTTTTAAATGATTTCTTTCCCCTCGTTGTGGCATTTTTCTAGTTAGCCACGGCAGCTTGCTCGATGGGCCAAGGCCGGAGGCGATCTGTCATCCGGGCACCCTAAGCCAGAGCGGCTAACAGTGACGCATGTGTTGTAAATGGTTTCATTCATTTCGTTGTGGCATTTTTCTAGTTAACTACGGCAGCTTGCTCGATGTGCCAGCGCCGGAGGCGAGCGGGCATCCGGGCACCCTAGGCCAGAGCAGCTAACAGTAACGCATGTGTTGCAAATGGTTTCTTTCCTCTCGTTGTGGCCCTTTTCTAGTTAGCCACGGCAGCTTGCTCGATGGGCCAGCCCCGGCGGCGAGCGGGCATCCGGGCACCCTAGGCCACAGCGGCTAACAGTGACGCATGTGTTTTAAATGATTTCTTTCCCCTCGATGTGGCATTTTTCTAGTCAGCCACGGCAGCTTGATCGATGGCCCAGCGCCAGAGGCGATCGGGCATTCGGTGACCCTAGGCCAGAGCGGCTAAGAGTGACGCATGTGTTGTAAATGGTTTCATTCCCCTCGTTGTGGCATTTTTATGGTTAGCTACGGCAGCTTGCCCGATGTGCCAGCGCCCGAGGCGAGCGGGCATCCGGGCACCCTAGGCCAGAGCAGCTAACAGTGACGCATGCGTTGTATATGGTTTCTTTCCCCTCGTTGTGGCACTTTTCTAGTTCGCCACGCCAGCTTGCTCGACGGGCCAGCGCCGGAGGTGAGCGGGCATCCGGGCACCCTAGGCCACAGCGGCTAAAGGTGACGCATGTGTTTTAAATGATTTCTTTCCGCTCGATGTGACATTTTTCTAGTTAGCCACTGCAGCTTGCTCGATGGGCCAGCGCCGGAGGCGAGCGGACATCTGGGCACCCTAGGCCGGAGCGGCTAACAGTGACGCATGTGTTGTAAATGGTTTCTTTCCCCTCGCTGTGGCATTTTTCTAGTTCGCCACGGCAGCTTGCTCGATGGGCCAGCGGCGAAGGCGAGCGAGCATCCGGACACCCTAGGCCACAGCGGCTAATAGTGACGCATGTGTTTTAAATGATTTCTTTCCCGTCGATGTGACATTTTCTTGTTAGCCACGGCAGCTTGCTCGGTGGCCCAGCGTCGGAGGCGATCGAGCATCCGGGTAGCCTAGGCCAGAGCGGCTAACAGTGACGCAAGTGTTGTAAGTGGTTTCTTTCCCCTCGTCGTGGCATTTTTCTTGTTAGCCACGGCAGCTTGCTCGATGGGCCAGCGCCGGAGGCGAGCGGGCATCCGGGCACCCTAGTCCAGAACAGATAACAGTGACGCATGTGTTGTAAATGGTTTCTTTCCCCTCGTTGTGTTCATTTTTCTACTTAGCCACTGCAGCTTGCTCGATGGGCCGGCGCTGGGGGCGAGTGGGCATCCGGGCACCCTAGGCCAGAGCGGCGAACAGTGACGCATGTGTTGCAGATGGTTGCTTTCCCCTTGTTGTGGCACTTTTCTAGTTAGCCACGGCAGCTTGCTCGATGGGCCAGCGCCGGAGGCGAGCGGGCATCCGGGCACCCTAGGCCAGAGTGGCTAACAGTGACGCATGTGTGGTAAATGGTTTCTTTCCCCTCGTTGTGGCACTTTTCCTGTTCGCCACGGCAGCTTGATCGACCGGCCAGCGCCGGAGGCGATCGGGCATCCGGGCACCCTAGGCCTGAGCGGCTAACAGTGACGCATGTGTTGTAAATGATTTCTATCCCCTCGTTGTAGCATTTTTCTAGTTAGCCACAGCAGATTGCTTGATCGGCCAGCGCCGGAGGCGAGCGGGCATCCGGGCACCCTAGGCCAGAGCTGCTAACAGTGACGCATGTGTAGTAAATGGCTTCTTTCTCCTCGTTGTGGCATTTTTCTAGTTAGCTACTGCAGCTTGATTGATGGGCCAGCGCTGGAGGCGATCTGGCCTCCGGGCACATTAGGCCTAGAGCGGCTAACAGTGACGCATGTCTTGTAAATGATTTCTTTCCCCTCGTTGTGGCATTTTTTCTAGTTAGCCACGGCAGCTTGCTCGATGTTCCAGTGCCGGAGGCGATCGGGCATCGGGGCACCCTGTTCCAGAGCGTCTAACTGTGACGCATGTGTTTTAAATGATTTCTTTACCCTTGATGTGACATTTTTCTTGTTCGCCACTGCAGCTTGATCGATGGGCCAGCGCCGGAGGCGATCGGGCATCCGGGCACATTAGGCCTAGAGCGGCTAACAGTGACGCATGTGTTGTAAATGGTTTCTTTCCCCTCGTTGTGGCATTTTTCTAGTTAGCCACGGCAGATTGCTCGATGGGCCAGTGCCGGAGGCAATCGGGCATCCGGGCACCCTAGGCCACAGCGGCTAACTTTGACGCATGTGTTTTAAATGACTTGTTTCCCCTCGTTGTGCCATTTTTCTTCTTAGCCACGGCAGCTTGCTCGATGGGCCAGCGCTGGAGGCAAGTGGGCATCCGGGCACCCTAGGCCAGAGCAGCTAACAGTGACGCATGTGTTGCAAATGGTTGCTTTCCCCTCGTTGTGGCATTTTTCTAGTTAGCCACGGCAGCATGCTCGATGTTCCAGCGCCAGAGGCGAGCGGGCATTCGGGCACCCTAGGCCAGAGCGAATAAAAGGGAAGCATGTGTTGTAGATGGTATCTTTCCCCTCGTTGTGGCATTTTTCTAGTTAGCCACAGCAGCTTGCTCGATGGGACAGCGCCGGAGGCGATCGGGCATCTGGGCACCCTAGCCCAGAGCAGCTAACAGTGACGCATGTGTTTTAAATGATTTCTTTCCCCTCGATGTGGCATTTTTCTAGTCAGCCACAGCAGCCTAATCGATGGCCCAGCGTCGGAGGCGTTCGAGCATCCGGGGACCCTAGGCCAGAGCGGCTAACAGGGAGGCATGTGTTGCAAATGGATTCTTTCCCCCCGTTGTGGCACTTTTCTAGTTCGCCACGACAGCTTGCTCGACGGGCCAGCGCCGGAGGCGAGCGGGAATCCGGGCACCCTAGGCCACAGCGGCTATCAGTGACGCATGTGTTTTAAATGATTTCTTTCCGCTCGATGTGACATTTTTCTAGTTAGCCACTGCACCTTGCTCGATGGGCCAGCGCCGGAGGCGAGCGGACATCCGGGCACCCTAGGCCGGAGCGGCTAACAGTGACGCATGTGTTGTAAATGGTTTCTTTCCCCTCGTTGTAGCATTTTTCTACTAAGCCACAGCAGATTGCTCGATGGGGCAGCGCCGGAGGCGATTGCGCATCTGGGCACCCTAGGCCAGAGCAGCTAACAGTGACGCATGTGTTTTAAAAGATTTCTTTCCCCTCGATGTGGCATTTTTCTAGTTAGCTACTGCAGCTTGATCGATGTGCCAGCGCCGGAGGCGAGCGGGCGTCCGGGCACCCTAGGCCAGAGCGGCTAACAGTGACGCATGTGTTGTAAATGGTTTCTTTCCCCTCGTTGTGGCATTTTTCTAGTTAGCCACAGCAGCTTGCTCGATGGGCCAGCGCCGGAGGCGATCGGGCATCTGGGCACCCTAGCCCCGAGCAGCTAACAGTGACGCATGTGTTTTAAATGATTTCTTTTCCCTCGATGTGGCATTTTTCTAGTCAGCCACGGCAGCTTGATCGATGGCCCTGCGCCGGAGGCAATCGGGCATTCGGGGACCCTAGGCCAGAGCGGCTATGAGTGACGCATGTGTTGTGAATTGTTTCATTCCCCTCGTTGTGGCATTTTTATAGTTAGCTACGGCAGCTTGCTCGATATGCCAGCGCGCGAGGCGAGCGGGCATCCGGTCACCCTAGGCCAGAGCAGCTAACAGTGACGCATGCGTTGTAAATGGTTCTTTCCCCTCGTTGTGGCACTTTTCTAGTTCGCCACGACAGCTTGCTCGATGGGCCAGCGCCGGAGGCGAGCGGGCATCCGGGCACCCTAGGCCACAGCGGCTAACAGTGACGCATGTGTTTTAAATGATTTCTTTCCGCTCGATGTGACATTTTTCTTGTTAGCCACACGGCAGCTTGCTCGATGGGCCAGCGCCGGAGTCGAGCGGACATCCGGGCACCCTAGGCCGGAGCGGCTAACAGTGACGCATGTGTTGTAAATGGTTTCTATCCCCTAGTTGTGGCATTTTTCTAGTTCGCCACGGCAGCTTGCTCGATGGGCCAGCGGCGGAGGCGAGCGGGCATCCGGGCACCCTAGGCCACAGCGGCTAACAGTGACGCATGTGTTTTAAATGACTTGTTTCCCCTCGTTATGCCATTTTTTCTACTTAGCCACGGCAGCTTGATCGATGGGCCAGCGCTGTTGGCGAGTGGGCATCCGGGCACCCTAGGCCAGAGCAGCTAACAGTGACGCATGGGTTGCAAATGGTTGCTTTCCCCTCGTTGTGGCACTTTTCTTGTTCGCCACGGCAGCTTGATCGATGGGCCAGCGCCGGAGGCGATCGGGCATCCGGGAACATTAGGCCTAGAGCGGCTAACAGTGACGCATGTCTTGTAAATGATTTCTTTCCCCTCGTTGTGGCATTTTTCTAGTTAGCCACGGCAGCTTGATCGATGTTCCAGCGCCAGAGGCGAGCGGGCATCCGGGCACCCTAGGCCAGAGCGAATAAAAGGGAAGCATGTGTTGTAAATGGTTTCTTTCCCCTCGTTGTGGCATTTTTCTTGTTAGCCACAGCAGCTTGCTCGATGGTCCAGTGCCGGAGGCGATCGGGCATCTGGGCACCCTAGCCCAGAGCAGCTAACAGTGGCGCATGAGTTTTAAAAGATTTCTTTCCCCTCGATGTGGCATTTTTCTAGTCAGCCACGGCAGCCTGATCGATGGCCCAGCGTCGGAGGCGATCGGGCATTCGGGGACCCTAGGCCGGAGCGGCTAACTGTGACGCATGTGTTGCAAATGGTTTCTTTCCCCTGGTTGTGCCACTTTTCTAGTTAGCCGCGGCAGCTTGCTCGATGGGCCAGCGCCGGAGGCGTGCGGGCATCCGGGCAACCTACGCCAGAGCGGCTGACAGTGACGCATGTGTTTTAAATGATTTCTTTCCGCTCGTTGTGACATTTTTCTAGTTAGCCACTGCAGCTTGCTCGATGGGCCAGCGCCGGAGGCGAGCGGGCATCCGGGCACCCTAGGCCACAGCGGCTATCAGTGAGGCATGTGTTTTAAATGATTTCTTTCCGCTCGATGTGACATTTTTCTAGTTAGCCACTGCACCTTGCTCGATGGGCCAGCGCCGGAGGCGAGCGGACATCCGTGCACCCTATGCCGGAGCGGCTAACAGTGACGCATGTGTTGTAAATCGTCTTTTTCTTTCGTTGTAGCATTTTTCTACTTAGCCACAGCAGATTGCTCGATGGGCCAGCGCCGGAGGCGATTGCGAATCTGGGCACCCTAGGCCAGAGCAGCTAACAGTGACGCATGTGTTTTAAAAGCGTTGTGGCACTTTTCTTGTTAGCCACGGCAGCTTTCTCGATGGGCCAGCGCCGGAGGCGCGCGGGCATCCGGGCTCCCTAGGCCAGAGCAGCTAACAGTGACGCATGTGTTGCAAATGGTTGCTTTCCCCTCGATGTGGCATTTCTCTAGTTAGCTACTGCAGCTTGCTCGATGTGCCAGCGCCGGAGGCGAGCGGGCGTCCGGGCACCCTAGGCCAGAGCGGCTAACAGTGACGCATATGTTGTAAATGCTTTCTTTCCCGCCGTTGTGGCATTTTTCTAGTTAGCCACAGCAGCTTGCTCGATGGGCCAGCGCCGGAGGCGATCGGGCATCTGGGCACCCTAGCCCAGAGCAGCTAACAGTGACGCATGTGTTTTAAATGATTTCTTTTCCCTCGATGTGGCATTTTTCTAGTCAGCCACGGCAGCTTGATCGATGGCCCTGCGCCGGAGGCAATCGGGCATTCGGGGACCCTAGGCCAGAGCGGCTATGCGAGACGCATGTGTTGTGAATTGTTTCATTCCCCTCGTTGTGGCATTTTTATAGTTAGCTACGGCAGCTTGCTCGATATGCCAGCGCGCGAGGCGAGCGGGCATCCGGTCACCCTAGGCCAGAGCAGCTAACAGTGACGCATGCGTTGTAAATGGTTCTTTCCCCTCGTTGTGGCACTTTTCTAGTTCGCGACGACAGCTTGCTCGATGGGCCAGCGCCGGAGGCGAGCGGACATCCGGGCACCCTAGGCCGGAGCGGCTAACAGTGATCCATGTGTTGTAAATGGTTTCTTTCCCCTCGTTGTGGGATTTTTCTAGTTCGCCACGGCAGCTTGCTCGATGGGCAAGCGGCAGAGGCGAGCGGGCATCCGGGCACCCTAGGCCACAGCGGCTAATTGTGACGCATGTGTTTTAAATGACTTCTTTCCCCTCGTTGTGCCATTTTTCTACTTAGCCACGGCAGCTTGCTCGATGGGCCAGCGCTGTTAGCGAGTGGGCATCCGGGCACCCTAAGCCAGAGCGGCTAAAAGTGACGCATGTGTTGCAAATGGTTGCTTTCTCCTCGTTGTGGCACTTTTCTTGTTCGCCACGGCAGCTTGATCGATGGGCCAGCGCCGGAGGCGATCGGGCATCCGGGCACATTAGGCCTAGAGCGGCTAACAGTGACGCATGTCTTGTAAATGATTTCTTTCCCCTCGTTGAGGCATTTTTCTAGTTAGCCACGGCAGCTCGCTCGATGTTCCAGCGCCGGAGGCGATCGGGCATCGGGGCACCCTATTCCAGAGCGGCTAACTGTGACGCATGTGTTTTAAATGATTTCTTTCTCCTCGATGTGACATTTTTCTTGTTCGCCACGGCAGCTTGATCGATGGGCCAGCGCCGGAGGCAATCGGGCATCCGGGCACAATAGGCCTAGAGCGGCTAACAGTGACGCATGTGTGGCAAATGGTTGCTTCCCCTCGTTGTGGCACTTTTCTTGTTAGCCACGGCAGCTTTCTCGATGGGCCAGCGCCGGAGGCGCGCGGGCATCCGGGCTCCCTAGGCCAGAGCAGCTAACAGTGACGCATGTGTTGCAAATGGTTGCTTTCCCCTCGTTGTGTCACTTTTCTTTTTCGCCACGGCAGCTTGATCGATGGGCCAGCGCCGGAGGCGATCGGGCATCCGGGCACATTAGGCCTAGAGCGGCTAACAGTGACGCATGTCTTGTAAATGATTTCTTTCCCCTCGTTGTGGCATTTTTCTAGTTAGCCACGGCAGATTGCTCGATGTTCCAGCGCCAGAGGCGAGCGGGCATCCGGGCACCCTAGGCCAGAGCGAATAGAAGGGAAGCATGTGTTGTAAATGGTTTCTTTCCCCTCGTTGTGGCGTTTTTCTAGTTAGTCACAGCAGCTTGCTGAATGGGCCAGCGCCGGAGGCGATCGGGCATCTGGGCACCCTAGCACAGAGTAGCTAACATTGACGCATGTGCTTTAAATGATTTCTTTCCCCTCGATGTGGCATTTTTCTAGTCAGCCACGGCAGCTTGATCGATGGCCCAGCGCCAGAGGCGATCGGGCATTCGGGGACCCTAGGCCAGAGCGGCTAAGAGTGACGCATGTGTTGTAAATGGTTTCTTTCCCCTCGTTGTGGCACTTTTCTAATTCGCCACGACAGCTTGCTCGATGGGCCAGCGCCGGAGGCGAGCGGGCATCCGGGCACCCTAGGCCACAGCGGCTAACAGTGACGCATGTGTTTTAAATGATTTCTTTCCGCTCGATGCGACATTTTTCTAGTTAGCCACTGCAGCTTGCTCGATGGGCCAGCGCCGGAGGCGAGCAGACATCCGGGCACCCTAGGCCACAGCGGCTAATAGTGACGCATGTGTTTTAAATGATGTCTTTCCTCTCGTTTTGGAATTTTTTCTAGTTAGCCACGGCAGCTTGCTCGATGGGCCAGCGCCTGAGGCGAGCGGGCATCCAGGCACCCTAGGCTAGAGATGCTAACAGTGACGCATGTGTTGTAAATGGTTTCTTTCCCCACCTTGTGGCATTTTTCTAGTTAGCCACGGCAGCTTGCTCGATGGGCCAGCGCCGGAGGCGATCAGGCATTCGCGGACCCTAGGCCAGAGCGGCTAACAGTGACGCATATGTTCCAAATGGTTTCTTTCCCCTCGTTGTGGCATTTTTCTTGTTAGCTACTGCAGCTTGCTCGATGGGCCAGCTCCGGAGGCGATCTGGCATTCGGGCACACAAAGCCAGAGCGGCTAACAGTGACGCCTGTGTTGTAAATGGTTTCATTCCCTTCGTTGTGGCATTTTTCTGTTTAGCTACGGCAGCTTGCTCGATGTGCCAGCGCCGGAGGCGAGCGGGCATCCGGGCACCCTAGGCCAGAGCAGCTAACAGTAACGCATGTGTTGTAAATGATTTCTTTCCGCTCGATGTGACATTTTTCTAGTTAGCCACGGCAGCTTGCTCGATGGGCCAGCGCCGGAGGCGATCGGGCATCCTGGCACACTAGGCCAGAGCGGCTAACGGTGACGCATGTGTTGTAAATGGTTTCTTTCCCCTCCTTGTGGCATTTTTCTAGTTAGCCACGGCAGCTTGCTCGATGGGCAAGCGCCGGAGGCGAGCGGGCATTCGGGCACCCTAGGCCAGAGCGGCTAACAGTGACGCATGTGTTGTAAATGGTTTCATTCCCCTCGTTGTGGCATTTTTCTGGTTCGCCACGGCAGCTTGCTGGATGAGCCAGCGCCGGAGGCGATCGGGCATCCTGGCACACTAGGCCAGAGCGGCTAACGGTGACGCATGTGTTGTAAATGGTTTCTTTCCCCTCCTTGTGGCATTTTTCTAGTTAGCCACGGCAGCTTGCTCGACATGCCAGCTCCGGAGGCGGGCGGGCATCCGGGCAACCTACGCCAGAGCGGCTGACAGTGACGCATGTGTTTTAAATGATTTCTTTCCGCTCGATGTGACATTTTTCTAGTTGGCCACGGTAGCTTGCTCGATGGGCCAGCGCCGGAGGCGAGCGGACATCCGGGCACCCTAGGCCGGAGCGGCTAACAGTGACCCATGTGTTGTAAATGGTTTCTTTCCCCTCGTTGTGGCATTTTTCTAGTTCGCCACGGCAGCTTGCTGGATGGGCAAGCGGCGGAGGCGAGCGGGCATCCGGGCACCCTAGGCCACAGCGGCTAATTGTGACGCATGTGTTTTAAATGACTTCTTTCCCCTCGTTGTGCCATTTTTCTAGTTAGCCACGGTAGCTCGCTCGATGTTCCAGCGCCGGAGGCGATCGGGCATCGGGGCACCCTATTCCAGAGCGGCTAACTGTGAAGCATGTGTTTTAAATGATTTCTTTCCCCTCGATGTGACATTTTTCTTGTTCGCCACGGCAGCTTGATCGATGGGCCAGCGCCGGAGGTGATCGGGCATCCGGGCACATTAGGCCTAGAGCGGCTAACAGTGACGCATGTGTTGCAAATGGTTGCTTTCCCCTCGTTGTGGCACTTTTCTTGTTAGCCACGGCAGCTTGCTCGATGGGCCAGCGCCGGAGGCGCGCGGGCATCCGGGCTCCCTAGGCCAGAGCAGCTAACAGTGACGCATGTGTTGCAAATGGTTGCTTTCCCCTCGTTGTGGCACTTTTCTTGTTCGCCACGGCAGCTTGATCGATGGGCCAACGCCGGAGGCGATTGGGCATCCGGGCACATTAGGCCTAGAGCGGCTAACAGTGACGCATGTCTTGTAAATGATTTTTTTCCCCTCGTTGTGGCATTTTTCTAGTTAGCCACGGCAGATTGCTCGATGTTCCAGCGCCAGAGGCGAGCGGGCATCCGGGCACCCTAGGCCAGAGCGAATAAGCATGTGAAGGGAAGCATGTGTTGTAAATGGTTTCTTTCCCCTCGTTGTGGCGTTATTCTAGTTAGTCACAGGAGCTTGCTGAATGGGCCAGCGCCGGAGGCGTTCGGGCATCTGGGCACCCTAGCCCAGAGCAGCTAACAGTGACGCATGTGTTTTAAATGATTTCTTTCCCCTCGATGTGGCATTTTTCCAGTCAGCCACGGCAGCTTGATCGATGGCCCAGCGTCGGAGGCGATCGAGCATCCGGGGACCCTAGGCCAGAGCGGTTAATAGTGACGCATTTGTTGTAAATGGTTTCTTTCCCCTCGTTGTGGCCCTTTTCTAGTTAGCCACGGCAGCTTGCTCGATGGGCCAGCGCCGGAGGCGAGCGGGCATCCGGGCACCCTAGGCCACAGCGGCTAACAGTGACGCATGTGTTTTAAATGATTTCTTTCCCCACGATGTGCCATTTTTCTAGTCAGCCACGGCAGCTTGATCGATGGCCCAGCGCCAGAGGCGATCGGGCATTCGGGGACCCTAGGCCAGAGCGGCTAAGAGTGACGCATGTGTTGTAAATGGTTTCTTTCCCCTCGTTGTGGCATTTTTCTAGTTCGCCACGGCAGCTTGCTCGATAGGCCAGCGCCGGAGGCGAGCGGGCATCCGGGCACCCTAGGCCAGAGCGGCTAACAGTGACGCATGAGTTCTAAATGGATTCTTTCCCCTCGTTGTGGCACTTTTCTAGTTCGCCACGACAGCTTGCTCGATGGGCCAGCGCCGGAGGCGAGCGAGCATCCGGGCACCCTAGGCCACAGCGGCTAACAGTGACGCATGTGTTTTAAATGATTTCTTTCAGCTCGATGCGACATTTTTCTAGTTAGCCACTGCAGCTTGCTCGATGGGCCAGCGCCGGAGGCGAGCGGACATCCGGGCACCCTAGGCCACAGCGGCTAACAGTGACGCATGTGTTTTAAAAGATATCTTTCCGCTCGATGTGACATTTTTCTAGTTAGCCACGGCAGCTTGCTCGATCGGCCAGCGCTGTTGGCGAGTGGGCATCCGGGCACCCTAAGCCGGAGCGGCTAACAGTGACGCATGTGTTGCAAATGGTTGCTTTCCCCTCGTTGTGGCACTTTTCTTGTTCGCCACGGCAGCTTGATCGATGGGCCAGCGCCGGAGGCGATCGGGCATCCGGGCACATTAGGCCTAGAGCGGCTAACACTGACGCATGTCTCTTAAATGATTTCTTTCCCCTCGTTGTGGCATTTTTCTAGTTAGCCACGGCAGCTTGCTCGATGTTCCAGCGCCGGAAGCGATCGGGCATCGGGGCACCCTATTCCAGAGCGGCTAACTGTGACGCATGTGTTTTAAATGATTTCTTTCCCCTCGATGTGACATTTTTCTTGTTCGCCACGGCAGCTTGATCGAGTGGCCAGAGCCGGAGGCGATCGGGCATCCGGGCACATTAGGCCTAGAGCGGCTAACAGTGACGCATGTGTTGCAAATGGTTGCTTTCCCCTCGTTGTGGCACTTTTCTTGTTCGCCACGGCAGCTTGATCGCTGGGCCAGCGCCGGAGGCGATCGGGCATCTGGGCACATTAGGCCTAGAGCGGCTAACAGTGACGCATGTCTTGTAAATGATATCTTTCCCCTTGATGTGGCATTTTTCTAGTCAGCCACGGCAGCTTGATCGATGGCCCAGCGTCGGAGGCGATCGAGCATCCGGGGACCCTAGGCCAGAGCGGTTAACAGTGACGCATGTGTTGTAAATGGTTTCTTTCCCCTCGTTGTGGCCCTTTTCTAGTTAGCCACGGCAGCTTGCTCGATGGGCCAGCGCCGGAGGCGAGCGGGCATCCGGGCACCCTAGGCCACAGCGGATAACAGTGACGCATGTGTTTTAAATGATTTCTTTCCCCACGATGTGGCATTTTTCTAGTCAGCCACGGCAGCTTGATCGATGGCCCAGCGCCAGAGGAGATCGGGCATTCGTGGACCCTAGGCCAGAGCGGCTAAGAGTGACGCATGTGTTGTAAATGGTTTCTTTCCCCTCGTTGTGGCATTTTTCTAGTTCGCCACGGCAGCTTGCTCGATAGGCCAGCGCCGGAGGCGAGCGGGCATCCGGGCACCCTAGGCCAGAGCGGCTAACAGTGACGCATGAGTTCTAAATGGCTTCTTTCCCCTCGTTGTGGCATTTTTCGACTTAGCCACGGCAGCTTGCTCGATGGGCCAGCGCTGGTGGCGAGTGGGCATCGGGGCACCCTAGGTCAGAGCGGCTAACAGTGACGCATGTGTTGCAGATGGTTGCTTTCCCCTCGTTGTGGCACTTTTCTTGTTAGCCACGGCAGCTTGCCCGATGTGCCAGCGCCCGAGGCGAGCGGGCATCCGGGCACCCTAAGCCAAAGCAGCTAACAGTGACGCATGCGTTGTAAATGGTTTCTTTCCCCTCGTTGTGGCACTTTTCTAGTTTGCCACGACAGCTTGCTCGATGGGCCAGCGCCGGAGGCGAGCGGGCATCCGGGCACACTAGGCCACAGCGGCTAACAGTGACGCATGTGTTTTAAATGATTTCTTTCCGCTCGATGCGACACTTTTGTAGTTAGCCACTGCAGCTTGCTCGATGGGCCAGTGCCGGAGGCGAGCGGACATCCGGGCACCCTAGGCCACAGCGGCTAACAGTGACGCATGTGTTTTAAATGATTTCCTTCCGCTCGATGTGACATTTTTCTAGTTAGCCACGGCAGCTTGCTCGATGGGCCAGCGCCGGAGGCGAGCGGACTTCCGGGCACCCTAGGCCGGAGCGGCTAACAGTGACCCATGTGTTGTAATTGGTTTCTTTCCCCTCGTTGTGGCATTTTTCTAGTTCGCCACGGCAGCTTGCTCGATGGGCCAGCGGCGGAGGCGAGCGGGCATCCGGGCACGCTAGGCCACAGCGGCTAATTGTGACGCATGTGTTTTAAATGACTTCTTTCCCCTCGTTGTGCCATTTTTCTACTTAGCCACGGCAGCTTGCTCGATGGGCCAGCGCTGTTGGCGAGTGGGCATCCGGGCACCCTAAGCCAGAGCGGCTAACAGTGACGCATGTGTTGCAAATGGTTGCTTTCCCCTCGTTGTGGCACTTTTCTTGTTCGCCACGGCAGCTTGATCGATGTGCCAGCGCCGGAGGCGATCGGGCATCCGGGCACATTAGGCCTAGAGCGGCTAACAGGGACGCATGTCTTGTAAATGATTTCTTTCCCCTCGTTGTGGCATTTTTCTAGTTAGCCACGGCAGCTTGCTCGATGTTCCAGCGCCGGAGGCGATCGGGCATCGGGGCACCCTATTCCAGAGCGGCTAACTGTGACGCATGTCTTGTAAATGATTTCTTTCCCCTCGATGTGACATTTTTCTTGTTCGCCACGGCAGCTTGATCGATGGGCCAGCGCCGGAGCCGATCGGGCATCCGGGCACATTAGGCCTAGAGCGGCTAACAGTGACGCATGTGTTTTAAATGATTTCTTTCCCCACGACGTGGCATTTTTCTAGTCAGCCACGGCAGCTTGATCGATGGCCCAGCGCCAGAGGCGATCGGGCATTCGGGGACCCTAGGCCAGAGCGGCTAACAGTGATGCATGTGTTGTAAATGGTTTCTTTCCCCTCGTTGTAGCATTTTTCTACTTAGCCACAGCAGATTGCTCGATAGGCCAGCGCCGGAGGTGATCGTGCATCTGGGCACCCTAGGCCAGAGCAGCTAACAGTGACGCATGTGTTGCAAATGGTTGAATGGTTGCTTTCCCCTCGTTGTGGCACTTTTCTTGTTCGCCACGGAAGCTTGATCGATGGGCCAGCGCTGGAGGCGATCGGGCATCCGGGCACATTAGGCATAGAGCGGCTAACAGTGACGCATGTCTTGTAAATGATTTCTTTCCCCTCGTTGTGGCATTTTTTCTAGTTAGCCACGGCAGCTTGCTCGATGTTCCAGTGCCGGAGACGATCGGGCATCGGGGCACCCTGTTCCAGAGCGTCTAACTGTGACGCATGTGTTTTAAATGATTTCTTTCGCCTTGATGTGACATTTTTCTTGTTCGCCACGGCAGCTTGATCGATGGGCCAGCGCCGGAGGCGATCGGGCATCCGGGCACATTAGGCCTAGAGCGGCTAACAGTGACGCTTGTGTTGTAAATGGTTTCTTTCCCCTCGTTGTGGCATTTTTCTAGTTAGCCACGGCAGATTGCTCGATGGGCCAGTGCCGGAGGCAATCGGGCATCCGGGCACCCTAGGCCACAGCGGCTAACTTTGACGCATGTGTTTTAAATGACTTGTTTCCCCTCGTTGTGCCATTTTTCTACTTAGCCACGGCAGCTTGCTCGATGTGCCAGCGTTGGAGGCGAGTGGGCATCCGGGCACCCTAGGCCAGAGCAGCTAACAGTTACGCATGTGTTGCAAATGGTTGCTTCCCCTCGTTGTGGCATTTTTCTAGTTAGCCACGGCAGCATGCTCGATGTTCCAGCGCCAGAGGCGAGCGGGCATCCGGGCACCCTAGGCCAGAGCGAATAAAAGGGAAGCATGTGTTGTAAATGGTTTCTTTCCCCTCGTTGTGGCATTTTTCTAGTTAGCCACAGCTGCTTGCTCGATGGGACAGCGCCGGAGGCGATCGGGCATCTGGGCACCCTAGCCCAGAGCAGCTAACAGTGACGCATGTGTTTTAAATGATTTCTTTCCCCTCGATGTGGCATTTTTCTAGTCAGCCACAGCAGCCTAATCGATGGCCCAGCGTCGGAGGCGTTCGAGCATCCGGGGACCCTAGGCCAGAGCGGCTAACAGTGACGCATGTGTTGCAAATGGATTCTTTCCCCTCGTTGTGGCACTTTTCTAGTTCGCCACGACAGCTTGCTCGACGGGCCAGCGCCGGAGGCGAGCGGGAATCCGGGCACCCTAGGCCACAGCGGCTATCTGTGACGCATGTGTTTTAAATGATTTCTTTCCGCTCGATGTGACATTTTTCTAGTTAGCCACTGCACCTTGCTCGATGGGCCAGCGCCGGAGGCGAGCGGACATCCGGGCACCCTAGGCCGGAGCGGCTAACAGTGACGCATGTGTTGTAAATGGTTTCTTTCCCCTCGTTGTAGCATTTTTCTACTTAGCCACAGCAGATTGCTCGATGGGCCAGCGCCGGAGGCGATTGCGCATCTGGGCACCCTAGGCCAGAGCAGCTAACAGTGACGCATGTGTTTTAAAAGATTTCTTCCCCCTCGATGTGGCATTTTTCTAGTTAGCCACTGCAGCTTGCTCGATGTGCCAGCGCCGGAGGCGAGCGGGCATCCGGGCACCCTAGGCCAGAGCAGCTAACAGTGACGCATGTGTTTTAAATGATTTCTTTCCCCTCGATGTGGCATTTTTCTAGTCAGCCACGGTAGTTTGATCGATGGCCCTGCGCCGGAGGCAATCGGGCATTCGGGGACCCTAGGCCAGAGCGGCTAAGAGTGACGCATGTGTTGTGAATTGTTTCATACCCCTCGTTGTGGCATTTTTATAGTTAGCTACGGCAGCTTGCTCGATATGCCAGCGCGCGAGGCGAGCGGGCATCCGGTCACCCTAGGCCAGAGCAGCTAAAAGTGACGCATGCGTTGTAAATGGTTCTTTCCCCTCGTTGTGGCACTTTTCTAGTTCGCCACGACAGCTTGCTCGATGGGCTAGCGCCGGAGGCGAGCGGGCATCCGGGCACCCTAGGCCACAGCGGCTAACAGTGACGCATGTGTTTTAAATGATTTCTTTCCGCTCGATGTGACATTTTTCTTGTTAGCCACACGGCAGCTTGCTCGATGGGCCAGCGCCGGAGGCGAGCGGACATCCGGGCACTCTAGGCCGGAGCGGCTAACAGTTACGCATGTGTTGTAAATGGTTTCTATCCCCTCGTTGTGGCATTTTTCTAGTTCGCCAGGGCAGCTTGCTCGATGAACCAGCGGCGGAGGCGAGCGGGCATCCGGGCACCCTAGGCCACAGCGGCTAACAATGACGCATGTGTTTTAAATGACTTGTTTCCCCTCGTTATGCCATTTTTTCTACTTAGCCACGGCAGCTTGCTCGATGGGCCAGCGCTGTTGGCGAGTGGGCATCCGGGCACCCTAGGCCAGAGCAGCTAACAGTGACGCATGTGTTGCAAATGGTTGCTTTCCCCTCGTTGTGGCACTTTTCTTGTTCGCCACGGCAGCTTGATCGATGGGCCAGCGCCGGAGGCGATCGGGCATCCGGGCACCCTAGGCCAGAGCTGCTAAGAGTGACGCATGTGTTGTAAATGGTTTCTTTCCCATCGTTGTGGCATTTTTCTAGTTCGCCACGGCAGCTTGCTCGATAGGCCAGCGCCGGAGGCGAGCGGGCATCCGGGCACCCTAGCCCAGAGCAGCTAACAGTGACGCATGTGTTGCAAATGGTTTCTTTCCCCTGGTTGTGCCACTTTTCTAGTTAGCCGCGGCAGCTTGCTCGATGGGCCAGCGCCGGAGGCGGGCGGGCATCCGGGCAACCTACGCCAGAGCGGCTGACAGAGACGCATGTGTTTTAAATGATTTCTTTCCGCTCGTTGTGACATTTTTCTAGTTAGCCACTGCAGCTTGCTCGATGGGCCAGCGCCGGAGGCGAGCGGGCATCCGGGCACCCTAGGCCAGAGCTGCTAAGAGTGACGCATGTGTTGTAAATGGTTTCTTTCCCATCGTTGTGGCATTTTTCTAGTTCGCCACGGCAGCTTGCTCGATGGGCCAGCGCCGGAGGCGAGCGGGCATCCGGGCACCCTAGGCCAGAGCAGCTAACAGTGACGCATGTGTTTTAAATGATTTCTTTCCGCTCGTTGTGACATTTTTCTAGTTCGCCACGGCAGCTTGCTCGATGGGCCAGCGCCGGAGGCGATCGGGCATCCGGGCACCCTAGGCCAGAGCTGCTAAGAGTGACGCATGTGTTGTAAATGGTTTCTTTCCCATCGTTGTGGCATTTTTCTAGTTCGCCACGGCAGCTTGCTCGATAGGCCAGCGCCGGAGGCGAGCGGGCATCCGGGCACCCTAGCCCAGAGCAGCTAACAGTGACGCATGTGTTGCAAATGGTTTCTTTCCCCTGGTTGTGCCACTTTTCTAGTTAGCCGCGGCAGCTTGCTCGATGGGCCAGCGCCGGAGGCGGGCGGGCATCCGGGCAACCTACGCCAGAGCGGCTGACAGAGACGCATGTGTTTTAAATGATTTCTTTCCGCTCGTTGTGACATTTTTCTAGTTAGCCACTGCAGCTTGCTCGATGGGCCAGCGCCGGAGGCGAGCGGGCATCCGGGCACCCTAGGCCAGAGCTGCTAAGAGTGACGCATGTGTTGTAAATGGTTTCTTTCCCATCGTTGTGGCATTTTTCTAGTTAGCCACTGCAGCTTGCTCGATGGGCCAGCGCCGGAGGCGAGCGGGCATCCGGGCACCCTAGGCCAGAGCAGCTAACAGTGACGCATGTGTTTTAAATGATTTCTTTCCCCTCGATGTGGCATTTTTCTTGTCAGCCACGGCAGCTTGATCAATGGCCCAGCGTCGGAGGCGATCGAGCATCCGGGCACCCTAGGCCAGAGCGGCTAACAGTGACGCATGTGTTGTAAATGGTTTCTTTCCTCTCGTTTTGGCATTTTTTCTAGTTAGCCACGGCAGCTTGCTCGATGGGCCAGCGCCTGAGGCGAGCGGGCATCCGGGCACCCTAGGCTAGAGATGCTAACAGTGACGCATGTGTTGTAAATGGTTTCTTTCCCCTCCTTGTGGCATTTTTCTAGTTAGCCACGGCAGCTTGCTCGATGGGCCAGCGCCGGAGGCGATCAGGCATTCAGGGACCCTAGGCCAGAGCGGCTAACAGTGACGCATGTGTTCCTAATGGTTTCTTTCCCATCGTTGTGGCATTTTTCTAGTTCGCCACGGCAGCTTGCTCGATGGGCCAGCGCCGGAGGCGATCTGTCATCCGGGCACACAAAGCCAGAGCGGCTAACAGTGACGCCTGTGTTGTAAATGGTTCCATTCCCTTCGTTGTGGCATTTTTCTATTTAGCTACGGCAGCTTGCTCGATGTGCCAGCGCCGGAGGCGAGCGGGCATCCGGGCACCCTAGGCCAGAGCAGCTAACAGTAACGCATGTGTTGTAAATGATTTCTTTTCGCTCGATGTGACATTTTTCTAGTTAGCCACGGCAGCTTGCTCGATGGGCCAGCGCCGGAGGCTAGCGGGCATCCGAGCACCCTAGGCCGAAACGGCTAACAGTGACGCATGTGTTGCAAATGGTTTCTTTCCTCTCGTTGTGGCCCTTTTCTAGTTAGCCACGGCAGCTTGCTCGATGGGCAAGCGCCGGAGGCGAGCGGGCATTCGGGCACCCTAGGCCAGAGCGGCTAACAGTGACGCATGTGTTGTAAATGGTTTCATTCCCCTCGTTGTAGCATCTTCCTGGTGCGCCACGGCAGGTTGCTGGATGAGCCAGCGCCGGAGGCGATCGGGCATCCTGGCACACTAAGCCAGAGCGGCTAACAGTGACGCATGTGTTGTAAATGGTTTCTTTCCCCTCCTTGTGGCATTTTTCTAGTTAGCCACGGCAGCTTGCTCGACATGCCAGCGCCGGAAGTGAGCGGTCATCCGGGCACCCTAGGCCGGAGCGGCTAACTGTGACGCATGTGTTGCAAATGGTTTCTTTCCCCTGGTTGTGCCACTTTTCTAGTTAGCCGCGGCAGCTTGCTCGATGGGCCAGCGCCGGAGGCGGGCGGGCATCCTGGCAACCTACGCCAGAGCGGCTGACAGTGACGCATGTGTTTTAAATGATTTCTTTCCGCTCGATGTGACATTTTTCTAGTTAGCCACTGTAGCTTGCTCGATGGGCCAGCGCCGGAGGCGAGCGGACATCCGGGCACCCTAGGCCGGAGCGGCTAACAGTGACGCATGTCTTGTAAATGATTTCTTTCCCCTCGTTGTGGCATTTTTCTAGTTAGCCACGGCAGATTGCTCGATGTTCCGGCGCCAGAGGCGAGCGGGCATCCGGGCACCCTAGGCCAGAGCGAATAAAAGGGAAGCATGTGTTGTAAATGGTTTCTTTCCCCTCGTTGTGGCGTTTTTCTAGTTAGTCACAGGAGCTTGCTGAATGGGCCAGCGCCGGAGGCGATCGGGCATCTGCGCACCCTAGCCCAGAGCAGCTAACAGTGACGCATGTGTTTTAAATGATTTCTTTCCCCTCGATGTGGCATTTTTCTAGTCAGCCACGGCAGCTTGATCGATGGCCCAGCGTCGGAGGCGATCGAGCATCCGGGGACCCTAGGCCAGAGCGGTTAACAGTGACGCATTTGTTGTAAATGGTTTCTTTCCCCTCGTTGTGGCCCTTTTCTAGTTAGCCACGGCAGCTTGCTCGATGGGCCAGCGCCGGAGGCGAGCGGGCATCCGGGCACCCAAGGCCACAGCGGCTAACAGTGACGCATGTGTTTTAAATGATTTATTTCCCCACGATGTGGCCTTTTTCTAGTCAGCCACGGCAGCTTGATCGATGGCCCAGCGCCAGAGGCGATCGGGCATTCGGGGACTCTAGGCCAGAGCGGCTAAGAGTGACGCATGTGTTGTAAATGGTTTCTTTCCCCTCGTTGTGGCATTTTTCTAGTTCGCCACGGCAGCTTGCTCGATAGGCCAGCGCCGGAGGCGAGCGGGCATCCGGGCACCCAAGGCCAGAGCGGCTAACAGTGACGCATGAGTTCTAAATGGTTTCTTTCCCCTCGTTGTGGCATTTTTCTACTTAGCCACGGCAGCTTGCTCGATGGGCCAGCGCTGGAGGCGAGAGGGCATCCGGGCACCCTAGGCCAGAGCAGCTAACAGTGACGCATGTGTTTTAAATGATTTCTTTCCCCTCGATGTGGCATTTTTCTTGTCAGCCACGGCAGCTTGATCAATGGCCCAACGTCGGAGGCGATCGAGCATCCGGGCACCCTAGGCCAGAGCGGCTAACAGTGACGCATGTGTTGTAAATGGTTTCTTTCCTCTCGTTTTGGCATTTTTTCTAGTTAGCCACGGCAGCTTGCTCGATGGGCCAGCGCCTGAGGCGAGCGGGCATCCGGGCACCCTAGGCTAGAGATGCTAACAGTGACGCATGTGTTGTAAATGGTTTCTTTCCCCTCCTTGTGGCATTTTTCTAGTTAGCGACGGCAGCTTGCTCGATGGGCCAGCGCCGGAGGCGATCAGGCATTCGGGGACCCTAGGCCAGAGCGGCTAACAGTGACGCATGTGTTCCAAATGGTTTCTTTCCCCTCGTTGTGCCATTTTTCTTGTTAGCTACTGCAGCTTGCTCGATGGGCCAGCGCCGGAGGCGATCTGTCATCCGGGCACACAAAGCCAGAGCGGCTAACAGTGACGCCTGTGTTGTAAATGGTTTCATTCCCTTCGTTTTGGCATTTTTTCTATTTAGCTACGGCAGCTTGCTCGATGTGCCAGCGCCGGAGGCGAGCGGGCATCCGGGCACCCTAGGCCAGAGCAGCTAACAGTAACGCATGTGTTGTAAATGATTTCTTTTCGCTCGATGTGACATTTTTCTAGTTAGCCACGGCAGCTTGCTCGATGGGCCAGCGCCGGAGGCTAGCGGGCATCCGAGCACCCTAGGCCGAAACGGCTAACAGTGACGCATGTGTTGCAAATGGTTTCTTTCCTCTCGTTGTGACCCTTTTCTAGTTAGCCACGGCAGCTTGCTCGATGGGCAAGCGCCGGAGGCGAGCGGGCATTCGGGCACCCTAGGCCAGAGCGGCTAACAGTGACGCATGTGTTGTAAATGGTTTCATTCCCCTCGTTGTGGCATTTTTCTGGTTCGCCACGGCAGCTTGCTGGATGAGCCAGCGCCGGAGGCGATCGGGCATCCTGGCACACTAGGCCAGAGCGGCTAACAGTGACGCATGTGTTGTAAATGGTTTCTTTCCCCTCCTTGTGGCATTTTTCTAGTTAGCCACGGCAGCTTGCTCGACATGCCAGCGCCGGAGGTGAGCGGTCATCCGGGCACCCTAGGCCGGAGCGGCTAACTGTGACGCATGTGTTGCAAATGGTTTCTTTCCCCTGGTTGTGCCACTTTTCTAGTTAGCCGCGGCAGCTTGCTCGATGGGCCAGCGCCGGAGGCGGGCGGGCATCCTGGCAACCTACGCCAGAGCGGCTGACAGTGACGCATGTGTTTTAAATGATTTATTTCCGCTCGATGTGACATTTTTCTAGTTAGCCACTGTAGCTTGCTCGATGGGCCAGCGCCGGAGGCGAGCGGACATCCGGGCACCCTAGGCCGGAGCGGCTAACAGTGACGCATGTCTTGTAAATGATTTCTTTCCCCTCGTTGTGGCATTTTTCTAGTTAGCCACGGCAGATTGCTCGATGTTCCAGCGCCAGAGGCGAGCGGGCATCCGGGCACCCTAGGCCAGAGCGAATAAAAGGGAAGCATGTGTTGTAAATGGTTTCTTTCCCCTCGTTGTGGCGTTTTTCTAGTTAGTCACAGGAGCTTGCTGAATGGGCCAGCGCCGGAGGCGATCGGGCATCTGCGCACCCTAGCCCAGAGCAGCTAACAGTGACGCATGTGTTTTAAATGATTTCTTTCCCCTCGATGTGGCATTTTTCTAGTCAGCCACGGCAGCTTGATCGATGGCCCAGCGTGGAGGCGATCGAGCATCCGGGGACCCTAGGCCAGAGCGGTTAACAGTGACGCATGTGTTGTAAATGGTTTCTTTCCCCTCGTTGTGGCATTTTTCTAGTTCGCCACGGCAGCTTGCTCGATAGGCCAGCGCCGGAGGCGAGCGGGCATCCGGGCACCCAAGGCCAGAGCGGCTAACAGTGACGCATGAGTTCTAAATGGTTTCTTTCCCCTCGTTGTGGCATTTTTCTACTTAGCCACGGCAGCTTGCTCGATGGGCCAGCGCTGGAGGCGAGTGGGCATCCGGGCACCCTAGGCCAGAGCGGCTAACAGTGACGCATGCGTTGTAAATGGTTTCTTCCCCTCGTTGTGGCACTTTTCTAGTTCGCCACGACAGCTTGCTCGATGAGCCAGCGCCGGAGGCGAGCGGGCATCCGGGCACCCTAGGCCACAGCGGCTAACAGTGACGCATGTGTTTTAAATGATTTCTTTCCGCTCGATGCGACATTTTTCTAGTTAGCCACTGCAGCTTGCTCGATGGGCCAGCGCCGGAGGCGAGCGGACATCCGGGCACCCTAGGCCACAGCGGCTAACAGTGACGCATGTGTTTTAAATGACGTCTTTCCGCTCGATGTGACATTTTTCTAGTTAGCCATGGCAGCTTGCTCGATGGGGCAGCGCCGGAAGCGATCGAGCATCCGGGCACACTAGGCCAGACGTTAGCAGTGTCGCATGTGTTGTAAATGGTTTCTTTCCTCTCGTTTTGGCATTTTTTCTAGTTAGCCACGGCAGCTTGCTCGATGGGCCAGCGCCTGAGGCGAGCGGGCATCCAGGCACCCTAGGCTAGAGATGCTAACAGTGACGCATGTGTTGTAAATGGTTTCTTTCCCCTCCTTGTGGCATTTTTCTAGTTAGCCACGGCAGCTTGCTCGATGGGCCAGCGCCGGAGGCGATCAGGCATTCGGGGACCCTAGGCCAGAGCGGCTAACAGTGACGCATATGTTCCAAATGGTTTCTTTCCCCTCGTTGTGGCATTTTTCTTGTTAGCTACTGCAGCTTGCTCGATGGGCCAGCTCCGGAGGCGATCTGGCATCCGGGCACACAAAGCCAGAGCGGCTAACAGTGACGCCTGTGTTGTAAATGGTTTCATTCCCTTCGTTGTGGCATTTTTCTATTTAGCTACGGCAGCTTGCTCGATGTGCCAGCGCCGGAGGTGAGCGGTCATCCGGGCACCCTAGGCCGGAGCGGCTAACTGTGACGCATGTGTTGCAAATGGTTTCTTTCCCCTGGTTGTGCCACTTTTCTAGTTAGCCGCGGCAGCTTGCTCGATGGGCCAGCGCCGGAGGCGGGCGGGCATCCGGGCAACCTACGCCAGAGCGGCTGACAGTGACGCATGTGTTTTAAATGATTTCTTTCCGCTCGATGTGACATTTTTCTAGTTAGCCACGGTAGCTTGCTCGATGGGCCAGCGCCGGAGGCGAGCGGACATCCGGGCACCCTAGGCCGGAGCGGCTAACAGTGACTCATGTGTTGTAAATGGTTTCTTTTCCCTCGTTGTGGCATTTTTCTTGTTCGCCACGGCAGCTTGATCGATGGGCCAGCGCCGGGGGCGATCGGGCATCCGGGCACATTAGGCCTAGAGCGGCTAACTATGACGCATGTGTTGCAAATGGTTGCTTTCTCCTCGTTGTGGCACTTTTCTTGTTAGCCACGGCAGCTTGCTCGATGGGACAGCGCCGGAGGCGCGCGGGCATCCGGGCTCCCTAGGCCAGAGCAGCTAACAGTGACGCATGTGTTGCAAATGGTTGCTTTCCCCTCGTTGTGGCACTTTTCTTGTTCGCCACGGCAGCTTGATCGATGGGCCAGCGCCGGAGGCGATTGGGCATCCGGGCACATTAGGCCTAGAGCGGCTAACAGTGACGCATGTCTTGTAAATGATTTCTTTCCCCTCGTTGTGGCATTTTTCTAGTTAGCCACGGCAGATTGCTCGATGTTCCAGCGCCAGAGGCGAGCGGGCATCCGGGCACCCTAGGCCAGAGCGAATAAAAGGGAGCATGTGTTTTAAATGATTTCTTTCCCCTCGATGTGGCATTTTTCTAGTTAGCCACGGCAGCTTGCTCGATGGGCCAGCGCCGGAGGCGAGCGGGCATCCGGGCACCCCTAGGCCACAGCGGCCAACAGTGACGCATGTGTTTTAAATGATTTCCTTTCCCCACGATGTGCCATTTTTCTAGTCAGCCACGGCAGCTTGATCGATGGCCCAGCGCCAGAGGCGATCGGGCATTCGGGGACCCTAGGCCAGAGCGGCTAAGAGTGACGCATGTGTTGTAAATGGTTTCTTTCCCCTCGTTGTGGCATTTTTTCTAGTTCGCCACGGCAGCTTGCTCGATAGGCCAGCGCCGGAGGCGAGCGGGCATCCGGGCACCCTACGCCAGAGCGAATAAAAGGGAAGCATGTGTTGTAAATGGTTTCTTTCCCCTCGTTGTGGCGTTTTTCTAGTTAGTCACAGGAGCTTGCTGAATGGGCCAGCGCCGGAGGCGATCGGGCATCTGCGCACCCTAGCCCAGAGCAGCTAACAGTGACGCATGTGTTTTAAATGATTTCTTTCCCCCTCGATGTGGCATTTTTCTAGTCAGCCACGGCAGCTTGATCGATGGCCCAGCGTGGAGGCGATCGAGCATCGGGGACCCTAGGCCAGAGCGGTTAACAGTGACGCATGTGTTGTAAATGGTTTCTTTCCCCTCGTTGTGGCATTTTTCTAGTTCGCCACGGCAGCTTGCTCGATAGGCCAGCGCCGGAGGCGAGCGGGCATCCGGGCACCCAAGGCCAGAGCGGCTAACAGTGACGCATGAGTTCTAAATGGTTTCTTTCCCCTCGTTTGTGGCATTTTTCTACTTAGCCAGGGCAGCTTGCTCGATGGGCCAGCGCTGGAGGCGAGTGGGCATCCGGGGCACCCTAGGCCAGAGCGGCTAACAGTGACGCATGCGTTGTAAATGGTTTCTTCCCCTCGTTGTGGCACTTTTCTAGTTCGCCACGACAGCTTGCTCGATGAGCCAGCGCCGGAGGCGAGCGGGCATCCGGGCACCCTAGGCCACAGCGGCTAACAGTGACGCATGTGTTTTAAATGATTTCTTTCCGCTCGATGCGACATTTTTCTAGTTAGCCACTGCAGCTTGCTCGATGGGCCAGCGCCGGAGGCGAGCGGGCATTCGGGCACCCTAGGCCAGAGCGGCTAACAGTGACGCATGTGTTGTAAATGGTTTCATTCCCCTCGTTGTAGCATCTTCCTGGTGCGCCACGGCAGGTTGCTGGATGAGCCAGCGCCGGAGGCGATCGGGCATCCTGGCACACTAAGCCAGAGCGGCTAACAGTGACGCATGTGTTGTAAATGGTTTCTTTCCCCTCCTTGTGGCATTTTCTAGTTAGCCACGGCAGCTTGCTCGACATGCCAGCGCCGGAAGTGAGCGGTCATCCGGGCACCCCTAGGCCGGAGCGGCTAACTGTGACGCATGTGTTGCAAATGGTTTCTTTCCCCTGGTTGTGCCACTTTTCTAGTTAGCCGCGGCAGCTTGCTCGATGGGCCAGCGCCGGAGGCGGGCGGGCATCCTGGCAACCTACGCCAGAGCGGCTGACAGTGACGCATGTGTTTTAAATGATTTCTTTCCGCTCGATGTGACATTTTTCTAGTTAGCCACTGTAGCTTGCTCGATGGGCCAGCGCCGGAGGCGAGCGGACATCCGGGCACCCTAGGCCGGAGCGGCTAACAGTGACGCATGTCTTGTAAATGATTTCTTTCCCCTCGTTGTGGCATTTTTCTAGTTAGCCACGGCAGATTGCTCGATGTTCCGGCGCCAGAGGCGAGCGGGCATCCGGGCACCCTAGGCCAGAGCGAATAAAAGGGAAGCATGTGTTGTAAATGGTTTCTTTCCCCTCGTTGTGGCGTTTTTCTAGTTAGTCACAGGAGCTTGCTGAATGGGCCAGCGCCGGAGGCGATCGGGCATCTGCGCACCCTAGCCCAGAGCAGCTAACAGTGACGCATGTGTTTTAAATGATTTCTTTCCCCTCGATGTGGCATTTTTCTAGTCAGCCACGGCAGCTTGATCGATGGCCCAGCGTCGGAGGCGATCGAGCATCCGGGGACCCTAGGCCAGAGCGGTTAACAGTGACGCATTTGTTGTAAATGGTTTCTTTCCCCTCGTTGTGGCCCTTTTCTAGTTAGCCACGGCAGCTTGCTCGATGGGCCAGCGCCGGAGGCGAGCGGGCATCCGGGCACCCAAGGCCACAGCGGCTAACAGTGACGCATGTGTTTTAAATGATTTATTTCCCCACGATGTGGCCTTTTTCTAGTCAGCCACGGCAGCTTGATCGATGGCCCAGCGCCAGAGGCGATCGGGCATTCGGGGACTCTAGGCCAGAGCGGCTAAGAGTGACGCATGTGTTGTAAATGGTTTCTTTCCCCTCGTTGTGGCATTTTTCTAGTTCGCCACGGCAGCTTGCTCGATAGGCCAGCGCCGGAGGCGAGCGGGCATCCGGGCACCCAAGGCCAGAGCGGCTAACAGTGACGCATGAGTTCTAAATGGTTTCTTTCCCCTCGTTGTGGCATTTTTCTACTTAGCCACGGCAGCTTGCTCGATGGGCCAGCGCTGGAGGCGAGAGGGCATCCGGGCACCCTAGGCCAGAGCAGCTAACAGTGACGCATGTGTTTTAAATGATTTCTTTCCCCTCGATGTGGCATTTTTCTTGTCAGCCACGGCAGCTTGATCAATGGCCCAACGTCGGAGGCGATCGAGCATCCGGGCACCCTAGGCCAGAGCGGCTAACAGTGACGCATGTGTTGTAATGGTTTCTTTCCTCTCGTTTTGGCATTTTTTCTAGTTAGCCACGGCAGCTTGCTCGATGGGCCAGCGCCTGAGGCGAGCGGGCATCCGGGCACCCTAGGCTAGAGATGCTAACAGTGACGCATGTGTTGTAAATGGTTTCTTTCCCCTCCTTGTGGCATTTTTCTAGTTAGCGACGGCAGCTTGCTCGATGGGCCAGCGCCGGAGGCGATCAGGCATTCGGGGACCCTAGGCCAGAGCGGCTAACAGTGACGCATGTGTTCCAAATGGTTTCTTTCCCCTCGTTGTGCCATTTTTCTTGTTAGCTACTGCAGCTTGCTCGATGGGCCAGCGCCGGAGGCGATCTGTCATCCGGGCACACAAAGCCAGAGCGGCTAACAGTGACGCCTGTGTTGTAAATGGTTTCATTCCCTTCGTTTTGGCATTTTTCTATTTAGCTACGGCAGCTTGCTCGATGTGCCAGCGCCGGAGGCGAGCGGGCATCCGGGCACCCTAGGCCAGAGCAGCTAACAGTAACGCATGTGTTGTAAATGATTTCTTTTCGCTCGATGTGACATTTTTCTAGTTAGCCACGGCAGCTTGCTCGATGGGCCAGCGCCGGAGGCTAGCGGGCATCCGAGCACCCTAGGCCGAAACGGCTAACAGTGACGCATGTGTTGCAAATGGTTTCTTTCCTCTCGTTGTGACCCTTTTCTAGTTAGCCACGGCAGCTTGCTCGATGGGCAAGCGCCGGAGGCGAGCGGGCATTCGGGCACCCTAGGCCAGAGCGGCTAACAGTGACGCATGTGTTGTAAATGGTTTCATTCCCCTCGTTGTGGCATTTTTCTGGTTCGCCACGGCAGCTTGCTGGATGAGCCAGCGCCGGAGGCGATCGGGCATCCTGGCACACTAGGCCAGAGCGGCTAACAGTGACGCATGTGTTGTAAATGGTTTCTTTCCCCTCCTTGTGGCATTTTTCTAGTTAGCCACGGCAGCTTGCTCGACATGCCAGCGCCGGAGGTGAGCGGTCATCCGGGCACCCTAGGCCGGAGCGGCTAACTGTGACGCATGTGTTGCAAATGGTTTCTTTCCCCTGGTTGTGCCACTTTTCTAGTTAGCCGCGGCAGCTTGCTCGATGGGCCAGCACCGGAGGCGGGCGGGCATCCTGGCAACCTACGCCAGAGCGGCTGACAGTGACGCATGTGTTTTAAATGATTTATTTCCGCTCGATGTGACATTTTTCTAGTTAGCCACTGTAGCTTGCTCGATGGGCCAGCGCCGGAGGCGAGCGGACATCCGGGCACCCTAGGCCGGAGCGGCTAACAGTGACGCATGTCTTGTAAATGATTTCTTTCCCCTCGTTGTGGCATTTTTCTAGTTAGCCACGGCAGATTGCTCGATGTTCCAGCGCCAGAGGCGAGCGGGCATCCGGGCACCCTAGGCCAGAGCGAATAAAAGGGAAGCATGTGTTGTAAATGGTTTCTTTCCCCTCGTTGTGGCGTTTTTCTAGTTAGTCACAGGAGCTTGCTGAATGGGCCAGCGCCGGAGGCGATCGGGCATCTGCGCACCCTAGCCCAGAGCAGCTAACAGTGACGCATGTGTTTTAAATGATTTCTTTCCCCTCGATGTGGCATTTTTCTAGTCAGCCACGGCAGCTTGATCGATGGCCCAGCGTGGAGGCGATCGAGCATCCGGGGACCCTAGGCCAGAGCGGTTAACAGTGACGCATGTGTTGTAAATGGTTTCTTTCCCCTCGTTGTGGCATTTTTCTAGTTCGCCACGGCAGCTTGCTCGATAGGCCAGCGCCGGAGGCGAGCGGGCATCCGGGCACCCAAGGCCAGAGCGGCTAACAGTGACGCATGAGTTCTAAATGGTTTCTTTCCCCTCGTTGTGGCATTTTTCTACTTAGCCACGGCAGCTTGCTCGATGGGCCAGCGCTGGAGGCGAGTGGGCATCCGGGCACCCTAGGCCAGAGCGGCTAACAGTGACGCATGCGTTGTAAATGGTTTCTTCCCCTCGTTGTGGCACTTTTCTAGTTCGCCACGACAGCTTGCTCGATGAGCCAGCGCCGGAGGCGAGCGGGCATCCGGGCACCCTAGGCCACAGCGGCTAACAGTGACGCATGTGTTTTAAATGATTTCTTTCCGCTCGATGCGACATTTTTCTAGTTAGCCACTGCAGCTTGCTCGATGGGCCAGCGCCGGAGGCGAGCGGACATCCGGGCACCCTAGGCCACAGCGGCTAACAGTGACGCATGTGTTTTAAATGACGTCTTTCCGCTCGATGTGACATTTTTCTAGTTAGCCATGGCAGCTTGCTCGATGGGGCAGCGCCGGAAGCGATCGAGCATCCGGGCACACTAGGCCAGACGTTAGCAGTGTCGCATGTGTTGTAAATGGTTTCTTTCCTCTCGTTTTGGCATTTTTTCTAGTTAGCCACGGCAGCTTGCTCGATGGGCCAGCGCCTGAGGCGAGCGGGCATCCAGGCACCCTAGGCTAGAGATGCTAACAGTGACGCATGTGTTGTAAATGGTTTCTTTCCCCTCCTTGTGGCATTTTTCTAGTTAGCCACGGCAGCTTGCTCGATGGGCCAGCGCCGGAGGCGATCAGGCATTCGGGGACCCTAGGCCAGAGCGGCTAACAGTGACGCATATGTTCCAAATGGTTTCTTTCCCCTCGTTGTGGCATTTTTCTTGTTAGCTACTGCAGCTTGCTCGATGGGCCAGCTCCGGAGGCGATCTGGCATCCTGGCACACAAAGCCAGAGCGGCTAACAGTGACGCCTGTGTTGTAAATGGTTTCATTCCCTTCGTTGTGGCATTTTTCTATTTAGCTACGGCAGCTTGCTCGATGTGCCAGCGCCGGAGGTGAGCGGTCATCCGGGCACCCTAGGCCGGAGCGGCTAACTGTGACGCATGTGTTGCAAATGGTTTCTTTCCCCTGGTTGTGCCACTTTTCTAGTTAGCCGCGGCAGCTTGCTCGATGGGCCAGCGCCGGAGGCGGGCGGGCATCCGGGCAACCTACGCCAGAGCGGCTGACAGTGACGCATGTGTTTTAAATGATTTCTTTCCGCTCGATGTGACATTTTTCTAGTTAGCCACGGTAGCTTGCTCGATGGGCCAGCGCCGGAGGCGAGCGGACATCCGGGCACCCTAGGCCGGAGCGGCTAACAGTGACTCATGTGTTGTAAATGGTTTCTTTTCCCTCGTTGTGGCATTTTTCTTGTTCGCCACGGCAGCTTGATCGATGGGCCAGCGCCGGGGGCGATCGGGCATCCGGGCACATTAGGCCTAGAGCGGCTAACTATGACGCATGTGTTGCAAATGGTTGCTTTCTCCTCGTTGTGGCACTTTTCTTGTTAGCCACGGCAGCTTGCTCGATGGGACAGCGCCGGAGGCGCGCGGGCATCCGGGCTCCCTAGGCCAGAGCAGCTAACAGTGACGCATGTGTTGCAAATGGTTGCTTTCCCCTCGTTGTGGCACTTTTCTTGTTCGCCACGGCAGCTTGATCGATGGGCCAGCGCCGGAGGCGATTGGGCATCCGGGCACATTAGGCCTAGAGCGGCTAACAGTGACGCATGTCTTGTAAATGATTTCTTTCCCCTCGTTGTGGCATTTTTCTAGTTAGCCACGGCAGATTGCTCGATGTTCCAGCGCCAGAGGCGAGCGGGCATCCGGGCACCCTAGGCCAGAGCGAATAAAAGGGAAGCATGTGTTTTAAATGATTTCTTTCCCCTCGATGTGGCATTTTTCTAGTTAGCCACGGCAGCTTGCTCGATGGGCCAGCGCCGGAGGCGAGCGGGCATCCGGGCACCCTAGGCCACAGCGGCCAACAGTGACGCATGTGTTTTAAATGATTTCTTTCCCCACGATGTGCCATTTTTCTAGTCAGCCACGGCAGCTTGATCGATGGCCCAGCGCCAGAGGCGATCGGGCATTCGGGGACCCTAGGCCAGAGCGGCTAAGAGTGACGCATGTGTTGTAAATGGTTTCTTTCCCCTCGTTGTGGCATTTTTCTAGTTCGCCACGGCAGCTTGCTCGATAGGCCAGCGCCGGAGGCGAGCGGGCATCCGGGCACCCTACGCCAGAGCGGCTAACAGTGACGCATGAGTTCTAAATGGTTTCTTTCCCCTCGTTGTGGCATTTTTCTACTTAGCCACGGCAGCTTGCCCGATGTGCCAGCGCCCGAGGCGAGCGGGCATCCGGGCACCCTAGGCTAGAGCAGCTAACAGTGACGCATGCGTTGTAAATGGTTTCTTTCCCCTCGTTGTGGCACTTTTCTAGTTCGCCACGACAGCTTGCTCGATGGGCCAGCGCCGGAGGGGAACGGGCATCCGGGCACCCTAGGCCACAGCGGCTAACAGTGACGAATGTGTTTTAAATGATTTCTTTCCGCTCGATGCGACATTTTTCTAGTTAGCCACTGCAGCTTGCTCGATGGGCCAGCGCCGGAGGCGAGCGGACATCCGGGCACCCTGGGCCACAGCGGCTAACAGTGACGCATGTGTTTTAAATGATGTCTTTCCGCTCGATGTGACATTTTTCTAGTTAGCCACGGCAGCTTGCTCGATGGGGCAGCGCCGGAAGCGAGCGGACATCCGGGCACCCTATGCCGGAGCGGCTAACAGTGACCCATGTGTTGTAAACGGTTTCTTTCCTCTTGTTTTGGCATTTTTTCTAGTTCGCCACGGCAGCTTGCTCGATGGGCCAGCTGCGGAGGCGAGCGGGCATCCGGGCACCCTAGGCCACAGCGGCTAATTGTGACGCATGTGTTGCAAATGGTTTCTTTCCCTTGGTTGTGCCACTTTTCTAGTTAGCCGCGGCAGCTTGCTCGATGGGCCAGCTCCGGAGGCGGGCGGGCATCCGGGCAACCTACGCCAGAGCGGCTGACAGAGACGCATGTGTTTTAAATGATTTCTTTCCGCTCGTTGTGACATTTTTCTAGTTAGCCACTGCAGCTTGCTCGATGGGCCAGCGCCGGAGGCGAGCGGGCATCCGGGCACCCTAGGCCAGAGCTGCTAAGAGTGACGCATGTGTTGTAAATGGTTTCTTTCCCATCGTTGTGGCATTTTTCTAGTTCGCCACGGCAGCTTGCTCGATAGGCCAGCGCCGGAGGCGAGCGGGCATCCGGGCACCCTAGGCCAGAGCAGCTAACAGTGACGCATGTGTTTTAAATGATTTCTTTCCCCTCGATGTGGCATTTTTCTTGTCAGCCACGGCAGCTTGATCAATGGCCCAGCGTCGGAGGCGATCGAGCATCCGGGCACCCTAGGCCAGAGCGGCTAACAGTGACGCATGTGTTGTAAATGGTTTCTTTCCTCTCGTTTTGGCATTTTTTCTAGTTAGCCACGGCAGCTTGCTCGATGGGCCAGCGCCTGAGGCGAGCGGGCATCCGGGCACCCTAAGCTAGAGATGCTAACAGTGACGCATGTGTTGTAAATGGTTTCTTTCCCCTGCTTGTGGCATTTTTCTAGTTAGCCACGGCAGCTTGCTCGATGGGCCAGCGCCGGAGGCGATCAGGCATTCGGGGACCCTAGGCCAGAGCGGCTAACAGTGACGCATGTGTTCCAAATGGTTTCTTTCCCATCGTTGTGGCATTTTTCTAGTTCGCCACGGCAGCTTGCTCGATGGGCCAGCGCCGGAGGCGATCTGTCATCCGGGCACACAAAGCCAGAGCGGCTAACAGTGACGCCTGTGTTGTAAATGGTTTCATTCCCTTCGTTGTGGCATTTTTCTAATTAGCTACGGCAGCTTGCTCGATGTGCCAGCGCCGGAGGCGAGCGGGCATCCGGGCACCCTAGGCCAGAGCAGCTAACAGTAACGCATGTGTTGTAAATGATTTCTTTTCGCTCGATGTGACATTTTTCTAGTTAGCCACGGCAGCTTGCTCGATGGGCCAGCGCCGGAGGCTAGCGGGCATCCGAGCACCCTAGGCCGAAACGGCTAACAGTGACGCATGTGTTGCAAATGGTTTCTTTCCTCTCGTTGTGGCCCTTTTCTAGTTAGCCACGGCAGCTTGCTCGATGGGCAAGCGCCGGAGGCGAGCGGGCATTCGGGCACCCTAGGCCAGAGCAGCTAACAGTGACGCATGTGTTGTAAATGGTTTCATTCCCCTCGTTGTAGCATTTTCCTGGTGCGCCACGGCAGCTTGCTGGATGAGCCAGCGCCGGAGGCGATCGGGCATCCTGGCACACTAAGCCAGAGCGGCTAACAGTGACGCATGTGTTGTAAATGGTTTCTTTCCCCTCCTTGTGGCATTTTTCTAGTTAGCCACGGCAGCTTGCTCGACATGCCAGCGCCGGAGGTGAGCGGTCATCCGGGCACCCTAGGCCGGAGCGGCTAACTGTGACGCATGTGTTGCAAATGGTTTCTTTCCCCTGGTTGTGCCACTTTTCTAGTTAGCCGCGGCAGCTTGCTCGATGGGCCAGCGCCGGAGGGGCGGGGCATCCTGGCAACCTACGCCAGAGCGGCTGACAGTGACGCATGTGTTTTAAATGATTTCTTTCCGCTCGATGTGACATTTTTCTAGTTAGCCACTGTAGCTTGCTCGATGGGCCAGCGCCGGAGGCGAGCGGACATCCGGGCACCCTAGGCCGGAGCGGCTAACAGTGACGCATGTCTTGTAAATGATTTCTTTCCCCTCGTTGTGGCATTTTTCTAGTTAGCCACGGCAGATTGCTCGATGTTCCGGCGCCAGAGGCGAGCGGGCATCCGGGCACCCTAGGCCAGAGCGAATAAAAGGGAAGCATGTGTTGTAAATGGTTTCTTTCCCCTCGTTGTGGCGTTTTTCTAGTTAGTCACAGGAGCTTGCTGAATGGGCCAGCGCCGGAGGCGATCGGGCATCTGCGCACCCTAGCCCAGAGCAGCTAACAGTGACGCATGTGTTTTAAATGATTTCTTTCCCCTCGATGTGGCATTTTTCTAGTCAGCCACGGCAGCTTGATCGATGGCCCAGCGTCGGAGGCGATCGAGCATCCGGGGACCCTAGGCCAGAGCGGTTAACAGTGACGCTTTTGTTGTAAATGGTTTCTTTCCCCTCGTTGTGGCCCTTTTCTAGTTAGCAACGGCAGCTTGCTCGATGGGCCAGCGCCGGAGGCGAGCGGGCATCCGGGCACCCTAGGCCACAGCGGCTAACAGTGACGCATGTGTTTTAAATGATTTCTTTCCCCACGATGTGGCCTTTTTCTAGTCAGCCACGGCAGCTTGATCGATGGCCCAGCGCCAGAGGCGATCGGGCATTCGGGGACCCTAGGCCAGAGCGGCTAAGAGTGACGCATGTGTTGTAAATGGTTTCTTTCCCCTCGTTGTGGCATTTTTCTAGTTCGCCACGGCAGCTTGCTCGATAGGCCAGCGCCGGAGGCGAGCGGGCATCCGGGCACCCAAGGCCAGAGCGGCTAACAGTGACGCATGAGTTCTAAATGGTTTCTTTCCCCTCGTTGTGGCATTTTTCTACTTAGCCACGGCAGCTTGCTCGATGGGCCAGCGCTGGAGGCGAGAGAGCATCCGGGCACCCTAGGCCAGAGCAGCTAACAGTGACGCATGTGTTTTAAATGATTTCTTTCCCCTCGATGTGGCATTTTTCTTGTCAGCCACGGCAGCTTGATCAATGGCCCAGCGTCGGAGGCGATCGAGCATCCGGGCACCCTAGGCCAGAGCGGCTAACAGTGACGCATGTGTTGTAAATGGTTTCTTTCCTCTCGTTTTGGCATTTTTTCTAGTTAGCCACGGCAGCTTGCTCGATGGGCCAGCGCCTGAGGCGAGCGGGCATCCGGGCACCCTAGGCTAGAGATGCTAACAGTGACGCATGTGTTGTAAATGGTTTCTTTCCCCTCCTTGTGGCATTTTTCTAGTTAGCGACGGCAGCTTGCTCGATGGGCCAGCGCCGGAGGCGATCAGGCATTCGGGGACCCTAGGCCAGAGCGGCTAACAGTGACGCATGTGTTCCAAATGGTTTGTTTCCCCTCGTTGTGCCATTTTTCTTGTTAGCTACTGCAGCTTGCTCGATGGGCCAGCGCCGGAGGCGATCTGTCATCCGGGCACACAAAGCCAGAGCGGCTAACAGTGACGCCTGTGTTGTAAATGGTTTCATTCCCTTCGTTTTGGCATTTTTCTATTTAGCTACGGCAGCTTGCTCGATGTGCCAGCGCCGGAGGCGAGCGGGCATCCGGGCACCCTAGGCCAGAGCAGCTAACAGTAACGCATGTGTTGTAAATGATTTCTTTTCGCTCGATGTGACATTTTTCTAGTTAGCCACGGCAGCTTGCTCGATGGGCCAGCGCCGGAGGCTAGCGGGCATCCGAGCACCCTAGGCCGAAACGGCTAACAGTGACGCAAGTGTTGCAAATGGTTTCTTTCCTCTCGTTGTGACCCTTTTCTAGTTAGCCACGGCAGCTTGCTCGATGGGCAAGCGCCGGAGGCGAGCGGGCATTCGGGCACCCTAGGCCAGAGCGGCTAACAGTGACGCATGTGTTGTAAATGGTTTCATTCCCCTCGTTGTGGCATTTTTCTGGTTCGCCACGGCAGCTTGCTGGATGAGCCAGCGCCGGAGGCGATCGGGCATCCTGGCACACTAGGCCAGAGCGGCTAACAGTGACGCATGTGTTGTAAATGGTTTCTTTCCCCTCCTTGTGGCATTTTTCTAGTTAGCCACGGCAGCTTGCTCGACATGCCAGCGCCGGAGGTGAGCGGTCATCCGGGCACCCTAGGCCGGAGCGGCTAACTGTGACGCATGTGTTGCAAATGGTTTCTTTCCCCTGGTTGTGCCACTTTTCTAGTTAGCCGCGGCAGCTTGCTCGATGGGCCAGCGCCGGAGGCGGGCGGGCATCCTGGCAACCTACGCCAGAGCGGCTGACAGTGACGCATGTGTTTTAAATGATTTATTTCCGCTCGATGTGACATTTTTCTAGTTAGCCACTGTAGCTTGCTCGATGGGCCAGCGCCGGAGGCGAGCGGACATCCGGGCACCCTAGGCCGGAGCGGCTAACAGTGACGCATGTCTTGTAAATGATTTCTTTCCCCTCGTTGTGGCATTTTTCTAGTTAGCCACGGCAGATTGCTCGATGTTCCAGCGCCAGAGGCGAGCGGGCATCCGGGCACCCTAGGCCAGAGCGAATAAAAGGGAAGCATGTGTTGTAAATGGTTTCTTTCCCCTCGTTGTGGCGTTTTTCTAGTTAGTCACAGGAGCTTGCTGAATGGGCCAGCGCCGGAGGCGATCGGGCATCTGCGCACCCTAGCCCAGAGCAGCTAACAGTGACGCATGTGTTTTAAATGATTTCTTTCCCCTCGATGTGGCATTTTTCTAGTCAGCCACGGCAGCTTGATCGATGGCCCAGCGTGGAGGCGATCGAGCATCCGGGGACCCTAGGCCAGAGCGGTTAACAGTGACGCATGTGTTGTAAATGGTTTCTTTCCCCTCGTTGTGGCATTTTTCTAGTTCGCCACGGCAGCTTGCTCGATAGGCCAGCGCCGGAGGCGAGCGGGCATCCGGGCACCCAAGGCCAGAGCGGCTAACAGTGACGCATGAGTTCTAAATGGTTTCTTTCCCCTCGTTGTGGCATTTTTCTACTTAGCCACGGCAGCTTGCTCGATGGGCCAGCGCTGGAGGCGAGTGGGCATCCGGGCACCCTAGGCCAGAGCGGCTAACAGTGACGCATGCGTTGTAAATGGTTTCTTCCCCTCGTTGTGGCACTTTTCTAGTTCGCCACGACAGCTTGCTCGATGAGCCAGCGCCGGAGGCGAGCGGGCATCCGGGCACCCTAGGCCACAGCGGCTAACAGTGACGCATGTGTTTTAAATGATTTCTTTCCGCTCGATGCGACATTTTTCTAGTTAGCCACTGCAGCTTGCACGATGGGCCAGCGCCGGAGGCGAGCGGGCATTCGGGCACCCTAGGCCAGAGCGGCTAACAGTGACGCATGTGTTGTAAATGGTTTCATTCCCCTCGTTGTAGCATCTTCCTGGTGCGCCACGGCAGGTTGCTGGATGAGCCAGCGCCGGAGGCGATCGGGCATCCTGGCACACTAAGCCAGAGCGGCTAACAGTGACGCATGTGTTGTAAATGGTTTCTTTCCCCTCCTTGTGGCATTTTTCTAGTTAGCCACGGCAGCTTGCTCGACATGCCAGCGCCGGAAGTGAGCGGTCATCCGGGCACCCTAGGCCGGAGCGGCTAACTGTGACGCATGTGTTGCAAATGGTTTCTTTCCCCTGGTTGTGCCACTTTTCTAGTTAGCCGCGGCAGCTTGCTCGATGGGCCAGCGCCGGAGGCGGGCGGGCATCCTGGCAACCTACGCCAGAGCGGCTGACAGTGACGCATGTGTTTTAAATGATTTCTTTCCGCTCGATGTGACATTTTTCTAGTTAGCCACTGTAGCTTGCTCGATGGGCCAGCGCCGGAGGCGAGCGGACATCCGGGCACCCTAGGCCGGAGCGGCTAACAGTGACGCATGTCTTGTAAATGATTTCTTTCCCCTCGTTGTGGCATTTTTCTAGTTAGCCACGGCAGATTGCTCGATGTTCCGGCGCCAGAGGCGAGCGGGCATCCGGGCACCCTAGGCCAGAGCGAATAAAAGGGAAGCATGTGTTGTAAATGGTTTCTTTCCCCTCGTTGTGGCGTTTTTCTAGTTAGTCACAGGAGCTTGCTGAATGGGCCAGCGCCGGAGGCGATCGGGCATCTGCGCACCCTAGCCCAGAGCAGCTAACAGTGACGCATGTGTTTTAAATGATTTCTTTCCCCTCGATGTGGCATTTTTCTAGTCAGCCACGGCAGCTTGATCGATGGCCCAGCGTCGGAGGCGATCGAGCATCCGGGGACCCTAGGCCAGAGCGGTTAACAGTGACGCATTTGTTGTAAATGGTTTCTTTCCCCTCGTTGTGGCCCTTTTCTAGTTAGCCACGGCAGCTTGCTCGATGGGCCAGCGCCGGAGGCGAGCGGGCATCCGGGCACCCAAGGCCACAGCGGCTAACAGTGACGCATGTGTTTTAAATGATTTATTTCCCCACGATGTGGCCTTTTTCTAGTCAGCCACGGCAGCTTGATCGATGGCCCAGCGCCAGAGGCGATCGGGCATTCGGGGACTCTAGGCCAGAGCGGCTAAGAGTGACGCATGTGTTGTAAATGGTTTCTTTCCCCTCGTTGTGGCATTTTTCTAGTTCGCCACGGCAGCTTGCTCGATAGGCCAGCGCCGGAGGCGAGCGGGCATCCGGGCACCCAAGGCCAGAGCGGCTAACAGTGACGCATGAGTTCTAAATGGTTTCTTTCCCCTCGTTGTGGCATTTTTCTACTTAGCCACGGCAGCTTGCTCGATGGGCCAGCGCTGGAGGCGAGAGGGCATCCGGGCACCCTAGGCCAGAGCAGCTAACAGTGACGCATGTGTTTTAAATGATTTCTTTCCCCTCGATGTGGCATTTTTCTTGTCAGCCACGGCAGCTTGATCAATGGCCCAACGTCGGAGGCGATCGAGCATCCGGGCACCCTAGGCCAGAGCGGCTAACAGTGACGCATGTGTTGTAAATGGTTTCTTTCCTCTCGTTTTGGCATTTTTTCTAGTTAGCCACGGCAGCTTGCTCGATGGGCCAGCGCCTGAGGCGAGCGGGCATCCGGGCACCCTAGGCTAGAGATGCTAACAGTGACGCATGTGTTGTAAATGGTTTCTTTCCCCTCCTTGTGGCATTTTTCTAGTTAGCGACGGCAGCTTGCTCGATGGGCCAGCGCCGGAGGCGATCAGGCATTCGGGGACCCTAGGCCAGAGCGGCTAACAGTGACGCATGTGTTCCAAATGGTTTCTTTCCCCTCGTTGTGCCATTTTTCTTGTTAGCTACTGCAGCTTGCTCGATGGGCCAGCGCCGGAGGCGATCTGTCATCCGGGCACACAAAGCCAGAGCGGCTAACAGTGACGCCTGTGTTGTAAATGGTTTCATTCCCTTCGTTTTGGCATTTTTCTATTTAGCTACGGCAGCTTGCTCGATGTGCCAGCGCCGGAGGCGAGCGGGCATCCGGGCACCCTAGGCCAGAGCAGCTAACAGTAACGCATGTGTTGTAAATGATTTCTTTTCGCTCGATGTGACATTTTTCTAGTTAGCCACGGCAGCTTGCTCGATGGGCCAGCGCCGGAGGCTAGCGGGCATCCGAGCACCCTAGGCCGAAACGGCTAACAGTGACGCATGTGTTGCAAATGGTTTCTTTCCTCTCGTTGTGACCCTTTTCTAGTTAGCCACGGCAGCTTGCTCGATGGGCAAGCGCCGGAGGCGAGCGGGCATTCGGGCACCCTAGGCCAGAGCGGCTAACAGTGACGCATGTGTTGTAAATGGTTTCATTCCCCTCGTTGTGGCATTTTTCTGGTTCGCCACGGCAGCTTGCTGGATGAGCCAGCGCCGGAGGCGATCGGGCATCCTGGCACACTAGGCCAGAGCGGCTAACAGTGACGCATGTGTTGTAAATGGTTTCTTTCCCCTCCTTGTGGCATTTTTCTAGTTAGCCACGGCAGCTTGCTCGACATGCCAGCGCCGGAGGTGAGCGGTCATCCGGGCACCCTAGGCCGGAGCGGCTAACTGTGACGCATGTGTTGCAAATGGTTTCTTTCCCCTGGTTGTGCCACTTTTCTAGTTAGCCGCGGCAGCTTGCTCGATGGGCCAGCGCCGGAGGCGGGCGGGCATCCTGGCAACCTACGCCAGAGCGGCTGACAGTGACGCATGTGTTTTAAATGATTTATTTCCGCTCGATGTGACATTTTTCTAGTTAGCCACTGTAGCTTGCTCGATGGGCCAGCGCCGGAGGCGAGCGGACATCCGGGCACCCTAGGCCGGAGCGGCTAACAGTGACGCATGTCTTGTAAATGATTTCTTTCCCCTCGTTGTGGCATTTTTCTAGTTAGCCACGGCAGATTGCTCGATGTTCCAGCGCCAGAGGCGAGCGGGCATCCGGGCACCCTAGGCCAGAGCGAATAAAAGGGAAGCATGTGTTGTAAATGGTTTCTTTCCCCTCGTTGTGGCGTTTTTCTAGTTAGTCACAGGAGCTTGCTGAATGGGCCAGCGCCGGAGGCGATCGGGCATCTGCGCACCCTAGCCCAGAGCAGCTAACAGTGACGCATGTGTTTTAAATGATTTCTTTCCCCTCGATGTGGCATTTTTCTAGTCAGCCACGGCAGCTTGATCGATGGCCCAGCGTGGAGGCGATCGAGCATCCGGGGACCCTAGGCCAGAGCGGTTAACAGTGACGCATGTGTTGTAAATGGTTTCTTTCCCCTCGTTGTGGCATTTTTCTAGTTCGCCACGGCAGCTTGCTCGATAGGCCAGCGCCGGAGGCGAGCGGGCATCCGGGCACCCAAGGCCAGAGCGGCTAACAGTGACGCATGAGTTCTAAATGGTTTCTTTCCCCTCGTTGTGGCATTTTTCTACTTAGCCACGGCAGCTTGCTCGATGGGCCAGCGCTGGAGGCGAGTGGGCATCCGGGCACCCTAGGCCAGAGCGGCTAACAGTGACGCATGCGTTGTAAATGGTTTCTTCCCCTCGTTGTGGCACTTTTCTAGTTCGCCACGACAGCTTGCTCGATGAGCCAGCGCCGGAGGCGAGCGGGCATCCGGGCACCCTAGGCCACAGCGGCTAACAGTGACGCATGTGTTTTAAATGATTTCTTTCCGCTCGATGCGACATTTTTCTAGTTAGCCACTGCAGCTTGCTCGATGGGCCAGCGCCGGAGGCGAGCGGACATCCGGGCACCCTAGGCCACAGCGGCTAACAGTGACGCATGTGTTTTAAATGACGTCTTTCCGCTCGATGTGACATTTTTCTAGTTAGCCATGGCAGCTTGCTCGATGGGGCAGCGCCGGAAGCGATCGAGCATCCGGGCACACTAGGCCAGACGTTAGCAGTGTCGCATGTGTTGTAAATGGTTTCTTTCCTCTCGTTTTGGCATTTTTTCTAGTTAGCCACGGCAGCTTGCTCGATGGGCCAGCGCCTGAGGCGAGCGGGCATCCAGGCACCCTAGGCTAGAGATGCTAACAGTGACGCATGTGTTGTAAATGGTTTCTTTCCCCTCCTTGTGGCATTTTTCTAGTTAGCCACGGCAGCTTGCTCGATGGGCCAGCGCCGGAGGCGATCAGGCATTCGGGGACCCTAGGCCAGAGCGGCTAACAGTGACGCATATGTTCCAAATGGTTTCTTTCCCCTCGTTGTGGCATTTTTCTTGTTAGCTACTGCAGCTTGCTCGATGGGCCAGCTCCGGAGGCGATCTGGCATCCGGGCACACAAAGCCAGAGCGGCTAACAGTGACGCCTGTGTTGTAAATGGTTTCATTCCCTTCGTTGTGGCATTTTTCTATTTAGCTACGGCAGCTTGCTCGATGTGCCAGCGCCGGAGGTGAGCGGTCATCCGGGCACCCTAGGCCGGAGCGGCTAACTGTGACGCATGTGTTGCAAATGGTTTCTTTCCCCTGGTTGTGCCACTTTTCTAGTTAGCCGCGGCAGCTTGCTCGATGGGCCAGCGCCGGAGGCGGGCGGGCATCCGGGCAACCTACGCCAGAGCGGCTGACAGTGACGCATGTGTTTTAAATGATTTCTTTCCGCTCGATGTGACATTTTTCTAGTTAGCCACGGTAGCTTGCTCGATGGGCCAGCGCCGGAGGCGAGCGGACATCCGGGCACCCTAGGCCGGAGCGGCTAACAGTGACTCATGTGTTGTAAATGGTTTCTTTTCCCTCGTTGTGGCATTTTTCTTGTTCGCCACGGCAGCTTGATCGATGGGCCAGCGCCGGGGGCGATCGGGCATCCGGGCACATTAGGCCTAGAGCGGCTAACTATGACGCATGTGTTGCAAATGGTTGCTTTCTCCTCGTTGTGGCACTTTTCTTGTTAGCCACGGCAGCTTGCTCGATGGGACAGCGCCGGAGGCGCGCGGGCATCCGGGCTCCCTAGGCCAGAGCAGCTAACAGTGACGCATGTGTTGCAAATGGTTGCTTTCCCCTCGTTGTGGCACTTTTCTTGTTCGCCACGGCAGCTTGATCGATGGGCCAGCGCCGGAGGCGATTGGGCATCCGGGCACATTAGGCCTAGAGCGGCTAACAGTGACGCATGTCTTGTAAATGATTTCTTTCCCCTCGTTGTGGCATTTTTCTAGTTAGCCACGGCAGATTGCTCGATGTTCCAGCGCCAGAGGCGAGCGGGCATCCGGGCACCCTAGGCCAGAGCGAATAAAAGGGAAGCATGTGTTTTAAATGATTTCTTTCCCCTCGATGTGGCATTTTTCTAGTTAGCCACGGCAGCTTGCTCGATGGGCCAGCGCCGGAGGCGAGCGGGCATCCGGGCACCCTAGGCCACAGCGGCCAACAGTGACGCATGTGTTTTAAATGATTTCTTTCCCCACGATGTGCCATTTTTCTAGTCAGCCACGGCAGCTTGATCGATGGCCCAGCGCCAGAGGCGATCGGGCATTCGGGGACCCTAGGCCAGAGCGGCTAAGAGTGACGCATGTGTTGTAAATGGTTTCTTTCCCCTCGTTGTGGCATTTTTCTAGTTCGCCACGGCAGCTTGCTCGATAGGCCAGCGCCGGAGGCGAGCGGGCATCCGGGCACCCTACGCCAGAGCGGCTAACAGTGACGCATGAGTTCTAAATGGTTTCTTTCCCCTCGTTGTGGCATTTTTCTACTTAGCCACGGCAGCTTGCCCGATGTGCCAGCGCCCGAGGCGAGCGGGCATCCGGGCACCCTAGGCTAGAGCAGCTAACAGTGACGCATGCGTTGTAAATGGTTTCTTTCCCCTCGTTGTGGCACTTTTCTAGTTCGCCACGACAGCTTGCTCGATGGGCCAGCGCCGGAGGGGAACGGGCATCCGGGCACCCTAGGCCACAGCGGCTAACAGTGACGAATGTGTTTTAAATGATTTCTTTCCGCTCGATGCGACATTTTTCTAGTTAGCCACTGCAGCTTGCTCGATGGGCCAGCGCCGGAGGCGAGCGGACATCCGGGCACCCTGGGCCACAGCGGCTAACAGTGACGCATGTGTTTTAAATGATGTCTTTCCGCTCGATGTGACATTTTTCTAGTTAGCCACGGCAGCTTGCTCGATGGGGCAGCGCCGGAAGCGAGCGGACATCCGGGCACCCTATGCCGGAGCGGCTAACAGTGACCCATGTGTTGTAAACGGTTTCTTTCCTCTTGTTTTGGCATTTTTTCTAGTTCGCCACGGCAGCTTGCTCGATGGGCCAGCTGCGGAGGCGAGCGGGCATCCGGGCACCGTAGGCCACAGCGGCTAATTGTGACGCATGTGTTGCAAATGGTTTCTTTCCCTTGGTTGTGCCACTTTTCTAGTTAGCCGCGGCAGCTTGCTCGATGGGCCAGCTCCGGAGGCGGGCGGGCATCCGGGCAACCTACGCCAGAGCGGCTGACAGAGACGCATGTGTTTTAAATGATTTCTTTCCGCTCGTTGTGACATTTTTCTAGTTAGCCACTGCAGCTTGCTCGATGGGCCAGCGCCGGAGGCGAGCGGGCATCCGGGCACCCTAGGCCAGAGCTGCTAAGAGTGACGCATGTGTTGTAAATGGTTTCTTTCCCATCGTTGTGGCATTTTTCTAGTTCGCCACGGCAGCTTGCTCGATAGGCCAGCGCCGGAGGCGAGCGGGCATCCGGGCACCCTAGGCCAGAGCAGCTAACAGTGACGCATGTGTTTTAAATGATTTCTTTCCCCTCGATGTGGCATTTTTCTTGTCAGCCACGGCAGCTTGATCAATGGCCCAGCGTCGGAGGCGATCGAGCATCCGGGCACCCTAGGCCAGAGCGGCTAACAGTGACGCATGTGTTGTAAATGGTTTCTTTCCTCTCGTTTTGGCATTTTTTCTAGTTAGCCATGGCAGCTTGCTCGATGGGCCAGCGCCTGAGGCGAGCGGGCATCCGGGCACCCTAAGCTAGAGATGCTAACAGTGACGCATGTGTTGTAAATGGTTTCTTTCCCCTGCTTGTGGCATTTTTCTAGTTAGCCACGGCAGCTTGCTCGATGGGCCAGCGCCGGAGGCGATCAGGCATTCGGGGACCCTAGGCCAGAGCGGCTAACAGTGACGCATGTGTTCCAAATGGTTTCTTTCCCATCGTTGTGGCATTTTTCTAGTTCGCCACGGCAGCTTGCTCGATGGGCCAGCGCCGGAGGCGATCTGTCATCCGGGCACACAAAGCCAGAGCGGCTAACAGTGACGCCTGTGTTGTAAATGGTTTCATTCCCTTCGTTGTGGCATTTTTCTAATTAGCTACGGCAGCTTGCTCGATGTGCCAGCGCCGGAGGCGAGCGGGCATCCGGGCACCCTAGGCCAGAGCAGCTAACAGTAACGCATGTGTTGTAAATGATTTCTTTTCGCTCGATGTGACATTTTTCTAGTTAGCCACGGCAGCTTGCTCGATGGGCCAGCGCCGGAGGCTAGCGGGCATCCGAGCACCCTAGGCCGAAACGGCTAACAGTGACGCATGTGTTGCAAATGGTTTCTTTCCTCTCGTTGTGGCCCTTTTCTAGTTAGCCACGGCAGCTTGCTCGATGGGCAAGCGCCGGAGGCGAGCGGGCATTCGGGCACCCTAGGCCAGAGCAGCTAACAGTGACGCATGTGTTGTAAATGGTTTCATTCCCCTCGTTGTAGCATTTTCCTGGTGCGCCACGGCAGCTTGCTGGATGAGCCAGCGCCGGAGGCGATCGGGCATCCTGGCACACTAAGCCAGAGCGGCTAACAGTGACGCATGTGTTGTAAATGGTTTCTTTCCCCTCCTTGTGGCATTTTTCTAGTTAGCCACGGCAGCTTGCTCGACATGCCAGCGCCGGAGGTGAGCGGTCATCCGGGCACCCTAGGCCGGAGCGGCTAACTGTGACGCATGTGTTGCAAATGGTTTCTTTCCCCTGGTTGTGCCACTTTTCTAGTTAGCCGCGGCAGCTTGCTCGATGGGCCAGCGCCGGAGGCGGGCGGGCATCCTGGCAACCTACGCCAGAGCGGCTGACAGTGACGCATGTGTTTTAAATGATTTCTTTCCGCTCGATGTGACATTTTTCTAGTTAGCCACTGTAGCTTGCTCGATGGGCCAGCGCCGGAGGCGAGCGGACATCCGGGCACCCTAGGCCGGAGCGGCTAACAGTGACGCATGTCTTGTAAATGATTTCTTTCCCCTCGTTGTGGCATTTTTCTAGTTAGCCACGGCAGATTGCTCGATGTTCCGGCGCCAGAGGCGAGCGGGCATCCGGGCACCCTAGGCCAGAGCGAATAAAAGGGAAGCATGTGTTGTAAATGGTTTCTTTCCCCTCGTTGTGGCGTTTTTCTAGTTAGTCACAGGAGCTTGCTGAATGGGCCAGCGCCGGAGGCGATCGGGCATCTGCGCACCCTAGCCCAGAGCAGCTAACAGTGACGCATGTGTTTTAAATGATTTCTTTCCCCTCGATGTGGCATTTTTCTAGTCAGCCACGGCAGCTTGATCGATGGCCCAGCGTCGGAGGCGATCGAGCATCCGGGGACCCTAGGCCAGAGCGGTTAACAGTGACGCTTTTGTTGTAAATGGTTTCTTTCCCCTCGTTGTGGCCCTTTTCTAGTTAGCAACGGCAGCTTGCTCGATGGGCCAGCGCCGGAGGCGAGCGGGCATCCGGGCACCCTAGGCCACAGCGGCTAACAGTGACGCATGTGTTTTAAATGATTTCTTTCCCCACGATGTGGCCTTTTTCTAGTCAGCCACGGCAGCTTGATCGATGGCCCAGCGCCAGAGGCGATCGGGCATTCGGGGACCCTAGGCCAGAGCGGCTAAGAGTGACGCATGTGTTGTAAATGGTTTCTTTCCCCTCGTTGTGGCATTTTTCTAGTTCGCCACGGCAGCTTGCTCGATAGGCCAGCGCCGGAGGCGAGCGGGCATCCGGGCACCCAAGGCCAGAGCGGCTAACAGTGACGCATGAGTTCTAAATGGTTTCTTTCCCCTCGTTGTGGCATTTTTCTACTTAGCCACGGCAGCTTGCTCGATGGGCCAGCGCTGGAGGCGAGAGAGCATCCGGGCACCCTAGGCCAGAGCAGCTAACAGTGACGCATGTGTTTTAAATGATTTCTTTCCCCTCGATGTGGCATTTTTCTTGTCAGCCACGGCAGCTTGATCAATGGCCCAGCGTCGGAGGCGATCGAGCATCCGGGCACCCTAGGCCAGAGCGGCTAACAGTGACGCATGTGTTGTAAATGGTTTCTTTCCTCTCGTTTTGGCATTTTTTCTAGTTAGCCACGGCAGCTTGCTCGATGGGCCAGCGCCTGAGGCGAGCGGGCATCCGGGCACCCTAGGCTAGAGATGCTAACAGTGACGCATGTGTTGTAAATGGTTTCTTTCCCCTCCTTGTGGCATTTTTCTAGTTAGCGACGGCAGCTTGCTCGATGGGCCAGCGCCGGAGGCGATCAGGCATTCGGGGACCCTAGGCCAGAGCGGCTAACAGTGACGCATGTGTTCCAAATGGTTTGTTTCCCCTCGTTGTGCCATTTTTCTTGTTAGCTACTGCAGCTTGCTCGATGGGCCAGCGCCGGAGGCGATCTGTCATCCGGGCACACAAAGCCAGAGCGGCTAACAGTGACGCCTGTGTTGTAAATGGTTTCATTCCCTTCGTTTTGGCATTTTTCTATTTAGCTACGGCAGCTTGCTCGATGTGCCAGCGCCGGAGGCGAGCGGGCATCCGGGCACCCTAGGCCAGAGCAGCTAACAGTAACGCATGTGTTGTAAATGATTTCTTTTCGCTCGATGTGACATTTTTCTAGTTAGCCACGGCAGCTTGCTCGATGGGCCAGCGTCGGAGGCTAGCGGGCATCCGAGCACCCTAGGCCGAAACGGCTAACAGTGACGCATGTGTCGCAAATGGTTTCTTTCCTCTCGTTGTGGCCCTTTTCTAGTTAGCCACGGCAGCTTGCTCGATGGGCAAGCGCCGGAGGCGAGCGGGCATTCGGGCACCCTAGGCCAGAGCGGCTAACAGTGACGCATGTGTTGTAAATGGTTTCATTCCCCTCGTTGTGGCATTTTTCTGGTTCGCCACGGCAGCTTGCTGGATGAGCCAGCGCCGGAGGCGATCGGGCATCCTGGCACACTAGGCCAGAGCGGCTAACAGTGACGCATGTGTTGTAAATGGTTTCTTTCCCCTCCTTGTGGCATTTTTCTAGTTAGCCACGGCAGCTTGCTCGACATGCCAGCGCCGGAGGTGAGCGGTCATCCGGGCACCCTAGGCCGGAGCGGCTAACTGTGACGCATGTGTTGCAAATGGTTTCTTTCCCCTGGTTGTGCCACTTTTCTAGTTAGCCGCGGCAGCTTGCTCGATGGGCCAGCGCCGGAGGCGGGCGGGCATCCTGGCAACCTACGCCAGAGCGGCTGACAGTGACGCATGTGTTTTAAATGATTTCTTTCCGCTCGATGTGACATTTTTCTAGTTAGCCACTGTAGCTTGCTCGATGGGCCAGCACCGGAGGCGAGCGGACATCCGGGCACCCTAGGCCGGAGCGGCGAACAGTGACGCATGCCTTGTAAATGATTTCTTTCCCCTCGTTGTGGCATTTTTCTAGTTAGCCACGGCAGATTGCTCGATGTTCCAGCGCCAGAGGCGAGCGGGCATCCGGGCACCCTAGGCCAGAGCGAATAAAAGGGAAGCATGTGTTGTAAATGGTTTCTTTCCCCTCGTTGTGGCGTTTTTCTAGTTAGTCACAGGAGCTTGCTGAATGGGCCAGCGCCGGAGGCGATCGGGCATCTGCGCACCCTAGCCCAGAGCAGCTAACAGTGACGCATGTGTTTTAAATGATTTCTTTCCCCTCGATGTGGCATTTTTCTAGTCAGCCACGGCAGCTTGATCGATGGCCCAGCGTGGAGGCGATCGAGCATCCGGGGACCCTAGGCCAGAGCGGTTAACAGTTACGCACTTGTTGTAAATGGTATCTTTCCCCTCGTTGTGGTCCTTTTCTAGTTAGCCACGGCAGCTTGCTCGATCGGCCAGCGCCGGAGGCGAGCGGGCATCCGGGCACACTAGGCCACAGCGGCTAACAGTGACGCATGTGTTTTAAATGATTTCTTTCCCCACGATGTGGCATTTTTCTAGTCAGCCACGGCAGCTTGATCGATGGCCCAGCGCCAGAGGCGATCGGGCATTCGGGGACCCTAGGCCAGAGCGGCTAAGAGTGACGCATGTGTTGTAAATGGTTTCTTTCCCCTCGTTGTGGCATTTTTCTAGTTCGCCACGGCAGCTTGCTCGATAGGCCAGCGCCGGAGGCGAGCGGGCATCCGGGCACCCAAGGCCAGAGCGGCTAACAGTGACGCATGAGTTCTAAATGGTTTCTTTCCCCTCGTTGTGGCATTTTTCTACTTAGCCACGGCAGCTTGCTCGATGGGCCAGCGCTGGAGGCGAGTGGGCATCCGGGCACCCTAGGCCAGAGCGGCTAACAGTGACGCATGCATTGTAAATGGTTTCTTCCCCTCGTTGTGGCACTTTTCTAGTTCGCCACGACAGCTTGCTCGATGAGCCAGCGCCGGAGGCGAGCGGGCATCCGGGCACCCTAGGCCACAGCGGCTAACAGTGACGCATGTGTTTTAAATGATTTCTTTCCGCTCGATGCGACATTTTTCTAGTTAGCCACTGCAGCTTGCTCGATGGGCCAGCGCCGGAGGCGAGCGGACATCCGGGCACCCTAGGCCACAGCGGCTAACAGTGACGCATGTGTTTTAAATGACGTCTTTCCGCTCGATGTGACATTTTTCTAGTTAGCCATGGCAGCTTGCTCGATGGGGCAGCGCCGGAAGCGATCGAGCATCCGGGCACACTAGGCCAGACGTTAGCAGTGTCGCATGTGTTGTAAATGGTTTCTTTCCTCTCGTTTTGGCATTTTTTCTAGTTAGCCACGGCAGCTTGCTCGATGGGCCAGCGCCTGAGGCGAGCGGGCATCCAGGCACCCTAGGCTAGAGATGCTAACAGTGACGCATGTGTTGTAAATGGTTTCTTTCCCCTCCTTGTGGCATTTTTCTAGTTAGCCACGGCAGCTTGCTCGATGGGCCAGCGCCGGAGGCGATCAGGCATTCGGGGACCCTAGGCCAGAGCGGCTAACAGTGACGCCTGTGTTGTAAATGGTTTCATTCCCTTCGTTGTGGCATTTTTCTATTTAGCTACGGCAGCTTGCTCGATGTGCGAGCGCCGGAGGTGAGCGGTCATCCGGGCACCCTAGGCCGGAGCGGCTAACTGTGACGCATGTGTTGCAAATGGTTTCTTTCCCCTGGTTGTGCCACTTTTCTAGTTAGCCGCGGCAGCTTGCTCGATGGGCCAGCGCCGGAGGCGGGCGGGCATCCGGGCAACCTACGCCAGAGCGGCTGACAGTGACGCATGTGTTTTAAATGATTTCTTTCCGCTCGATGTGACATTTTTCTAGTTAACCACGGTAGCTTGCTCGATGGGCCAGCGCCGGAATCGAGCGGACATCCGGGCACCCTAGGCCGGAGCGGCTAACAGTGACTCATGTGTTGTAAATGGTTTCTTTCCCCTCGTTGTGGCATTTTTCTTGTTCGCCACGGCAGCTTGATCGATGGGCCAGCGCCGGGGGCGATCGGGCATCCGGGCACATTAGGCCTAGAGCGGCTAACTATGACGCATGTGTTGCAAATGGTTGCTTTCCCCTCGTTGTGGCACTTTTCTTGTTAGCCACGGCAGATTGCTCGATGGGACAGCGCCGGAGGCGCGCGGGCATCCGGGCTCCCTAGGCCAGAGCAGCTAACAGTGACGCATGTGTTGCAAATGGTTGCTTTCCCCTCGTTGTGGCACTTTTCTTGTTCGCCACGGCAGCTTGATCGATGGGCCAGCGCCGGAGGCGATTGGGCATCCGGGCACATTAGGCCTAGAGCGGCTAACAGTGACGCATGTCTTGTAAATGATTTCTTTCCCCTCGTTGTGGCATTTTTCTAGTTAGCCACGGCAGATTGCTCGATGTTCCAGCGCCAGAGGCGAGCGGGCATCCGGGCACCCTAGGCCAGAGCGAATAAAAGGGAAGCATGTGTTTTAAATGGTTTCTTTCCCCTCGTTGTGGCATTTTTCTACTTAGCCACGGCAGCTTGCTCGATGGGCCAGCGCTGGAGGCGAGAGGGCATCCGGGCACCCTAGGCCAGAGCAGCTAACAGTGACGCATGTGTTTTAAATGATTTCTTTCCCCTCGATGTGGCATTTTTCTTGTCAGCCACGGCAGCTTGATCAATGGCCCAGCGTCGGAGGCGATCGAGCATCCGGGCACCCTAGGCCAGAGCGGCTAACAGTGACGCATGTGTTGTAAATGGTTTCTTTCCTCTCGTTTTGGCATTTTTTCTAGTTAGCCACGGCAGCTTGCTCGATGGGCCAGCGCCTGAGGCGAGCGGGCATCCGGGCACCCTAGGCTAGAGATGCTAACAGTGACGCATGTGTTGTAAATGGTTTCTTTCCCCTCCTTGTGGCATTTTTCTAGTTAGCGACGGCAGCTTGCTCGATGGGCCAGCGCCGGAGGCGATCAGGCATTCGGGGACCCTAGGCCAGAGCGGCTAACAGTGACGCATGTGTTCCAAATGGTTTCTTTCCCCTCGTTGTGCCATTTTTCTTGTTAGCTACTGCAGCTTGCTCGATGGGCCAGCGCCGGAGGCGATCTGTCATCCGGGCACACAAAGCCAGAGCGGCTAACAGTGACGCCTGTGTTGTAAATGGTTTCATTCCCTTCGTTTTGGCATTTTTCTATTTAGCTACGGCAGCTTGCTCGATGTGCCAGCGCCGGAGGCGAGCGGGCATCCGGGCACCCTAGGCCAGAGCAGCTAACAGTAACGCATGTGTTGTAAATGATTTGTTTTCGCTCGATGTGACATTTTTCTAGTTAGCCACGGCAGCTTGCTCGATGGGCCAGCGTCGGAGGCTAGCGGGCATCCGAGCACCCTAGGCCGAAACGGCTAACAGTGACGCATGTGTTGCAAATGGTTTCTTTCCTCTCGTTGTGGCCCTTTTCTAGTTAGCCACGGCAGCTTGCTCGATGGGCAAGCGCCGGAGGCGAGCGGGCATTCGGGCACCCTAGGCCAGAGCGGCTAACAGTGACGCATGTGTTGTAAATGGTTTCATTCCCCTCGTTGTGGCATTTTTCTGGTTCGCCACGGCAGCTTGCTGGATGAGCCAGCGCCGGAGGCAATCGGGCATCCTGGCACACTAGGCCAGAGCGGCTAACAGTGACGCATGTGTTGTAAATGGTTTCTTTCCCCTCTTGTGGCATTTTTCTAGTTAGCCACGGCAGCTTGCTCGACATGCCAGCGCCGGAGGTGAGCGGTCATCCGGGCACCTAGGCCGGAGCGGCTAACTGTGACGCATGTGTTGCAAATGGTTTCTTTCCCCTGGTTGTGCCACTTTTCTAGTTAGCCGCGGCAGCTTGCTCGATGGGCCAGCGCCGGAGGCGGGCGGGCATCCTGGCAACCTACGCCTGAGCGGCTGACAGTGACGCATGTGTTTTAAATGATTTCTTTCCGCTCGATGTGACATTTTTCTAGTTAGCCACTGTAGCTTGCTCGATGGGCCAGCGCCGGAGGCGAGCGGACATCCGGGCACCCTAGGCCGGAGCGGCTAACAGTGACGCATGTCTTGTAAATGATTTCTTTCCCCTCGTTGTGGCATTTTTCTAGTTAGCCACGGCAGATTGCTCGATGTTCCAGCGCCAGAGGCGAGCGGGCATCCGGGCACCCTAGGCCAGAGCGAATAAAAGGGAAGCATGTGTTGTAAATGGTTTCTTTCCCCTCGTTGTGGCGTTTTTCTAGTTAGTCACAGGAGCTTGCTGAATGGGCCAGCGCCGGAGGCGATCGGGCATCTGCGCACCCTAGCCCAGAGCAGCTAACAGTGACGCATGTGTTTTAAATGATTTCTTTCCCCTCGATGTGGCATTTTTCTAGTCAGCCACGGCAGCTTGATCGATGGCCCAGCGTGGAGGCGATCGAGCATCCGGGGACCCTAGGCCAGAGCGGTTAACAGTGACGCATTTGTTGTAAATGGTATCTTTCCCCTCGTTGTGGTCCTTTTCTAGTTAGCCACGGCAGCTTGCTCGATCGGCCAGCGCCGGAGGCGAGCGGGCATCCGGGCACCCTAGGCCACAGCGGCTAACAGTGACGCATGTGTTTTAAATGATTTCTTTCCCCACGATGTGGCATTTTTCTAGTCAGCCACGGCAGCTTGATCGATGGCCCAGCGCCAGAGGCGATCGGGCATTCGGGGACCCTAGGCCAGAGCGGCTAAGAGTGACGCATGTGTTGTAAATGGTTTCTTTCCCCTCGTTGTGGCATTTTTCTAGTTCGCCACGGCAGCTTGCTCGATAGGCCAGCGCCGGAGGCGAGCGGGCATCCGGGCACCCAAGGCCAGAGCGGCTAACAGTGACGCATGAGTTCTAAATGGTTTCTTTCCCCTCGTTGTGGCATTTTTCTACTTAGCCACGGCAGCTTGCTCGATGGGCCAGCGCTGGAGGCGAGTGGGCATCCGGGCACCCTAGGCCAGAGCGGCTAACAGTGACGCATGCGTTGTAAATGGTTTCTTCCCCTCGTTGTGGCACTTTTCTAGTTCGCCACGACAGCTTGCTCGATGAGCCAGCGCCGGAGGCGAGCGGGCATCCGGGCACCCTAGGCCACAGCGGCTAACAGTGACGCATGTGTTTTAAATGATTTCTTTCCGCTCGATGCGACATTTTTCTAGTTAGCCACTGCAGCTTGCTCGATGGGCCAGCGCCGGAGGCGAGCGGACATCCGGGCACCCTAGGCCACAGCGGCTAACAGTGACGCATGTGTTTTAAATGACGTCTTTCCGCTCGATGTGACATTTTTCTAGTTAGCCATGGCAGCTTGCTCGATGGGGCAGCGCCGGAAGCGATCGAGCATCCGGGCACACTAGGCCAGACGTTAGCAGTGTCGCATGTGTTGTAAATGGTTTCTTTCCTCTCGTTTTGGCATTTTTTCTAGTTAGCCACGGCAGCTTGCTCGATGGGCCAGCGCCTGAGGCGAGCGGGCATCCAGGCACCCTAGGCTAGAGATGCTAACAGTGACGCATGTGTTGTAAATGGTTTCTTTCCCCTCCTTGTGGCATTTTTCTAGTTAGCCACGGCAGCTTGCTCGATGGGCCAGCGCCGGAGGCGATCAGGCATTCGGGGACCCTAGGCCAGAGCGGCTAACAGTGACGCATATGTTCCAAATGGTTTCTTTCCCCTCGTTGTGGCATTTTTCTTGTTAGCTACTGCAGCTTGCTCGATGGGCCAGCTCCGGAGGCGATCTGGCATCCGGGCACACAAAGCCAGAGCGGCTAACAGTGACGCCTGTGTTGTAAATGGTTTCATTCCCTTCGTTGTGGCATTTTTCTATTTAGCTACGGCAGCTTGCTCGATATGCCAGCGCCGGAGGTGAGCGGTCATCCGGGCACCCTAGGCCGGAGCGGCTAACTGTGACGCATGTGTTGCAAATGGTTTCTTTCCCCTGGTTGTGCCACTTTTCTAGTTAGCCGCGGCAGCTTGCTCGATGGGCCAGCGCCGGAGGCGGGCGGGCATCCGGGCAACCTACGCCAGAGCGGCTGACAGTGACGCATGTGTTTTAAATGATTTCTTTCCGCTCGATGTGACATTTTTCTAGTTAGCCACGGTAGCTTGCTCGATGGGCCAGCGCCGGAGGCGAGCGGACATCCGGGCACCCTAGGCCGGAGCGGCTAACAGTGACTCATGTGTTGTAAATGGTTTCTTTCCCCTCGTTGTGGCATTTTTCTTGTTCGCCACGGCAGCTTGATCGATGGGCCAGCGCCGGGGGCGATCGGGCATCCGGGCACATTAGGCCTAGAGCGGCTAACTATGACGCATGTGTTGCAAATGGTTGCTTTCCCCTCGTTGTGGCACTTTTCTTGTTAGCCACGGCAGCTTGCTCGATGGGACAGCGCCGGAGGCGCGCGGGCATCCGGGCTCCCTAGGCCAGAGCAGCTAACAGTGACGCATGTGTTGCAAATGGTTGCTTTCCCCTCGTTGTGGCACTTTTCTTGTTCGCCACGGCAGCTTGATCGATGGGCCAGCGCCGGAGGCGATTGGGCATCCGGGCACATTAGGCCTAGAGCGGCTAACAGTGACGCATGTCTTGTAAATGATTTCTTTCCCCTCGTTGTGGCATTTTTCTAGTTAGCCACGGCAGATTGCTCGATGTTCCAGCGCCAGAGGCGAGCGGGCATCCGGGCACCCTAGGCCAGAGCGAATAAAAGGGAAGCATGTGTTTTAAATGATTTCTTTCCCCTCGATGTGGCATTTTTCTAGTTAGCCACGGCAGCTTGCTGGATGGGCCAGCGCCGGAGGCGAGCGGGCATCCGGGCACCCTAGGCCACAGCGGCCAACAGTGACGCATGTGTTTTAAATGATTTCTTTCCCCACGATGTGCCATTTTTCTAGTCAGCCACGGCAGCTTGATCGATGGCCCAGCGCCAGAGGCGATCGGGCATTCGGGGACCCTAGGCCAGAGCGGCTAAGAGTGACGCATGTGTTGTAAATGGTTTCTTTCCCCTCGTTGTGGCATTTTTCTAGTTCGCCACGGCAGCTTGCTCGATAGGCCAGCGCCGGAGGCGAGCGGGCATCCGGGCACCCTACGCCAGAGCGGCTAACAGTGACGCATGAGTTCTAAATGGTTTCTTTCCCCTCGTTGTGGCATTTTTCTACTTAGCCACGGCAGCTTGCCCGATGTGCCAGCGCCCGAGGCGAGCGGGCATCCGGGCACCCTAGGCTAGAGCAGCTAACAGTGACGCATGCGTTGTAAATGGTTTCTTTCCCCTCGTTGTGGCACTTTTCTAGTTCGCCACGACAGCTTGCTCGATGGGCCAGCGCCGGAGGCGAGCGGGCATCCGGGCACCCTAGGCCACAGCGGCTAACAGTGACGAATGTGTTTTAAATGATTTCTTTCCGCTCGATGCGACATTTTTCTAGTTAGCCACTGCAGCTTGCTCGATGGGCCATCGCCGGAGGCGAGCGGACATCCGGGCACCCTAGGCCACAGCGGCTAACAGTGACGCATGTGTTTTAAATGATGTCTTTCCGCTCGATGTGACATTTTTCTAGTTAGCCACGGCAGCTTGCTCGATGGGGCAGCGCCGGAAGCGAGCGGACATCCGGGCACCCTATGCCGGAGCGGCTAACAGTGACCCATGTGTTGTAAATGGTTTCTTTCCTCTTGTTTTGGCATTTTTTCTAGTTCGCCACGGCAGCTTGCTCGATGGGCCAGCTGCGGAGGCGAGCGGGCATCCGGGCACCCTAGGCCACAGCGGCTAATTGTGACGCATGTGTTTTAAATGACTTCTTTCCCCTCGTTGTGCCATTTTTCTACTTAGCCACGGCAGCTTGCTCGATGGGCCAGCGCTGTTGGCGAGTGGGCATCCGGGCACCCTAAGCCAGAGCGGCTAACAGTGACGCATGTGTTGCAAATGGTTGCTTTCCCCTCGTTGTGGCACTTTTCTTGTTCGCCACGGCAGCTTGATCGATGGGCCAGCGCCGGAGGCGATCGGGCATCCGGGCACATTAGGCCTAGAGCGGCTAACAGTGACGCATGTCTCTTAAATGATTTCTTTCCCCTCGTTGTGGCATTTTTCTAGTTAGCCACGGCAGCTTGCTCGATGTTCCAGCGCCGGAAGCGATCGGGCATCGGGGCACCCTATTCCAGAGCGGCTAACTGTGACGCATGTGTTTTAAATGATTTCTTTCCCCTCGATGTGACATTTTTCTTGTTCGCCACGGCAGCTTGATCGAGTGGCCAGCGCCGGAGGCGATCGGGCATCCGGGCACACTAGGCCTAGAGCGACTAACAGTGACGCATGTGTTGCAAATGGTTGCTTTCCCCTCGTTGTGGCACTTTTCTTGTTAGCCACGGCAGCTTGCTCGATGGGCCAGCGCCGGAGGCGTGCGGGCATCCGGGCTCCCTAGGCCAGAGAAGCTAACAGTGACGCATGTATTGCAAATGGTTGCTTTCCCATTGTTGTGGCACTTTTCTTGTTCGCCACGGCAGCTTGATCGATGGGCCAGCGCCGGAGGCGATCGGGCATCCGGGCACATTAGGCCTAGAGCGGCTAACAGTGACGCATGTCTTGTAAATGATATATTTCCCCTCGTTGTGACATTTTTCTAGTTAGCCACGGCAGATTGCTCGATGTTCCAGCGCCAGAGGCGAGCGGGCATCCGGGCACCCTAGTCCAGAGCGAATAAAAGGGAAGCATGTGTTGTAAATGGTTTCTTTCCCCTCGTTGTGGCATTTTTCTAGTTAGTCACAGCAGCTTGCTGGATGGGCCAGCGCCGGAGGCGATCGGACATCTGGGCACCCTAGCCCAGAGCAGATAACAGTGACGCATGTGTCTTAAATGATTTCTTTCCCCTTGATGTGGCATTTTTCTAGTCAGCCACGGCAGCTTGATCGATGGCCCAGCGTCGGAGGCGATCGAGCATCCGGGGACCCTAGGCCAGAGCGGTTAACAGTGACGCATGTGTTGTAAATGGTTTCTTTCCTCTCGTTGTGGCCCTTTTCTAGTGAGCCACGGCAGCTTGCTCGATGGGCCAGCGCCGGAGGCGAGCGGGCATCCGGGCACCCTAGGCCAGAGCGGCTAACAGTGATGCATGTGTTGTAAATGGTTTCTTTCCCCTCGTTGTAGCATTTTTCTACTTAGCCACAGCAGATTGCTCGATAGGCCAGCGCCGGAGGCGATCGTGCATCTGGGCACCCTAGGCCAGAGCAGCTAGCAGTGACGCATGTGTTGCAAATGGTTGCTTTCCCCTCATTGTGGCACTTTTCTTGTTCGCCACGGAAGCTTGATCGATGGGCCAGCGCTGGAGGCGATCGGGCATCCGGGCACATTAGGCCTAGAGCGGCTAACAGTGACGCATGTCTTGTAAATGATTTCTTTCCCCTCGTTGTGGCATTTTTTCTAGTTAGCCACGGCAGCTTGCTCGATGTTCCAGTGCCGGAGACGATCGGGCATCGGGGCACCCTGTTCCAGAGCGTCTAACTGTGACGCATGTGTTTTAAATGATTTCTTTCCCCTTGATGTGACATTTTTCTTGTTCGCCACGGCAGCTTGATCGATGGGCCAGCGCCGGAGGCGATCAGGCATCCGGGCACATTAGGCCTAGAGCGGCTAACAGTGACGCATGTGTTGTAAATGGTTTCTTTCCCCTCGTTGTGGCATTTTTCTAGTTAGCCACGGCAGATTGCTCGATGGGCCAGTGCCGGAGGCAATCGGGCATCCGGGCACCCTAGGCCACAGCGGCTAACTTTGACGCATGTGTTTTAAATGACTTGTTTCCCCTCGTTGTGCCATTTTTCTACTTAGCCACGGCAGCTTGCTCGATGTGCCAACGTTGGAGGCGAGTGGGCATCCGGGCACCCTAGGCCAGAGCAGCTAACAGTGACGCATGTGTTGCAAATGGTTGCTTTCCTCTCGTTGTGGCATTTTTCTAGTTAGCCACGGCAGCATGCTCGATGTTCCAGCGCCAGAGGCGAGCGGGCATCCGGGCACCTTAGGCCAGAGCGAATAAAAGGGAAGCATGTGTTGTAAATGGTTTCTTTCCCCTCGTTGTGGCATTTTTCTAGTTAGCCACAGCAGCTTGCTGGATGGGCCAGCGCCGGAGGCGATTGCGCATCTGGGCACCCTAGGCCAGAGCAGCTAACAGTGACGCATGTGTTTTAAAAGATTTCTTCCCCCTCGATGTGGCATTTTTCTAGTTATCTACTGCAGCTTGCTCGATGTGCCAGCGCCGGAGGCGAGCGGGCATCCGGGCACCCTAGGCCAGAGCGGCTAACAGTGACGCATGTGTTGGAAATGGATTCTTTCCACTCGTTGTGGCATTTTTCTAGTTAGCCACAGCAGCTTGCTCGATGGGCCAGCGCCGGAGGCGATCGGGCATCTGGGCACCCTAGCCCAGAGCAGCTAACAGTGACGCATGTGTTTTAAATGATTTCTTTCCCCTCGATGTGGCATTTTTCTAGTTATCTACTGCAGCTTGCTCGATGTGCCAGCGCCGGAGGCAATCGGGCATTCGGGGACCCTAGGCCAGAGCGGCTAAGAGTGACGCATGTGTTGTGAATTGTTTCATTCCCCTCGTTGTGGCATTTTTATAGTTAGCTACGGCAGCTTGCTCGATATGCCAGCGCGCGAGGCGAGCGGGCATCCGGTCACCCTAGGCCAGAGCAGCTAAAAGTGACGCATGCGTTGTAAATGGTTCTTTCCCCTCGTTGTGGGACTTTTCTAGTTCGCCACGACAGCTTGCTCGATGGGCTAGCGCCGGAGGCGAGCGGGCATCCGGGCACCCTAGGCCACAGCGGCTAACAGTGACGCATGTGTTTTAAATGATTTCTTTCCGCTCGATGTGACATGTTTCTTGTTAGCCACACGGCAGCTTGCTCGATGGGCCAGCGCCGGAGGCGAGCGGACATCCGGGCACTCTAGGCCGGAGCGGCTAACAGTGACGCATGTGTTGTAAATGGTTTCTATCCCCTCGTTGTGGCATTTTTCTAGTTCGCCAGGGCAGCTTGCTCGATGGGCCAGCGGCGGAGGCGAGCGGGCATCCGGGCACCCTAGGCCACAGCGGCTAACAGTGACGCATGTGTTTTAAATGACTTGTTTCCCCTCGTTATGCCATTTTTTCTACTTAGCCACGGCAGCTTGCTCGATGGGCCAGCGCTGTTGGCGAGTGGGCATCCGGGCACCCTAGGCCAGAGCAGCTAACAGTGACGCATGTGTTGCAAATGGTTGCTTTCCCCTCGTTGTGGCACTTTTCTTGTTCGCCACGGCAGCTTGATCGATGGGCCAGCGCCGGAGGCGATCGGGCATCCGGGCACATTAGGCCTAGAGCGGCTAACAGTGACGCATGTCTTGTAAATGATTTCTTCCCCTCGTTGTGGCATTTTTCTAGTTAGCCACGGCAGCTTGATCGATGTTCCAGCGCCAGAGGCGAGCGGGCATCCGGGCACCCTAGGCCAGAGCGAATAAAAGGGAAGCATGTGTTGTAAATGGTTTCTTTCCCCTCGTTGTGGCATTTTTCTTGTTAGCCACAGCAGCTTGCTCGATGGTCCAGCGCCGGAGGCGATCGGGCATCTGGGCACCCTAGCCCAGAGCAGCTAACAGTGACGCATCAGTTTTAAAAGATTTCTTTCCCCTCGATGTGGCATTTTTCTAGTCAGCCACGGCAGCCTGATCGATGGCCCAGCGTCAGAGGCGATCGGGCATTCGGAGACCCTAGGCCGGAGCGGCTAACTGTGACGCATGTGTTGCAAATGGTTTCTTTCCCCTGGTTGTGCCACTTTTCTAGTTAGCCGCGGCAGCTTGCTCGATGGACCAGCGCCGGAGGCGGGCGGGCATCCGAACAACCTACGCCAGAGCGGCTGACAGTGACGCATGTGTTTTAAATGATTTCTTTCCGCTCGTTGTGACATTTTTCTAGTTCGCCACTGCAGCTTGCTCGATGGGCCAGCGCCGGAGGCGAGCGGGCATCCGGGCACCCTAGGCCAGAGCTGCTAACAGTGACGCATGTGTTGTAAATGGTTTCTTTCCCCTCGTTGTGGCATTTTTATAGTTCGCCACGGCAGCTTGCTCGATAGGCCAGCGCCGGAGGCGAACGGGCATCCGGGCACCCTAGGCCAGAGCAGCTAACAGTGACGCATGTGTTGCAAATGGTTGCTTTCCCCTCGTTGTGGCACTTTTCTTGTTCGCCACGGCAGCTTGATCGATGGGCCAGCGCCTGAGGCGAGCGGGCATTCGGGGACCCTAGGCCAGAGCGGCTAACAGTGACGCATGTGTTCCAAATGGTTTCTTTCCCTCGTTGTGGCATTTTTCTTGTTAGCTACTGCAGCTTGCTCGATGGGCCAGCGCCGGAGGCGATCTGGCATCCGGGCACACAAAGCCAGAGCAGCTAACAGTAACGCATGTGTTGTAAATGATTTCTTTTCGCTCGATGTGACATTTTTCTAGTTAGCCACGGCAGCTTGCTCGATGGGCCAGCGCCGGAGGCTAGCGGGCATCCGAGCACCCTAGGCCGAAACGGCTAACAGTGACGCATGTGTTGCAAATGGTTTCTTTCCTCTCGTTGTGGCCCTTTTCTAGTTAGCCACGGCAGCTTGCTCGATGGGCAAGCGCAGGAGGCGAGCGGGCATTCGGGCACCCTAGGCCAGAGCGGCTAACAGTGACGCATGTGTTGTAAATGGTTTCATTCCCCTCGTTGTGGCATTTTTCTGGTTCGCCACGGCAGCTTGCTGGATGAGCCATCGCCCGAGGCGATCGGGCATCCTGGCACACTAGGCTAGAGCGGCTAACAGTGGCGCATGTGTTGTAAATGGTTTCTTTCCCCTCCTTGTGGCATTTTTCTAGTTAGCCACGGCAGCTTTCTCGACATGCCAGCGCCGGAGGTGAGCGGTCATCCGGGCACCCTAGGCCGGAGCGGCTAACTGTGACGCATGTGTTGCAAATGGTTTCTTTCCCCTGGTTGTGCCACTTTTCAAGTTAGCCGCGGCAGCTTGCTCGATGGGCCAGCGCCGGAGGCGGGCGGGCATCCTGGCAACCTACGCCAGAGCGGCTGACAGTGACGCATGTGTTTTAAATGATTTCTTTCCGCTCGATGTGACATTTTTCTAGTTAGCCACTGTAGCTTGCTCGATGGGCCAGCGCCTGAGGCGAGCGGGCATCCGGGCACCCTAGGCTAGAGATGCTAACAGTGACGCATGTGTTGTAAATGGTTTCTTTCCCCTCCTAGTGGCATTTTTCTAGTTAGCCACGGCAGCTTGCTCGATGGGCCAGCGCCGGAGGCGATCAGGCATTCGGGGACCCTAGGCCAGAGCGGCTAACAGTGACGCATGTGTTCCAAATGGTTTCTTCCCCTCGTTGTGGCATTTTTCTTGTTAGCTACTGCAGCTTGCTCGATGGGCCAGCGCCGGAGGCGATCTGGCATCCGGGCACACAAAGCCAGAGCGGCTAACAGTGACGCCTGTGTTGTAAATGGTTTCATTCCCTTCGTTGTGGCATTTTTCTATTTAGCTACGGCAGCTTGCTCGATGTGCCAGCGCCGGAGGAGAGCGGGCATCCGGGCACCCTAGGCCAGAGCAGCTAACAGTAACGCATGTGTTGTAAATGATTTCTTTTCGCTCGATGTGACATTTTTCTAGTTAGCCACGGCAGCTTGCTCGATGGGCCAGCGCCGGAGGCTAGCGGGCATCCGAGCACCCTAGGCCGAAACGGCTAACAGTGACGCATGTGTTGTAAATGGTTTCATTCCCCTCGTTGTGGCATTTTTCTGGTTCGCCCGGCAGCTTGCTTGATGAGCCAGCGCCGGAGGCGATCGGGCATCCTGGCACACTAGGCCAGAGCGGCTAACAGTGGCGCATGTGTTGTAAATGGTTTCTTTCCCCTCCTTGTGGCATTTTTCTAGTTAGCCACGGCAGCTTTCTCGACATGCCAGCGCCGGAGTTGAGCGGTCATCCGGGCACCCTAGGCCGGAGCGGCTAACTGTGACGCATGTGTTGCAAATGGTTTCTTTCCCCTGGTTGTGCCACTTTTCAAGTTAGCCGCGGCAGCTTGCTCGATGGGCCAGCGCCGGAGGCGGGCGGGCATCCTGGCAACCTACGCCAGAGCGGCTGACAGTGACGCATGTGTTTTAAATGATTTCTTTCCGCTCGATGTGACATTTTTCTAGTTAGCCACTGTAGCTTGCTCGATGGGCCAGCGCCGGAGGCGAGCGGACATCCGGGCACCCTAGGCCGGAGCGGCTAACAGTGACCAATGTGTTGTAAATGGTTTCTTTCCCCTCGTTGTGGCATTTTTCTAGTTCGCCACGGCAGCTTGCTCGATGGGCAAGCGGCAGAGGCGAGCGGGCATCCGGGCACCCTAGGCCACAGCGGCTAATTGTGACGCATGTGTTTTAAATGACTTCTTTCCCCTCGTTGTGCCATTTTTCTACTTAGCCACGGCAGCTTGCTCGATGGGCCAGCGCTGTTGGCGAGTGGGCATCCGGGCACCCTAAGCCAGAGCGGCTAACAGTGACGCATGTGTTGCAAATGGTTGCTTTCTCCTTGTTCTGGCACTTTTCTTGTTCGCCACGGCAGCTTGATCGATGTGCCAGCGTCGGAGGCGATCGAGCATCCGGGCACCCTAGGCCAGAGCGGCTAACAGTGACGCATGACTTGTAAATGATTGCTTTCCCCTCGTTGTGGCATTTTTATAGTTAGCCACGGCAGCTCGCTCGATGTTCCAGCGCCGGAGGCGATCGGGCATCGGGGCACCCTATTCCAGAGCGGCTAACTGTGACGCATGTGTTTTAAATGATTTCTTTCCCCTCGATGTGACATTTTTCTTGTTCGCCACGGCAGCTTGATCGATGGGCCAGCGCCGGAGGCAATCGGGCATCCGGGCACAATAGGCCTAGAGCGGCTAACAGTGACGCATGTGTTGCAAATGGTTGCTTTCCCCTCGTTGTGGCACTCTTCTTGTTAGCCACGGCAGCTTGCTCGATGGGCCAGCGCCGGAGGCGCGCGGGCATCCGGGCTCCCTAGGCCAGAGCAGCTAACAGTGACGAATGTGTTGAAAATGGTTGCTTTCCCCTCGTTGTGGCACTTTTCTTGTTCGCCACGGCAGCTTGATCGACGGGCCAGCGCCGGAGGCGATCGGGCATCCGGGCACATTAGGCCTAGAGCGGCTAACAGTGACGCATGTCTTGTAAATGATTTCTTTCCCCTCGTTGTGGCATTTTTCTAGTTAGCCACGGCAGATTGCTCGATGTTCCAGCGCCAGAGGCGGGCGGGCATCCGGGCACCCTAGGCCAGAGCGAATAAAAGGGAAGCATGTGTTGTAAATGGTTTCTTTCCCCTCGTTGTGGCGTTTTTCTAGTTAGTCACAGCAGCTTGCTGAATGGGCCAGCGCCGGAGGCGATCGGGCATCTGGGCACCCTAGCCCAGAGCAGCTAACAGTGACGCATGTGTTTTAAATGATTTCTTTCCCCTCGATGTGGCATTTTTCTAGTCAGCCACGGCAGCTTGATCGATGTTCCAGCGCCAGAGGCGAGCGGGCATCCGGGCACCCTAGGCCAGAGCGAATAAAAGGGAAGCATGGGTTGTAAATGGTTTCTTTCCCCTCGTTGTGGCATTTTTCTTGTTAGCCACAGCAGCTTGCTCGATGGTCCAGCGCCGGAGGCGATCGGGCATCTGGGCACCCTTGCCCAGAGCAGCTAACAGTGACGCTTGAGTTTTAAAAGATTTCTTCCCCTCGATGTGGCATTTTTCTAGTCAGCCACGGCAGCCTGATCGATGGCCCAGCGTCGGAGGCGATCGGGCATTCGGGGACCCTAGGCCGGAGCGGCTAACTGTGACGCATGTGTTGCAAATGGTTTCTTTCCCCTGGTTGTGCCACTTTTCTAGTTAGCCGCGGCAGCTTGCTCGATGGGCCAGCGCCGGAGGCGGGCGGGCATCCGGGCAACCTACGCCAGAGCGGCTGACAGTGAAGCATGTGTTTTAAATGATTTCTTTCCGCTCGTTGTGACATTTTTCTAGTTAGCCACTGCAGTTTGCTCGATGGGCCAGCGCCGGAGGCGAGCGGGCATCCGGGCACCCTAGGCCAGAGCTGCTAACAGTGACGCATGTGTTGTAAATGGTTTCTTTCCCCTCGTTGTGGCATTTTTCTAGTTCGCCACGGCAGCTTGCTCGATAGGCCAGCGCCGGAGGCGAGCGGGCATCCGGGCACCCTAGGCCAGAGCGGCTAACAGGGACGCATGTGTTGTAAATGGTTTCTTTCCCCTCGTTGTGGCATTTTTCTAGTTAGCCACAGCAGCTTGCTCGATGGGCCAGCGCCGGAGGCGATGGGCATCTGGGCACCCTAGCCCAGAGCAGCTAACAGTGACGCATGTGTTTTAAATGATTTCTTTCCCCTCGATGTGGCATTTTTCTTGTCAGCCACGGCAGCTTGATCGATGGCCCTGCGTCGGAGGCGATCGAGCATTCGGGCACCCTAGGCCAGAGCGGCTAACAGTGACGCATGTGTTGTAAATGGTTTCTTTCCTCTCGTTTTGGCATTTTTTCTAGTTAGCCACGGCAGCTTGCTCGATGGACCAGCGCCTGAGGCGAGCGGGCATCCGGGCACCCTAGGCTAGAGATGCTAACAGTGACGCATGTGTTGTAAATGGTTTCTTTCCCCTCCTTGTGGCATTTTTCTAGTTAGCCACGGCAGCTTGCTCGATGGGCCAGCGCCGGAGGCGATCAGGCATTCGGGGACCCTAGGCCAGAGCGGCTAACAGTGACGCATGTGTTCCAAATGGTTTCTTTCCCCTCGTTGTGGCATTTTTCTTGTTAGCTACTGCAGCTTGCTCGATGGGCCAGCGCCGAAGGCGATCTGGCATCCGGGCACACAAAGCCAGAGCGGCTAACAGTGACGCCTGTGTTGTAAATGGTTTCATTCCCTTCGTTGTGGCATTTTTCTATTTAGCTACGGCAGCTTGCTCGATGTGCCAGCGCCGGAGGCGAGCGGGCATCCGGGCACCCTAGGCCAGAGCGGCTAGCAGTGACGCATGTGTTCCAAATGGTTTCTTTCCCCTCGTTGTGGCATTTTTCTTGTTAGCTACTGCAGCTTGCTCGATGGGCCAGCGCCGAAGGCGATCTGGCATCCGGGCACACAAAGCCAGAGCGGCTAACAGTGACGCCTGTGTTGTAAATGGTTTCATTCCCTTCGTTGTGGCATTTTTCTATTTAGCTACGGCAGCTTGCTCGATGGGCCAGCGCCGGAGGCTAGCGGGCATCCGAGCACCCTAGGCCGAAACGGCTAACAGTGACGCATGTGTTGCAAATGGTTTCTTTCCTCTCGTTGTGGCCCTTTTCTAGTTAGCCACGGCAGCTTGCTCGATGGGCAAGCGCCGGAGGCGAGCGGGCATTCGGGCACCCTAGGCCAGAGCGGCTAACAGTGACGCATGTATTGTAAATGGTTTCATTCCCCTCGTTGTGGCATTTTTCTGGTTCGCCACGGCAGCTTGCTGGATGAGCCAGCGCCGGAGGCGATCGGGCATCCTGGCACACTAGGCCAGAGCGGCTAACAGTGACGCATGTGTTGTAAATGGTTTCTTTCCCCTCCTTGTGGCATTTTTCTAGTTAGCCACGGCAGCTTGCTCGACATGCCAGCGCCGGAGGTGAGCGGTCATCCGGGCACCCTAGGCCGGAGCGGCTAACTGTGACGCATGTGTTGCAAATGGTTTCTTTCCCCTGGTTGTGCCACTTTTCTAGTTAGCCGCGGCAGCTTGATCGTTGGGCCAGCGCCGGAGGCGGGCGGGCATCCTGGCAACCTACGCCAGAGCGGCTGACAGTGATGCATGTGTTTTAAATGATTTCTTTCCGCTCGATGTGACATTTTTCTAGTTAGCCACTGTAGCTTGCTCGATGGGCCAGCGCCGGAGGCGAGCGGACATCCGGGCACCCTAGGCCGGAGCGGCTAACAGTGACCAATGTGTTGTAAATGGTTTCTTTCCCCTCGTTGTGGCATTTTTCTAGTTCGCCACGGCAGCTTGCTCGATGGGCAAGCGGCAGAGGCGAGCGGGCATCCGGGCACCCTAGGCCACAGCGGCTAATTGTGACGCATGTGTTTTAAACGACTTCTTTCCCCTCGTTGTGCCATTTTTCTACTTAGCCACGGCAGCTTGCTCGATGGGCCAGCGCTGTTGGCGAGTGGGCATCCGGGCACCCTAAGCCAGAGCGGCTAACAGTGACGCATGTGTTGCAAATGGTTGCTTTCTCCTCGTTGTGGCACTTTTCTTGTTCGCCACGGCAGCTTGATCGATGGGCCAGCGCCGGAGGCGATCGGGCATCCGGGCACATTAGGCCTAGAGCGGCTAACAGTGACGCATGTCTTGTAAATGATTTCTTCCCCCTCGTTGTGGCCCTTTTCTAGTTAGCCACGGCAGCTTGCTCGATGGGCCAGCGCCGGAGGCGAGCGGTCATCGGGGCACCCTATTCCAGAGCGGCTAACTGTGACGCATGTGTTTTAAATGATTTCTTTCCCCTCGATGTGACATTTTTCTTGTTCACCACGGCAGCTTGATCGATGGGCCAGCGCCGGAGGCAATCGGGCATCCGGGCACAATAGGCCTAGAGCGGCTAACAGTGACGCATGCGTTGCAAATGGTTGCTTTCCCCTCGTTGTGGCACTCTTCTTGTTAGCCACGGCAGCTTGCTCGATGGGCCAGCGCCGGAGGCGCGCGGGCATCCGGGCTCCCTAGGCCAGAGCAGCTAACAGTGACGCATGTGTTGCAAATGGTTGCTTTCCCCTCGTTGTGGCACTTTTCTTGTTCGCCACGGCAGCTTGCTCGATGGGCCAGCGCCGGAGGCGAGCGGGCATCCGGGCACCCTAGGCCACAGCGGCTAACAGTGACGCATGTGTCTTAAATGATTTCTTTCCCCTTGATGTGGCATTTTTCTAGTCAGCCACGGCAGCTTGATCGATGGCCCAGCGCCAGAGGCGATCGGGCATTCGTGGACCCTAGGCCAGAGCGGCTAAGAGTGACGCATGTGTTGCAAATGGTTGCTTTCCCCTCGTTGTGGAACTTTTCTTGTTAGCCACGGCAGCTTGCCCGATGTGCCAGCGCCCGAGGCGAGCGGGCATCCGGGCACCCTAGGCTAGAGCAGCTAACAGTGACGCATGCGTTCTAAATGGTTTCTTTCCCCTCGTTGTGGCACTTTTCTAGTTCGCCAAGACAGCTTGCTCGATGGGCCAGCGCCGGAGGTGAGCGGGCATCCGGGCACCCTAGGCCACAGCGGCTAACAGTGACGCATGTGTTTTAAATGATTTCTTTCCGCTAGATGCGACATTTTTCTAGTTAGCCACTGCAGCTTGCTCGATGGGCCAGCGCCGGAGGCGAGCGGGCATCCGGGCACCCTAGGCCACAGCGGCTAACAGTGACGCATGTGTTTTAAATGATTTCTTTCCGCTCGATGCGACATTTTTCTAGTTAGCCACTGCAGCTTGCTCGATGGGCCAGCGCCGGAGGCGAGCGGACATCCGGGCACCCTAGGCCACAGCGGCTAACAGTGACGCATGTGTTTTAAATGATGTCTTTCCGCCTGATGTGACATTTTTCTAGTTAGCCACGGCAGCTTGCTCGATGGGGCAGCGCCGGAAGCGATCGAGCACCCGGGCACCCTAGGCCAGAGCGGCTACAAGTGACGCATGTGTTGTAAATGGTTTCTTTCTTCTCGTTTTGGCATTTTTTCTAGTTAGCCACGGCAGCTTGCTCGATGGGCCAGCGCCTGAGGCGAGCGGGCATCCAGGCACCCTAGGCTAGAGATGCTAACAGTGACGCATGTGTTGTAAATGGTTTCTTTCCCCTCCTTGTGGCATTTTTCTAGTTAGCCACGGCAGCTTGCTCGATGGGCCAGCGCCGGAGGCGATCAGGCATTCGTGGACCCTAGGCCAGAGCGGCTAACAGTGACGCATGTGTTCCAAATGGTTTCTTTCCCCTCGTTGTGGCATTTTTCTTGTTAGCTACTGCAGCTTGCTCGATGGGCCAGCTCCGGAGGCGATCTGGCACCCGGGCACACAAAGCCAGAGCGGCTAACAGTGACGCCTGTGTTGTAAATGGTTTCATTCCCTTCGTTGTGGCATTTTTCTATTTAGCTACGGCAGCTTGCTCGATGTGCCAGCGCCGGAGGCGAGCGGGCATCCGGGCACCCTAGGCCAGAGCAGCTAACAGTAACGCATGTGTTGTAAATGATTTCTTTCCGCTCGATGTGACATTTTTCTAGTTAGCCACGGCAGCTTGCTCGATGGGCCAGCGCCGGAGGCTAGCGGGCATCCGAGCACAATAGGCCGAAGCGGCTAACAGTGACGCATGTGTTGCAAATGGTTTCTTTCCTCTCGTTGTGGCCCTTTTCTAGTTAGCCACGGCAGCTTGCTCGATGGGCAAGCGCCGGAGGTGAGCGGGCATTCGGGCACCCTAGGCCAGAGCGGCTAACAGTGACGCATGTGTTGTAAATGGTTTCATTCCCCTCGTTGTGGCATTTTTCTGGTTCGCCACGGCAGCTTGCTGGATGAGCCAGCGCCGGAGGCGATCGGGCATCCTGGCACACTAGGCCAGAGCGGCTAACAGTGACGCATGTGTTGTAAATGATTTCTTTCCCCTCCTTGTGGCATTTTTCTAGTTAGCCACGGCAGCTTGCTCGACATTCCAGCGCCGGAGGTGAGCGGTCTTCCGGGCACCCTAGGCCGGAGCGGCTAACTGTGACGCATGTGTTGCAAATGGTTTCTTTCCCCTCGTTGTGGCCCTTTTCTAGTTAGCCGCGGCAGCTTGCTCGATGGGCCAGCGCCGGAGGCGGGCGGGCATCCGGGCTACCTACGCCAGAGCGGCTGACAGTGACGCATGTGTTTTAAATGATTTCTTTCCGCTCGATGTGACATTTTTCTAGTTAGCCACGGTAGCTTGCTCGATGGGCCAGCGCCGGAGGCGAGCGGACATCCGGGCACCCTAGGCCGGAGCGGCTAACAGTAACCCATGTGTTGTAAATGGTTTCTTTCCCCTCGTTGTGGCATTTTTCTAGTTCGCCACGGCAGCTTGCTCGATGGGCAAGCGGCGGAGGCGAGCGGGCATCCGGGCACCCTAGGCCACAGCGGCTAATTGTGACGCATGTGTTTTAAATGACTTCTTTCCCCTCGTTGTGCCATTTTTCGAGTTAGCCACGGCAGCTCGCTCGATGTTCCAGCGCCGGAGGCGATCGGGCATCGGGGCACCCTATTCCAGAGCGGCTAACTGTGACGCATGTGTTTTAAATGATTTCTTTCCCCTCGATGTGACATTTTTCTTGTTCGCCACGGCAGCTTGATCGATGGGCCAGCGCCGGAGGCGATCGGGCATCCGGGCACATTAGGCCTAGAGCGGCTAACAGTGACGCATGTGTTGCAAATGGTTGCTTTCCCCTCGTTGTGGCACTTTTCTTGTTAGCCAAGGCAGCTTGCTCGATGGGCCAGCGCCGGAGGCGCGCGGGCATCCGGGCTCCCTAGGCCAGAGCAGCGAACAGTGACGCATGTGTTGCAAATGGTTGCTTTCCCCTCGTTGTGGCACTTTTCTTGTTCGCCACGGCAGCTTGATCGATGGGCCAGCGCCGGAGGCGATCGGGCATCCGGGCACATTAGGCCTAGAGCGGCTAACAGTGACGCATGTCTTGTAAATGATTTCTTTCCCCCCGTTGTGGCATTTTTCTAGTTAGCCACGGCAGATTGCTCGATGGCCCAGCGTCGCAGGCGATCGAGCATCCGGGGACCCTAGGCCAGAGCGGTTAACAGTGACGCATTTGTTGTAAATGGTTTCTTTCCCCTCGTTGTGGCCCTTTTCTAGTTAGCCACGGCAGCTTGCTCGATGGGCCAGCGCCGGAGGCGACCGGGCCTCCGGGTACCCTAGGCCACAGCGGCTAACAGTGACGCATGTGTTTTAAATGATTTCTTTCCCCACGATGTGGCATTTTTCTAGTCAGCCACGGCAGATTGCTCGATGTTCCAGCGTCAGAGGCGAGCGGGCATCCGGGCACCCTAGTCCAGAGCGAATAAAAGGGAAGCATGTGTTGTAAATGGTTTCTTTCCCCTCGTTGTGGCATTTTTCTAGTTAGTCACAGCAGCTTGCTGGATGGGCCAGCGCCGGAGGCGATCGGGCATCTGGGCACCCTAGCCCAGAGCAGATAACAGTGACGCATGTGTCTTAAATGATTTCTTTCCCCTTGATGTGGCATTTTTCTAGTCAGCCACGGCAGCTTGATCGATGGCCCAGCGCCAGAGGCGATCGGGCATTCGTGGACCCTAGGCCAGAGCGGCTAAGAGTGACGCATGTGTTGCAAATGGTTGCTTTCCCCTCGTTGTGGAACTTTTCTTGTTAGCCACGGCAGCTTGCCCGATGTGCCAGCGCCCGAGGCGAGCGGGCATCCGGGCACCCTAGGCCAGAGCAGCTAACAGTGACGCAAGCGTTGTAAATGGTTTCTTTCCCTTCGTTGTGGCACTTTTCTAGTTCGCCACGACAGCTTGCTCGATGGGCCAGCGCCGGAGGCGAGCGGGCATCCGGGCACACTAGGCCACAGCGGCTAACAGTGACGCATGTGTTTTAAATGATTTCTTTCCGCTCGATGCGACATTTTTCTAGTTAGCCACTGCAGCTTGCTCGATGGGCCAGCGCCGGAGGCGAGCGGACATCCGGGCACCCTAGGCCACAGCGGCTAACAGTGACGCATGTGTTTTAAATGATTTCTTTCCGCTCGATGTGACATTTTTCTAGTTAGCCACGGCAGCTTGCTCGATGGGCCAGCGCCGGAGGCGAGCGGACATCCGGGCACCCTAGGCCGGAGCGGCTAACAGTGACCCATGTGTTGTAAATGGTTTCTTTCCCATCGTTGTGGCATTTTTCTAGTTCGCCACGGCAGCTTGCTCGATGGGCCAGCGGCTGAGGCGAGCGGGCATCCGGGCACCCTAGGCCACAGCGGCTAATTGTGACGCATGTGTTTTAAATGACTTCTTTCCCCTCGTTGTGCCATTTTTCTACTTAGCCACGGCAGCTTGCTCGATTGGCCAGCGCTGTTGGCGAGTGGACATCCGGGCACCCTAAGCCTGAGCGGCTAACAGTGACGCATGTGTTGCAAATCGTTGCTTTCCCCTCGTTGTGGCACTTTTCTTGTTCGCCACGGCAGCTTGATTGATGGGCCAGCGCCGGAGGCGATCGGGCATCCGGGCACATTAGGCCTAGAGCGGCTAACAGGGACGCATGTCTTGTAAATGATTTCTTTCCCCTCGTTGTGGCATTTTTCTAGTTAGCCACGGCAGCTTGCTCGATGTTCCAGCGCCGGAGGCGATCGGGCATCGGGGCACCCTATTCCAGAGCGGCTAACTGTGACGCATGTGTTTTAAATGATTTCTTTCCCCTCGATGTGACATTTTTCTTGTTCGCCACGGCAGCTTGATCGATGGGCCAGCGCCGGAGCCGATCGGGCATCCGGGCACATTAGGCCTAGAGCGGCTAACAGTGACGCATGTGTTGCAAATGGTTGCTTTCCCCTCGTTGTGGCACTTTTCTTGTTAGCCACGGCAGCTTGCTCGATGGGCCAGCGCTAGAGGCGTGCGGGCATCCGGGCTCCCTAGGCCAGAGCAGCTAACAGTGACGCATGTATTGCAAATGGTTGCTTTCCCCTTGTTGTGGCACTTTTCTTGTTCGCCACGGCAGCTTGATCGATGGGCCAGCGCCGGAGGCGATCGGGCATCCGGGCTCATTAGGCCTAGAGCGGCTAACAGAGACGCATGTCTTGTAAATGATTTCTTTCCCATCGTTGTGGCATTTTTCTAGTTAGCCACGGCAGATTGCTTGATGTTCCAGCGCCAGAGGCGAGCGGGCATCCGGGCACCCTAGTCCAGAGCGAATAAAAGGGAAGCATGTGTTGTAAATGGTTTCTTTCCCCTAGTTGTGGCATTTTTCTAGTTAGTCACAGCAGCTTGCTGGATGGGCCAGCGCCGGAGGCCATCGGGCATCTGGGCACCCTAGCCCAGAGCAGATAACAGTGACGCATGTGTCTTAAATGATTTTTTCCCCTTGATGTGGCATTTTTCTAGTCAGCCACGGCAGCTTGATCGATGGCCCAGCGTCGGAGGCGATCGAGCATCCGGGGACGCTAGGCCAGAGCGGATAACAGTGACGCATGTGTTTTAAATGATTTCTTTCCCCACGATGTGGCATTTTTCTAGTCAGCCACGGCAGCTTGATCGATGGCCCAGCGCCAGAGGCGATCGGGCATTCGTGGACCCTAGGCCAGAGCGGCTAACAGTGACGCATGTGTTGCAGATGGTTGCTTTCCCCTCGTTGTGGCACTTTTCTTGTTAGCCACGGCAGCTTGCTCGATGGGCCAGCGCCGGAGGCGAGCGGACATCTGGGCACCCTAGGCCGGAGCGGCTAACAGTGACCCATGTGTTGTAAATGGTTTCTTTCCCCTCGTTGTGGCATTTTTCTAGTTCGCCACGGCAGCTTGCTCGATGGGCAAGCGCCGGAGGTGAGCGGGCATTCGGGCACCCTAGGCCAGAGCGGCTAACAGTGACGCATGTGTTGTAAATGGTTTCATTCCCCTCGTTGTGGCATTTTTCTGGTTCGCCACGGCAGCTTGCTGGATGAGCCAGCGCCGGAGGCGATCGGGCATCCTGGCACACTAGGCCAGAGCGGCTAACAGTGACGCATGTGTTGTAAATGGTTTCTTTCCCCTCCTTGTGGCATTTTTCTAGTTAGCCACGGCAGCTTGCTCGACATTCCAGCGCCGGAGGTGAGCGGTCTTCCGGGCACCCTAGGCCGGAGCGGCTAACTGTGACGCATGTGTTGCAAATGGTTTCTTTCCCCTCGTTGTGGCCCTTTTCTAGTTAGCCGCGGCAGCTTGCTCGATGGGCCAGCGCCGGAGGCGGGCGGGCATCCGGGCTACCTACGCCAGAGCGGCTGACAGTGACGCATGTGTTTTAAATGATTTCTTTCCGCTCGATGTGACATTTTTCTAGTTAGCCACGGTAGCTTGCTCGATGGGCCAGCGCCGGAGGCGAGCGGACATCCGGGCACCCTAGGCCGGAGCGGCTAACAGTAACCCATGTGTTGTAAATGGTTTCTTTCCCCTCGTTGTGGCATTTTTCTAGTTCGCCACGGCAGCTTGCTCGATGGGCAAGCGGCGGAGGCGAGCGGGCATCCGGGCACCCTAGGCCACAGCGGCTAATTGTGACGCATGTGTTTTAAATGACTTCTTTCCCCTCGTTGTGCCATTTTTCGAGTTAGCCACGGCAGCTCGCTCGATGTTCCTGCGCCGGAGGCGATCGGGCATCGGGGCACCCTATTCCAGAGCGGCTAACTGTGACGCATGTGTTTTAAATGATTTCTTTCCCCTCGATGTGACATTTTTCTTGTTCGCCACGGCAGCTTGATCGATGGGCCAGCGCCGGAGGCGATCGGGCATCCGGGCACATTAGGCCTAGAGCGGCTAACAGTGACGCATGTGTTGCAAATGGTTGCTTTCCCCTCGTTGTGGCACTTTTCTTGTTAGCCAAGGCAGCTTGCTCGATGGGCCAGCGCCGGAGGCGCGCGGGCATCCGGGCTCCCTAGGCCAGAGCAGCGAACAGTGACGCATGTGTTGCAAATGGTTGCTTTCCCCTCGTTGTGGCACTTTTCTTGTTCGCCACGGCAGCTTGATCGATGGGCCAGCGCCGGAGGCGATCGGGCATCCGGGCACATTAGGCCTAGAGCGGCTAACAGTGACGCATGTCTTGTAAATGATTTCTTTCCCCCCGTTGTGGCATTTTTCTAGTTAGCCACGGCAGATTGCTCGATGGCCCAGCGTCGCAGGCGATCGAGCATCCGGGGACCCTAGGCCAGAGCGGTTAACAGTGACGCATTTGTTGTAAATGGTTTCTTTCCCCTCGTTGTGGCCCTTTTCTAGTTAGCCACGGCAGCTTGCTCGATGGGCCAGCGCCGGAGGCGACCGGGCCTCCGGGTACCCTAGGCCACAGCGGCTAACAGTGACGCATGTGTTTTAAATGATTTCTTTCCCCACGATGTGGCATTTTTCTAGTCAGCCACGGCAGATTGCTCGATGTTCCAGCGCCAGAGGCGAGCGGGCATCCGGGCACCCTAGTCCAGAGCGAATAAAAGGGAAGCATGTGTTGTAAATGGTTTCTTTCCCCTCGTTGTGGCATTTTTCTAGTTAGTCACAGCAGCTTGCTGGATGGGCCAGCGCCGGAGGCGATCGGGCATCTGGGCACCCTAGCCCAGAGCAGATAACAGTGACGCATGTGTCTTAAATGATTTCTCTCCCCTTGATGTGGCATTTTTCTAGTCAGCCACGGCAGCTTGATCGATGGCCCAGCGCCAGAGGCGATCGGGCATTCGTGGACCCTAGGCCAGAGCGGCTAAGAGTGACGCATGTGTTGTAAATGGTTTCTTTCCCCTCGTTGTGGCATTTTTCTAGTTCGCCACGGCAGCTTGCTCGATAGGCCAGCGCCGGAGGCGAGCGGGCATCCGGGCACCCTAGGCCAGAGCGGCTAACAGTGACGCATGTGTTGCAAATGGTTGCTTTCCCCTCGTTGTGGAACTTTTCTTGTTAGCCACGGCAGCTTGCCCGATGTGCCAGCGCCCGAGGCGAGCGGGCATCCGGGCACCCTAGGCCAGAGCAGCTAACAGTGACGCATGCGTTGTAAATGGTTTCTTTCCCTTCGTTGTGGCACTTTTCTAGTTCGCCACGACAGCTTGCTCGATGGGCCAGCGCCGGAGGCGAGCGGGCATCCGGGCACACTAGGCCACAGCGGCTAACAGTGACGCATGTGTTTTAAATGATTTCTTTCCGCTCGATGCGACATTTTTCTAGTTAGCCACTGCAGCTTGCTCGATGGGCCAGCGCCGGAGGCGAGCGGACATCCGGGCACCCTAGGCCACAGCGGCTAACAGTGACGCATGTGTTTTAAATGATTTCTTTCCGCTCGATGTGACATTTTTCTAGTTAGCCACGGCAGCTTGCTCGATGGGCCAGCGCCGGAGGCGAGCGGACATCCGGGCACCCTAGGCCGGAGCGGCTAACAGTGACCCATGTGTTGTAAATGGTTTCTTTCCCATCGTTGTGGCATTTTTCTAGTTCGCCACGGCAGCTTGCTCGATGGGCCAGCGGCTGAGGCGAGCGGGCATCCGGGCACCCTAGGCCACAGCGGCTAATTGTGACGCATGTGTTTTAAATGACTTCTTTCCCCTCGTTGTGCCATTTTTCTACTTAGCCACGGCAGCTTGCTCGATTGGCCAGCGCTGTTGGCGAGTGGACATCCGGGCACCCTAAGCCTGAGTGGCTAACAGTGACGCATGTGTTGCAAATGGTTGCTTTCCCCTCGTTGTGGCACTTTTCTTGTTCGCCACGGCAGCTTGATTGATGGGCCAGCGCCGGAGGCGATCGGGCATCCGGGCACATTAGGCCTAGAGCGGCTAACAGGGACGCATGTCTTGTAAATGATTTCTTTCCCCTCGTTGTGGCATTTTTCTAGTTAGCCACGGCAGCTTGCTCGATGTTCCAGCGCCGGAGGCGATCGGGCATCGGGGCACCCTATTCCAGAGCGGCTAACTGTGACGCATGTGTTTTAAATGATTTCTTTCCCCTCGATGTGACATTTTTCTTGTTCGCCACGGCAGCTTGATCGATGGGCCAGCGCCGGAGCCGATCGGGCATCCGGGCACATTAGGCCTAGAGCGGCTAACAGTGACGCATGTGTTGCAAATGGTTGCTTTCCCCTCGTTGTGGCACTTTTCTTGTTAGCCACGGCAGCTTGCTCGATGGGCCAGCGCTAGAGGCGTGCGGGCATCCGGGCTCCCTAGGCCAGAGCAGCTAACAGTGACGCATGTATTGCAAATGGTTGCTTTCCCCTTGTTGTGGCACTTTTCTTGTTCGCCACGGCAGCTTGATCGATGGGCAAGCGCCGGAGGCGATCGGGCATCCGGGCTCATTAGGCCTAGAGCGGCTAACAGAGACGCATGTCTTGTAAATGATTTCTTTCCCATCGTTGTGGCATTTTTCTAGTTAGCCACGGCAGATTGCTTGATGTTCCAGCGCCAGAGGCGAGCGGGCATCCGGGCACCCTAGTCCAGAGCGAATAAAAGGGAAGCATGTGTTGTAAATGGTTTCTTTCCCCTAGTTGTGGCATTTTTCTAGTTAGTCACAGCAGCTTGCTGGATGGGCCAGCGCCGGAGGCGATCGGGCATCTGGGCACCCTAGCCCAGAGCAGATAACAGTGACGCATGTGTCTTAAAAGATTTTTTCCCCTTGATGTGGCATTTTTCTAGTCAGCCACGGCAGCTTGATCGATGGCCCAGCGTCGGAGGCGATCGAGCATCCGGGGACGCTAGGCCAGAGCGGATAACAGTGACGCATGTGTTTTAAATGATTTCTTTCCCCACGATGTGGCATTTTTCTAGTCAGCCACGGCAGCTTGATCGATGGCCCAGCGCCAGAGGCGATCGGGCATTCGTGGACCCTAGGCCAGAGCGGCTAAGAGTGACGCATGTGTTGTAAATGGTTTCTTTCCCCTCGTTGTGGCATTTTTCTAGTTCGCCACGGCAGCTTGCTCGATAGGCCAGCGCCGGAGGCGAGCGGGCATCCGGGCACCCTAGGCCAGAGCGGCTAACAGTGACGCATGAGTTCTAAATGGTTTCTTTCCCCTCGTTGTGGCATTTCTCTACTTAGCCACGGCAGCTTGCTCGATGTGCCAGCGCTGGAGGCGAGTGGGCATCCGGGCACCCTAAGCCAGGGCGGCTAACAGTGACGCATGTGTTGCAAATGGTTGCTTTCCCCTCGTTGTGGCACTTTTCTTGTTCGCCACGGTAGCTTGATCGATGGGCCAGCGCCGGAGGCGATCGGGCATCCGGGCACATTAGGCCTAGAGCGGCTAACAGGGACGCATGTCTTGTAAATGATTTCTTTCCCCTCGTTGTGGCATTTTTCTGGTTAGCCACGGCAGCTTGCTCGATGTTCCAGCGCCGGAGGCGATCGGGCATCGGGGCACCCTATTCCAGAGCGGCTAACTGTGACGCATGTGTTTTAAATGATTTCTTTCCCCTCGATGTGACATTTTTCTTGTTCGCCACGGCAGCTTGATCGATAGGCCAGCGCCGGAGGCGATCGGGCATCCGGGCACATTAGGCCTAGAGCGGCTAACAGAGACGCATGTCTTGTAAATGATTTCTTTCCCCTCGTTGTGGCATTTTTCTAGTTAGCCACGGCAGATTGCTCGATGTTCCAGCGCCAGAGGCGAGCGGGCATCCGGGCACCCTAGTCCAGAGCGAATAAAAGGGGAGCATGTGTTGTAAATGGTTTCTTTCCCCTCGTTGTGGCATTTTTCTAGTTAGTCACAGCAGCTTGCTGGATGGGCCAGCGCCGGAGGCGATCGGGCATCTGGGCGCCCTAGCCCAGAGCAGCTAACAGTGACGCATGTGTTTTAAATGATTTCTTTCCCCTCGATGTGGCATTTTTCTAGTCAGCCACGGCTGCTTGATCGATGGCCCAGCGTCGGAGGCGATCGAGCATCCGGGGACCCTAGGCCTGAGCGGTTAACAGTGACGCATGTGTTTTACATGATTTCTTTCCGCTCGATGTGACAGTTTTCTAGTTAGCCACTGCAGCTTGCTCGATGGGCCAGCGCCGGAGGCGAACGGACATCCGGGCACCCTAGGCCGGAGCGGCTAACAGTGACGCATGTGTTGTAAATGGTTTCTTTCCCCTCGTTGTGGCATTTTTCTAGTTCGCCACGGCAGCTTGCTCGATAGGCCAGCGCCGGAGGCGAGCGGCATCCGGGCACCCTAGGCCAGAGCGGCTAGCACTGACGCATAAGTTCTAAATGGTTTCTTTCCCCTCGTTGTGGCATTTTTCTACTTAGCCACTGCAGCTTGCTCGATGGGCCAGCGCTGGAGGCGAGTGGGCATCCGGGCACCCTAGGCCGGAGCGGCTAACAGTGACGCATGTGTTGTAAATGGTTTCTATCCCCTCGTTGTGGCATTTTTCTAGTTAGACACGGCAGCTTGCTCGATGCGCCAGCGGCGGAGGCGAGCGGGCATCCGGGCACCCTAGGCCACAGCGGCTAACAGTGACGCATGTGTTTTAAATGACTTGTTTCCCCTCGTTATGCCATTTTTTCTACTTAGCCACGGCAGCTTGCTCGATGGGCCAGCGCTGTTGGCGAGTGGGGCATCCGGGCACCCTAGGCCAGAGCAGCTAACAGTGACGCATGTGTTGCAAATGGTTGCTTTCCCCTCGTTGTGGCACTTTTCTTGTTCGCCACGGCAGCTTGATCGATGGGCCAGCGCCGGAGGCGATCGGGCATCCGGGCACATTAGGCCTAGAGCGGCTAACAGTGACGCATGTATTGTAAATGATTTCTTTCCTCTCGTTGTGGCATTTTTCTAGTTAGCCACGGCAGCTTGATCGATGTTCCAGCGCCAGAGGCGAGCGGGCATCCGGGCACCTTAGGCCAGAGCGAATAAAAGGGAAGCATGTGTTGTAAATGGTTTCTTTCCCCTCGTTGTGGCATTTTTCTTGTTAGCCACAGCAGCTTGCTCGATGGTCCAGCGCCGGAGGCGATCGGGCATCTGGGCACCCTAGCCCAGAGCAGCTAACAGTGACGCATGAGTTTTAAAAGATTTCTTTCCCCTCGATGTGGCATTTTTCTAGTCAGCCACGGCAGCCTGATCGATAACCCAGCGTCGGAGGCGATTGGGCATTCGGGGACCCTAGGCCGGAGCGGCTAACTGTGACGCATGTGTTGCAAATGGTTTCTTTCCCCTGGTTGTGCCACTTTTCTAGATAGCCGCGGCAGCTTGCTCGATGGGCCAGCGCTGGAGGCGGGCGGGCATCCGGGCAACCTACGCCAGAGCGGCTGAAAGTGACGCATGTGTTTTTAAATGATTTCTTTCCGCTCGCTGTGGCATTTTTCTAGTTAGCCACAGCAGCTTGCTCGAGGGGCCAGCGCCGGAGGCGATCGGGCATCTGGGCACCCTAGCCCAGAGCAGCTAACAGTGACGCATGTGTTTTAAATGATTTCTTTCCCCTCGATGTGGGATTTTTCTTGTCAGCCACGGCAGCTTGATCGATGGCCCAGCGTCGGAGGCGATCGAGCATCCGGGCACCCTAGGCCAGAGCGGCTAACAGTGACGCATGTGTTGTAAATGGTTTCTTTCCTCTCGTTTTGGCATTTTTTCTAGTTAGCCACGGCAGCTTGCTCGATTGGCCAGCGCCTGAGGAGAGCGGGCATCCGGGCACCCTAGGCTAGAGATGCTAACAGTGACGCATGTGTTGTAAATGGTTTCTTTCCCCTCCTTGTGGCATTTTTCTAGTTAGCCACGGCAGCTTGCTCGATGGGCCAGCGCCGGAGGCGATCGGGCATCTGGGCACCCTAGCCCAGAGCAGCTAACAGTGACGCATGTGTTTTAAATGATTTCTTTCCCCTCGATGTGGCATTTTTCTTGTCAGCCACGGCAACTTGATCGATGGCCCAGCGTCGGAGGCGATCGAGCATCCGGGCACCCTAGGCCAGAGCGGCTAACAGTGACGCATGTGTTGTAAATGGTTTCTTTCCCCTCCTTGTGGCATTTTTCTAGTTAGCCACGGCAGCTTGCTCGACATGCCAGCGCCGGAGGTGAGCGGTCATCCGGGCACCCTAGGCCGGAGCGGCTAACTGTGACGCATGTGTTGCAAATGGTTTCTTTCCCCTGGTTGTGCCACTTTTCTAGTTAGCCGCGGCAGCTTGCTCGATGGGTGAGCGCCGGAGGCGGGCGGGAATCCGGGCAACCTACGCCAGAGCGGCTGACAGTGAGGCATGTGTTTTAAATGATTTCTTTCCGCTCGATGTGACATTTTTTCTAGTTAGCCACTGTAGCTTGCTCGATGGGCCAGCGCCGGAGGCGAGCGGACATCCGGGCACCCTAGGCCGGAGCGGCTAACAGTGACCCATGGGTTGTAAATGGTTTCTTTCCCCTCGTTGTGGCATTTTTCTAGTTCGCCACGGCAGCTTGCTCGATGGGCAAGCGGCAGAGGCGAGCGGGCATCCGGGCACCCTAGGCCACAGCGGCTAATTGTGACGCATGTGTTTTAAATTACTTCTTTCCCCTCGTTATGCCATTTTTCTACTTAGCCACGGCAGCTTGCTCGATGGGCGAGCGTTTGGCGAGTGGGCATCCGGGCACCCTAAGCCAAAGCGGCTAACAGTGACGCATGTGTTGCAAATGGTTGCTTTCTCCTCGTTGTGGCACTTTTCTTGTTCGCCACGGCAGCTTGATCGATGGGCCAGCGCCGGAGGCGATCGGGCATCCGGGCACATTAGGCCTAGAGCGGCTAACAGTGACGCATGTCTTGTAAATGATTTCTTTCCCCTCGTTGTGGCATTTTTCCAGTTAGCCACGGCAGCTCGCTCGATGTTCCAGCGCCGGAGGCGATCGGATATCGGGGCACCCTATTCCAGAGCGGCTAACTGTGACGCATGTGTTTTAAATGATTTCTTTCCCCTCGATGTGACATTTTTCTTGTTCGCCACGGCAGCTTGATCGATGGGCCAGCGCCGGAGGCAATCGGGCATCCGGGCACAATAGGCCTAGAGCGGCTAACAGTGACGCATGTGTTGCAAATGGTTGCTTTCCCCTCGTTGTGGCACTTTTCTTGTTAGCCACGGCAGCTTGCTCGATGGGCCAGCGCCGGAGGCGCGCGGGCATCCGGGCTCCTTAGGCCAGAGCAGCTAACAGTGACGCATGTGTTGCAAATGGTTGCTTTCCCCTCGTTGTGGCACTTTTCTTGTTCGCCACGGCAGCTTGATCGATGGGCCAGCGCCGGAGGCGATCGGGCATCCGGGCACATTAGGCCTAGAGCGGCTAACAGTGACGTATGTCTTGTAAATGATTTCTTTCCCCTCGTTGTGGCATTTTTCTAGTTAGCCACGGCAGATTGCTCGATGTTCCAGCGCCAGAGGCGAGCGGGCATCCGGGCACCCTAGGCCAGAGCGAATAAAAGGGAAGCATGTGTTTTAAATGGTTTCTTTCCCCTCGTTGTGGCGTTTTTCTAGTTAGTCACAGCAGCTTGCTGAATGGGCCAGCGCCGGAGGCGATCGGGCATCTGGGCACCCTAGCCCAGAGCAGCTAACAGTGACGCATGTGTTTTAAATGATTTCTTTCCCCTCGATGTGGCATTTTTCTAGTCAGCCACGGCAGCTTGATCGATGACCCAGCGCTGGAGGCGAGTGGGCATCCGGGCACCCTAGGCCAGAGCGGCTAACAGTGACGCATGTGTTGCAGATGGTTGCTTTCCCCTCGTTGTGGCACTTTTCTTGTTAGCCACGGCAGCTTGCCCGATGTACCAGCGCCCGAGGCGAGCGGGCATCCGGGCACCCTAGGCTGGAGCAGCTAAAAGTGACGCATGCGTTGTAAATGGTTTCTTTCCCCTCGTTGTGGCACTTTTCTAATTCGCCACGGCAGCTTGCTCGATGGGCCAGCGCCGGAGGCGAGCGGGCATCCGGGAACCCTAGGCCACAGCGGCTAACAGTGACGCATGTGTTTTAAATGATTTCTTTCCGCTCGATGCGACATTTTTCTAGTTAGCCACTGCAGCTTGCTAGATGGGCCAGCGCCGGAGGCGAGCGGACATCCGGGCACCCTAGGCCACAGCGGCTAACAGTGACGCATGTTTTTTAAATGATGTCTTTCCGCTCGATGTGACATTTTTCTAGTTAGCCACGGCAGCTTGCTCGATGGGGCAGCGCCGGAAGCGATCGAGCATCCGGGCACCCTAGGCCAGAGCGGCTACAAGTGACGCATGTGTTGTAAATGGCTTCTTTCCTCTCGTTTTGGCATTTTTTCTAGTTAGCCACGGCAGCTTGCTCGATGGGCCAGCGTCTGAGGCGAGCGGGCATCCAGGCACCCAAGGCTAGAGATGCTAACAGTGACGCATGTGTTGTAAATGGTTTCTTTCCCCTCCTTGTGGCATTTTTCTAGTTAGCCACGGCAGCTTGCTCGATGGGCCAGCGCCGGAGGCGATCAGGCATTCGGGGGCCCTAGGCCAGAGCGGCTAACAGTGACGCATGTGTTCCAAATGGTTTCTTTCCCCTCGTTGTGGCATTTTTCTTGTTAGCTACTGCAGCTTGCTCGATGGGCCAGCTCCGGAGGCGATCTGGCATCCGGGCACACAAAGCCAGAGCGGCTAACAGTTACGCCTGTGTTGTAAATGGTTTCATTCTCTTCGTTGTGGCATTTTTCTATTTAGCTACTGCAGCTTGCTCGATGTGCCAGTGCCGGAGGCGAGCAGGCATCCGGGCACCCTAGGCCAGAGCAGCTAACAGTAACGCATGTGTTGTAAATGATTTCTTTCCGCTCGACGTGACATTTTTCTAGTTAGCCACGGCAGCTTGCTCGATGGGCCAGCGCCGGAGGCTAGCGGGCATCCGAGCACCCTAGGCCGAAGCGGCTAACAGTGACGCATGTGTTGCAAACGGTTTATTTCCTCTCGTTGTGGCCCTTTTCTAGTTAGCCACGGCAGCTTGCTCGATGGGCAAGCGCCGGAGGCGAGCGGGCATTCGGGCACCCTAGGCCAGAGCGGCCAACAGTGACGCATGTGTTGTAAATGTTTTCATTCCCCTCGTTGTGGCATTTTTCTGGTTCGCCGCGGCAGCTTGCTGGATGAGCCAGCGCCGGAGGCGATCGGGCATCCTGGCACACTAGGCCAGAGCGGCTAACAGTGACGCATGTGTTGTAAATGGTTTCTTTCCCCTCCTTGTGGCATTTTTCTAGTTAGCCACGGCTGCTTGCTCGACATGCCAGCGCCGGAGGTGAGCGGTCATCCGGGCACCCTAGGCCGGAGCGGCTAACTGTGACGCATGTGTTGCAAATGGTTTCTTTCCCCTGGTTGTGCCACTTTTCTAGTTAGCCTCGGCAGCTTGCTCGATGGGCCAGCGCCGGAGGCGGGCGGGCATCCGGGCAACCTACGCCAGAGCGGCTGACAGTGACGCATGTGTTTTAAATGATTTCTTTCCGCTCGATGTGACATTTTTCTAGTTAGCCACTGTAGCTTGCTCGATGGGCCAGCGCCGGAGGCGAGCGGACATCCGGGCACCCTAGGCCGGAGCGGCTAACAGTGACCCATGTGTTGTAAATGGTTTCTTTCCCCTCGTTGTGGCATTTTTCTAGTTCGCCACGGCAGCTTGCTCGATGGGCAAGCGGCGGAGGCGAGCGGGCATCCGGGCACCCTCGGCCACAGCGGCTAATTGTGACGCATGTGTTTTAAATGACTTCTTTCCCCTTGTTGTGCCATTTTTCTAGTTAGCCACGGCAGCTCGCTCGACGTTCCAGCGCCGGAGGCGATCGGGCATCGGGGCACCCTATTCTAGAGCGGCTAACTGTGACGCATGTGTTTTAAATGATTTGTTTCCCCTCGATGTGACATTTTTCTTGTTCGCCACGGCAGCTTGATCGATGGGCCAGCGCCGGAGGCGATCGGGCATCCGGGCACATTAGGCCTAGAGCGGCTAACAGTGACGCATGTGTTGCAAATGGTTGCTTTCCCTTCGTTGTGGCACTTTTCTTGTTAGCCACGGCAGCTTGCTCGATGGGCCAGCGCCGGAGGCGCGCGGGCATCCGGGCTCCCTAGGCCAGAGCAGCTAACAGTGACGCATGTGTTGCAAATGGTTGCTTTCCCCTCGTTGTGGCACTTTTCTTGTTCGCCACGGCAGCTTGATCGATGGGCCAGCGCCGGAGGCGATCGGGCATCCGGGCACATTAGGCCTAGAGCGGCTAACAGTGACGCATGTCTTGTAAATGATTTCTTTCCCCACGATGTGGCATTTTTCTAGTCAGCCACGGCAGCTTGATCGATGGCCCAGCGCCAGAGGCGATCGGGCATTCGTGGACCCTAGGCCAGAGCGGCTAAGAGTGACGCATGTGTTGTAAATGGTTTCTTTCCCCTCGTTGTGGCATTTTTCTAGTTCGCCACGGCAGCTTGCTCGACAGGCCAGCGCCGGAGGCGAGCGGCCATCCGGGCACCCTAGGCCAGAGCGGCTAACAGTGACGGATGAGTTCTAAATGGTCTCTTTCCCCTCGTTGTGGCATTTTTCGACTTAGCCACGGCAGCTTGCTCGATGTGCCAGCGCTGGAGGCGAGTGGGCATCCGGGCACCCTAGGCCAGAGCGGCTAACAGTGACGCATGTGTTGCAGATGGTTGCTTTCCCCTCGTTGTGGCACTTTTCTTGTTAGCCACGGCAGCTTGCCCGATGTGCCAGCGCCCGAGGCGAGCGGGCATCCGGGCACCCTAGGCCAGAGCAGCTAACAGTGACGCATGCGTTGTAAATGATTTCTTTCCCTTCGTTGGGGCACTTTTCTAGTTCGCCACGACAGCTTGCTCGATGGGCCAGCGCCGGAGGCGAGCGGGCATCCGGGCACACTAGGCCACAGCGGCTAACAGTGACGCATGTGTTTTAAATGATTTCTTTCCGCTCGATGCGACATTTTTCTAGTTAGCCACTGCAGCTTGCTCGATGGGCCAGCGCCGGAGGCGAGCGGGCATCCGGGCACCCTAGGCCAGAGCGGCTAACAGTGACGCATGAGTTCTAAATGGTTTCTTTCCCCTCGTTGTGGCATTTTTCGACTTAGCCACGGCAGCTTGCTCGATGGGCCAGCGCTGGAGGCGAGTGGGCATCCGGGCACCCTAGGCCAGAGCGGCTAACAGTGACGCATGTGTTGCAGATGGTTGCTTTCCCCTCGTTGTGGCACTTTTCTTGTTAGCCACGGCAGCTTGCTCGATGGGCCAGCGCCGGAGGCGAGCGGACATCCGGGCACCCTAGGCCGGAGCGGCTAACAGTGACCCATGTGTTGTAAATGGTTTCTTTCCCCTCGTTGTGGCATTTTTCTAGTTCGCCACGGCAGCTTGCTCGATGGGCCAGCGGCGGAGGGGAGCGGGCATCCGGGCACCCTAGGCCACAGCGGCTATTGTGACGCATGTGTTTTAAATGACTTCTTTCCCCTCGTTGTGCCATTTTTCTACTTAGCCACGGCAGCTTGCTCGATTGACCAGCGCTGTTGGCGAGTGGGCATCCGGGCACCCTAAGCCAGAGCGGCAAACAGTGACGCATGTGTTGCAAATGGTTGCTTTCCCCTCGTTGTGGCACTTTTCTTGTTCGCCACGGCAGCTTGATCGATGGGCCAGCGCCGGAGGCGATCGGGCATCCGAGCACATTAGGCCTAGAGCAGCTAACAGGGACGCATGTCTTGTAAATGATTTCTTTCCCCTCGTTGTGGCATTTTTCTAGTTAGCCACGGCAGCTTGCTCGATGTTCCAGCGCCGGAGCCGATCGGGCATCCGGGCACATTAGGCCTAGAGCGGCTAACAGTGACGCATGTTTTGCAAATGGTTGCTTTCCCCACGTTGTGGCACTTTTCTTGTTAGCCACGGCAGCTTGCTCGATGGGCCAGCGCCGGAGGCGTGCGGGCATCCGGGCTCCCTAGGCCAGAGCAGCTAACAGTGACGCATGAATTGCAAATGGTTGCTTTCCCCTTGTTGTGGCACTTTTCTTGTTCGCCACGGCAGCTTGATCGATGGGCCAGCGCCGGAGGCGATCGGGCATCCGGGCACATTAGGCCTAGAGCGGCTAACAGAGACGCATGTCTTGTAAATGATTTCTTTCCCCTCGTTGTGGCATTTTTCTAGTTAGCCACGGCAGATTGCTCGATGATCCAGCGCCAGAGGCGAGCGGGCATCCGGGCACCCTAGTCCAGAGCGAATAAAAGGGGAGCATGTGTTGTAAATGGTTTCTTTCCCCTCGTTGTGGCATTTTTCTAGTTAGTCACAGCAGCTTGCTGGATGGGCCAGCGCCGGAGGCGATCGGGCATCTGGGCACCCTAGCCCAGAGCAGCTAACAGTGACGCATGTGTTTTAAATGATTTCTTTCCCCTCGATGTGGCATTTTTCTAGTCAGCCACGGCAGCTTGATCGATGGCCCAGCGTCGGAGGCGATCGAGCATCCGGGGACCCTAGGCCCGAGCGGTTAACAGTGACGCATGTGTTTTACATGATTTCTTTCCGCTCGATGTGACAGTTTTCTAGTTAGCCACTGAAGCTTGCTCGATGGGCCAGCGCCGGAGGCGAACGGACATCCGGGCACCCTAGGCCGGAGCGGCTAACAGTGACGCATGTGTTGTAAATGGTTTCTTCCCCTCGTTGTGGCATTTTTCTAGTTCGCCACGGCAGCTTGCTCGATAGGCCAGCGCCGGAGGCGAGCGGGCATCCGGGCACCCTAGGCCAGAGCGGCTAACAGTGACGCATAAGTTCTAAATGGTTTCTTTCCCCTCGTTGTGGCATTTTTCTACTTAGCCACGGCAGCTTGCTCGATGGGCCAGCGCTGGAGGCGAACGGACACCCGGGCACCCTAGGCCGGAGCGGCTAACAGTGACGCATGTGTTGTAAATGGTTTCTATCCCCTCGTTGTGGCATTTTTCTAGTTCGCCACGGCAGCTTGCTCGATGGGCCAGCGGCGGAGGCGAGCGGGCATCCGGGCACCCTAGGCCACAGCGGCTAACAGTGACGCATGTGTTTTAAATGACTTGTTTCCCCTCGTTATGCCATTTTTTCTACTTAGCCACGGCAGCTTGCTCGATGGGCCAGCGCTGTTGGCGAGTGGGCATCCGGGCACCCTAGGCCAGAGCAGCTAACAGTGACGCATGTGTTGCAAATGGTTGCTTTCCCCTCGTTGTGGCACTTTTCTTGTTCGCCACGGCAGATTGATCGATGGGCCAGCGCCGGAGGCGATCGGGCATCCGGGCACATTAGGCCTAGAGCGGCTAACAGTGACGCATGTATTGTAAATGATTTCTTTCCTCTCGTTGTGGCATTTTTCTAGTTAGCCACGGCAGCTTGATCGATGTTCCAGCGCCAGAGGCGAGCGGGCATCCGGGCACCCTAGGCCAGAGCGAATAAAAGGGAAGCATGTGTTGTAAATGGTTTCTTTCCCCTCGTTGTGGCATTTTTCTTGTTAGCCGCAGCAGCTTGCTCGATGGTCCAGCGCCGGAGGCGATCGGGCATCTCGGCACCCTAGCCCAGAGCAGCTAACAGTGACTCATGAGTTTTAAAAGATTTCTTTCCCCTCGATGTGGCATTTTTCTAGGCAGCCACGGCAGCCTGATCGATGGCCCAGCGTCGGAGGCGATCGGGCATTCGGGGACCCTAGGCCGGAGCGGCTAACTGTGACGCATGTGTTGCAAATGGTTTCTTTCCCCTGGTTGTGCCACTTTTCTAGTTAGCCGCGGCATCTTGCTCGATGGGCCAGCGCTGGAGGCGGGCGGGCATCCGGGCAACCTACGCCAGAGCGGCTGAAAGTGACGCATGTGTTTTAAATGATTTCTTTCCGCTCGTTGTGGCATTTTTCTAGTTAGCCACAGCAGCTTGCTCGATGGGCCAGCGCCGGAGGCGATCGGGCATCTGGGCACCCTAGCCCAGAGCAGCTAACAGTGACGCATGTGTTTTAAATGATTTCTTTCCCCTCGATGTGGCATTTTTCTTGTCAGCCACGGCAGCTTGATCGATGGCCCAGTGTCGGAGGCGATCGAGCATCCGGGCACCGTAGGCCAGAGCGGCTAACAGTGACGCATGTGTTGTAAATGGTTTCTTTCCTCTCGTTTTGGCATTTTTTCTAGTTAGCCACGGCAGCTTGCTCGATGGGCCAGCGCCTGAGGCGAGCGGGCATCCGGGCACCCTAGGCTAGAGATGCTAACAGTGACGCATGTGTTGTAAATGGTTTCTTTCCCCTCCTTGTGGCATTTTTCTAGTTAGCCACGGCAGCTTGCTCGATGGGCCAGCGCCGGAGGCGATCTGGCATCCGGGCACACAAAGCCAGAGCGGCTAACAGTGACGCCTGTGTTGTAAATGGTTTCATTCCCTTCGTTGTGGCATTTTTCTATTTAGCTACGGCAGCTTGCTCGATGTGCCAGCGCCGGAGGCGAGCGGGCATCCGGGCACCCTAGGCCAGAGCAGCTAACAGTAACGCATGTGTTGTAAATGATTTCTTTTCGCTCGATGTGACATTTTTCTAGTTAGCCACGGCAGCTTGCTCGATGGGCCAGCGCCGGAGGCTAGCGGGCATCCGATCACCCTAGGCCGAAACGGCTAACAGTGACGCATGTGTTGCAAATGGTTTCTTTCCTCTCGTTGTGGCCCTTTTCTAGTTAGCCACGGCAGCTTGCTCGATGGGCAAGCGCCGGAGGCGAGCGGGCATCCGGGCACCCTAGGCCAGAGCGGCTAACAGTGACGCATGTGTTGTAAATGGTTTCATTCCCCTCGTGGCATTTTTCTCGTTCGCCACGGCAGCTTGCTGGATGAGCCAGCGCCGGAGGCGATCGGGCATCCTGGCACACTAGGCCAGAGCGGCTAACAGTGACGCATGTGTTGTAAATGGTTTCTTTCCCATCCTTGTGGCATTTTTCTAGTTAGCCACGGCAGCTTGCTCGACATGCCAGCGCCGGAGGTGAGCGGTCATCCGGGCACCCTAGGCCGGAGCGGCTAACTGTGACGCATGTGTTGCAAATGGTTTCTTTCCCCTGGTTGTGCCACTTTTCTAGTTCCGCGGCAGCTTGCTCGATGGGCCAGCGCCGGAGGCGGGCGGGCATCCGGGCAACCTACGCCAGAGCGGCTGACAGTGAGGCATGTGTTTTAAATGATTTCTTTCCGCTCGATGTGACATTTTTCTAGTTAGCCACTGTAGCTTGCTCGATGGGCCAGCGCCGGAGGCGAGCGGACATGCGGGCACCCTAGGCCGGAGCGGCTAACAGTGACCCATGGGTTGTAAATGGTTTCTTTCCCCTCGTTGTGGCATTTTTCTAGTTCGCCACGGCAGCTTGCTCGATGGGCAAGCGGCAGAGGCGAGCGGGCATCCGGGCACCCTAGGCCACAGCGGCTATTTGTGACGCATGTGTTTTAAATGACTTCTTTCCCCTCGTTGTGCCATTTTTCTACTTAGCCACGGCAGCTTGCTCGATGGGCCAGCGCTGTTGGCGAGTGGGCATCCGGGCACCCTAAGCCAAAGCGGCTAACAGTGACGCATGTGTTGCAAATGGTTGCTTTCTCCTCGTTGTGGCACTTTTCTTGTTCGCCACGGCAGCTTGATCGATGGGCCAGCGCCGGAGGCGATCGGGCATCCGGGCACATTAGGCCTAGAGCGGCTAACAGTGACGCATGTCTTGTAAATGATTTCTTTCCCCTCGTTGTGGCATTTTTCTAGTTAGCCACGGCAGCTCGCTCGATGTTCCAGCGCCGGAGGCGATCGGGCATCGGGGCACCCTATTCCAGAGCGGCTAACTGTGACGCATGTGTTTTAAATGATTTCTTTCCCCTCGATGTGACATTTTTCTTGTTCGCCACGGCAGCTTGATCGATGGGCCAGCGCCGGAGGCAATCGGGCATCCGGGCACAATAGGCCTAGAGCGGCTAACAGTGACGCATGTGTTGCAAATGGTTGCTTTCCCCTCGTTGTGGCACTTTTCTTGTTAGCCACGGCAGCTTGCTCGATGGGCCAGCGCCGGAGGCGCGCGGGCATCCGGGCTCCCTAGGCCAGAGCAGCTAACAGTGACGCATGTGTTGCAAATGGTTGCTTTCCCCTCGTTGTGGCACTTTTCTTGTTCGCCACGGCAGCTTGATCGATGGGCCAGCGCCGGAGGCGATCGGGCATCCGGGCACATTAGGCCTAGAGCGGCTAACAGTGACTCATGTCTTGTAAATGATTTCTTTCCCCTCGTTGTGGCATTTTTCTAGTTAGCCACGGCAGATTGCTCGATGTTCCAGCGCCAGAGGCGAGCGGGCATCCGGGCACCCTAGGCCAGAGCGAATAAAAGGGAAGCATGTGTTGTAAATGGTTTCTTTCCCCTCGTTGTGGCGTTTTTCTAGTTAGTCACAGCAGCTTGCTGAATGGGCCAGCGCCGGAGGCGATCGGGCATCTGGGCACCCTAGCCCAGAGCAGCTAACAGTGACGCATGTGTTTTAAATGATTTCTTTCCCCTCGATGTGGCATTTTTCTAGTCAGCCACGGCAGCTTGATCGATGGCCCAGCGTCGGAGGCGATCGAGCATCCGGGGACCCTAGGCCAGAGCGGTTAACAGTGACCCATGTGTTGTAAATGGTTTCTTTCCCCTCGTTGTGGCCCTTTTCTAGTTAGCCACGGCAGCTTGCTCGATGGGCCAGCGCCGGAGGCGAGCGGGCATCCGGGCACCCTAGGCCACAGCGGCTAACAGTGACGCATGTGTTTTAAATGATTTCTTTCCGCTCGATGCGACATTTTTCTAGTTAGCCACTGCAGCTTGCTCGATGGGCCAGCGCCGGAGGCGAGCGGACATCCGGGCACCCGAGGCCACAGCGGCTAACAGTGACGCATGTGTTTTAAATGATGTCTTTCCGCTCGATGTAACATTTTTCTAGTTAGCCACGGCAGCTTGCTCGATGGGGCAGCGCCGGAAGCGAGCGGACATCCGGGCACCCTATGCCGGAGCGGCTAACAGTGACCCATGTGTTGTAAATGGTTTCTTTTCTCTCGTTTTGGCATTTTTTTCTAGTTCGCCACGGCAACTTGCTCGATGGGCCAGCTGCGGAGGCGAGCGGGCATCCGGGCACCCTAGGCCACAGCGGCTAATTGTGACGCATGTGTTTTAAATGACTTCTTTCCCCTCGTTGTGCCATTTTTCTACTTAGCCACGGCAGCTTGCTCGATGGGCCAGCGCTGTTGGCGAGTGGGCATTCGGGCACCCTAAGCCAGAGCGGCTAACAGTGACGCATGTGTTGCAAATGGTTGCTTTCCCCTCGTTGTGGCACTTTTCTTGTTCGCCACGGCAGCTTGATCGATGGGCCAGCGCCGGAGGCGATCGGGCATCGGGGCACCCTATTCCAGAGCGGCTAACTGTGACGCATGTGTTTTAAATGATTTCTTTCCCCTCGATGTGACATTTTTCTTGTTCGCCACGGCAGCTTGATCGAGTGGCCAGCGCCGGAGGCGATCGGGCATCCGGGCAAATTAGGCCTAGAGCGGCGAACAGTGACGCATGTGTTGCAAATGGTTGCTTTCCCCTCGTTGTGGCACTTTTCTTGTTAGCCACGGCAGCTTGCTCGATGGGCCAGCGCCGGAGGCGTGCGGGCATCCGGGCTCCCTAGGCCAGAGAAGCTAACAGTGACGCATGTATTGCTAATGGTTGCTTTCCCCTTGTTGTGGCACTTTTCTTGTTCGCCACGGCAGCTTGATCGATGGGCCAGCGCCGGAGGCGATCGGGCATCCGGGCACATTAGGCCTAGAGCGGCTAACAGTGACGCATGTCTTGTAAATGATTTCTTTCCCCTCGTTGTGGCATTTTTCTAGTTAGCCACGGCAGATTGCTCGATGTTTCAGCGCCAGAGGCGAGCGGGCATCCGGGCACCCTAGTCCAGAGCGAATAAAAGGGAAGCATGTGTTGTAAATGGTTTCTTTCCCCTCGTTGTGGCATTTTTCTAGTTAGTCACAGCAGCTTGCTGGATGGGCCAGCGCCGGAGGCGATCGGGCATCTGGGCACCCTAGCCCCGAGCAGCTAACAGTGACGCATGTGTCTTAAAAGATTTCTTTCCCCTTGATGTGGCATTTTTCTAGTCAGCCACGGCAGCTTGATCGATGGCCCAGCGTCGGAGGCGATCGAGCATCCGGGGACCCTAGGCCAGAGCGGTTAACAGTGACGCATGTGTTGTAAATGGTTTATTCCCCTCGTTGTGGCCCTTTTCTAGTTAGCCACGGCAGCTTGCTCGATGGGCCAGCGCCGGAGGCGAGCGGGCATCCGGGCACCCTAGGCCACAGCGGATAACAGTGACGCATGTGTTTTAAATGATTTCTTTCCCCACGATGTGGCATTTTTCTAGTCAGCCATGGCAGCTTGATCGATGGCCCAGCGCCAGAGGCGATCGGGCATTGGTGGACCCTAGGCCAGAGCGGCTAAGAGTGACGAATGTGTTGTAAATGGTTTCTTTCCCCTCGTTGTGGCATTTTTCTAGTTCGCCACGGCAGCTTGCTCGATAGGCCAGCGCCAGACGCGAGCGGGCATCCGGGCACCCTAGGCCAGAGCGGCTAACAGTGACGCATGAGTTCTAAATGGTTTCTTTCCCCTCGTTGTGGCATTTTTCGACTTAGCCACGGCGACTTAGATGGGCCAGCGCTGGAGGCGAGTGGGCATCCGGGCACCCTAGGCCAGAGCGGCTAACAGTGACGCATGTGTTGTGAATTGTTTCATTCCCCTCGTTGTGGCATTTTTATAGTTAGCGACGGCAGCTTGCTCGATATGCCAGCGCGCGAGGCGAGCGGGCATCCGGTCACCCTAGGCCAGAGCAGCTAAAAGTGACGCATGCGTTGTAAATGGTTCTTTCCCCTCGTTGTGGCACTTTTCTAGTTCGCCACGACAGCTTGCTCGATGGGCCAGCGCCGGAGGCGAGCGGGCATCCGGGCACACTAGGCCACAGCGGCTAACAGTGACGCATGTGTTTTAAATGATTTCTTTCCGCTCGATGCGACATTTTTCTAGTTAGCCAATGCAGCTTGCTCGATGGGCCAGCGCCGGAGGCGAGCGGACATCCGGGCACCCTAGGCCACAGCGGCTAACAGTGACGCATGTGTTTTAAATGATTTCTTTCCGCTCGATGTGACATTTTTCTAGTTAGCCACGGCAGCTTGCTCGATGGGCCAGCGCCGGAGGCGAGCGGACATCCGGGCACCTTAAGCCAGAGCGGCTAACAGTGACGCATGTGTTGCAAATGGTTGCTTTCCCCTCGTTGTTGCACTTTTCTTGTTCGCCACGGCAGCTTGATCGATGGGCCAGCGCCGGAGGCGATCGGGCATCCGGGCACATTAGGCCTAGAGCGGCTAACAGGGACGCATGTCTTGTAAATGATTTCTTTCCCCTCGTTGTGGCATTTATCTAGTTAGCCACGGCAGCTTGCTCGATGTTCCAGCGCTGGAGGCGATCGGGCATCGGGGCACCCTATTCCAGAGCGGGTAACTGTGACGCATGTGTTTTAAATGATTTCTTTCCCCTCGATGTGACATTTTTCTTGTTCGCCACGGCAGCTTGATCGATGGGCCAGCGCCGGAGCCGATCGGGCATCCGGGCACATTAGGCCTAGAGCGGCTAACAGTGACGCATGTGTTGCAAATGGTTGCTTTCCCCTCGTTGTGGCACTTTTCTTGTTAGCCACGGCAGCTTGCTCGATGGGCCAGCGCCGGAGGCGTGCGGGCATCCGGGCTCCCTAGGCCAGAGCAGCTAACAGTGACGCATGTATTGCAAATGGTTGCTTTCCCCTTGTTGTGGCACTTTTCTTGTTCGCCACGGCAGCTTGATCGATGGGCCAGCGCCGGAGGCGATCGGGCATCCGGGCACATTAGGCCTAGAGCGGCTAACAGAGACGCATGTCTTGTAAATGATTTCTTTCCCCTCGTTGTGGCATTTTTCTAGTTAGCCACGGCAGATTGCTCGATGTTCCAGCGCCAGAGGCGAGCGGGCATCCGGGCACCCTAGTCCAGAGCGAATAAAAGGGGAGCATGTGTTGTAAATGGTTTCTTTCCCCTCGTTGTGGCATTTTTCTAGTTAGTCACAGCAGCTTGCTGGATGGGCCAGCGCCGGAGGCGATCGGCATCTGGGCACCCTAGCCCAGAGCAGCTGACAGTGACGCATGTGTTTTAAATGATTTCTTTCCCCTCGATGTGGCATTTTTCTAGTCAGCCACGGCAGCTTGATCGATGGCCCAGCGTCGGAGGCGATCGAGCATCCGGGGACCCTACGCCCGAGCGGTTAACAGTGACGCATGTGTTGTAAATGGTTTCTTTCCCCTCGTTGTGGCCCTTTTCTAGTTAGCCACGGCAGCTTGCTTTGATGGGCCAGCGCCGGAGGCGAGCGGGCATCGGGGCACCCTACGCCACAGCGGCTAACAGTGACGCAAGTGTTTTAAATGATTTCTTTCCCCTCGATGTGGCATTTTTCTAGTCAGCCACGGCAGCTTGATCGATTACCCAGCGCAAGAGGCGATCGGGCATTCGGGGACCCTAGGCCAGAGGGGCTAAGGGTGACGCATGTGTTGTAAATGGTTTCATTCCCCTCGTTTTGGCATTTTTATGGTTACTTACGGCAGCTTGCCCGATGTGCCAGCGCCCGAGGCGAGCGGGCATCCGGGCACCCTACGCCAGAGCAGCTAACAGTGACGCATGCGTTGTAAATGGTTTCTTTCCCCTCGTTGTGGCACTTTTCTAGTTCGCCACGACAGCTTGCTCGATGGGCGAGCGCCGGAGGCGAGCGGGCATCCGGGCACCCTAGGCCACAGCGGCTAACAGTGACGCATGTGTTTTACATGATTTCTTTCCGCTCGATGTGACAGTTTTCTAGTTAGCCACTGCAGCTTGCTCGATGGGCCAGCGCCGGAGGCGAACGGACATCCGGGCACCCTAGGCCGGAGCGGCTAACAGTGACGCATGTGTTGTAAATGGTTTCTTTCCCCTCGTTGTGGCATTTTTCTAGTTCGCCACGGCAGCTTGCTCGATAGGCCAGCGCCGGAGGCGAGCGGGCATCCGGGCACCCTAGGCCAGAGCGGCTAACAGTGACGCATGAGTTTTAAATGGTTTCTTTCCCCTCGTTGTGGCATTTTTCTACTTAGCCACGGCAGCTTGCCCGATGTGCCAGCGGCCGAGGCGAGCGGGCATCCGGGCACCCTAGGCAAGAGCAGCTAACAGTGACGCATGCGTTGTAAATGGTTTCTTTCCCCTCGTTGTGGCAGTTTTCTAGTTCGCCACGACAGCTTGCTCGATGTGCCAGCGCCGGAGGCGAGCGGGCATCCGGGCACCCTAGGCCACAGCGGCTAACAGTGACGCATGTGTTTTAAATGATTTCTTTCCGCTCGATGTGACATTTTTCTAGTTCGCCACTGCAGCTTGATCGATGGGCCAGCGCTGGAGGCGATCGGGCATCCGGGCACATTAGGCCTAGAGCGGCTAACAGTGACGCATGTCTTGTAAATGATTTCTTCCCCTCGTTGTGGCATTTTTTCTAGTTAGCCACGGCAGCTTGCTCGATGTTCCAGTGCCGGAGACGATCGGGCATCGGGGCACCCTGTTCCAGAGCGTCTAACTGTGACGCATGTGTTTTAAATGATTTCTTTCCCCTTGATGTGACATTTTTCTTGTTCGCCACGGCAGCTTGATCGATGGGCCAGCGCCGGAGGCGATCGGGCTTCCGGGCACATTAGGCCTAGAGCGGCTAACAGTGACGCATGTGTTGTAAATGGTTTCTTTCCCCTCGTTGTGGCATTTTTCTAGTTAGCCACGGCCGATTGCTCGATGGGCCAGTGCCGGAGGCAATCGGGCATCCGGGCACCCTAGGCCACAGCGGCTAACTTTGACGCATGTGTTTTAAATGACTTGTTTCCCCTCGTTGTGCCATTTTTCTACTTAGCCAAGGCAGCTTGCTCGATGTGCCAGCGTTGGAGGCGAGTGGGCATCCGGGCACCCTAGGCCAGAGCAGCTAACAGTGACGCATGTGTTGCAAATGGTTGTTTTCCCCTCGTTGTGGCATTTTTCTAGTTAGCCACGGCAGCATGCTCGATGCTCCAGCGCCAGAGGCGAGCGGGCATCCCGGGCACCCTAGGTCAGAGCGAATAAAAGGGAAGCATGTGTTGTAAATGGTTTCTTTCCCCTCGTTGTGGCATTTTTCTAGTTAGCCACAGCAGCTTGCTCGATGGGACAGCGCCGGAGGCGATCGGGCATCTGGGCACCCTAGCCCAGAGCAGCTAACAGTGACGCATGTGTTTTAAATGATTTCTTTCCCCTGGATGTGGCATTTTTCTAGTCAGCCACAGCAGCCTAATCGATGGCCCAGCGTCGGAGGCGTTCGAGCATCCGGGGACCCTAGGCCAGAGCGGCTAACAGTGACGCATGTGTTGCAAATGGATTCTTTCCCCTCGTTGTGGCACTTTTCTAGTTCGCCACGACAGCTTGCTCGACGGGCCAGCGCCGGAGGCGAGCGGGAATCCGGGCACCCTAGGCCACAGCGGCTATCAGTGACGCATGTGTTTTAAATGATTTCTTTCCGCTCGATGTGACATTTTTCTAGTTAGCCACTGCACCTTGCTCGATGGGCCAGCGCCGGAGGCGAGCGGACATCCGGGCACCCTAGGCCGGAGCGGCTAACAGTGACGCATGTGTTGTAAATGGTTTCTTTCCCCTCGTTGTAGCATTTTTCTACTTAGCCACAGCAGATTGCTCGATGGGCCAGCGCCGGAGGCGATTGCGCATCTGGGCACCCTAGGCCAGAGCAGCTAACAGTGACGCATGTGTTTTAAAAGATTTCTTCCCCCTCGATGTGGCATTTTTCTAGTTAGCTACTGCAGCTTGCTCGATGTGCCAGCGCCGGAGGCGAGCGGGCATCCGGGCACCCTAGGCCAGAGCGGCTAACAGTGACGCATGTGTTTTAAATGATGTCTTTCCGCCTGATGTGACATTTTTCTAGTTAGCCACGGCAGCTTGCTCGATGGGGCAGCGCCGGAAGCGATCGAGCATCCGGGCACCCTAGGCCAGAGCGGCTACAAGTGACGCATGAGTTCTAAATGGTTTCTTTCCCCTCGTTGTGGCATTTTTCGACTTAGCCACGGCAGCTTGCTCGATGGGCCAGCGCTGGAGGCGAGTGGGCATCCGGGCACCCTAGGCCAGAGCGGCTAACAGTGACGCATGTGTTGCAGATGGTTGCTTTCCCCTCGTTGTGGCACTTTTCTTGTTAGCCACGGCAGCTTGCCCGATGTGCCAGCGCCCGAGGCGAGCGGGCATCCGGGCAGCCTAGGCCAGAGCAGCTAAATGTGACGCATGCGTTGTAAATGGTTCTTTCCCCTCGTTGTGGCACTTTTCTAGTTCGCCACGACAGCTTGCTCGATGGGCTAGCGCCGGAGGCGAGCGGGCATCCGGGCACCCTAGGCCACAGCGGCTAGCAGTGACGCATGTGTTTTAAATGATTTCTTTCCGCTCGATGTGACATTTTTCTTGTTAGCCACACGGCAGCTTGCTCGATGGGCCAGCGCCGGAGGCGAGCGGACATCCGGGCACTCTAGGCCGGAGCGGCTAACAGTGACGCATGTGTTGTAAATGGTTTCTATCCCCTCGTTGTGGCATTTTTCTAGTTCGCCAGGGCAGCTTGATCGATGGGCCAGCGGCGGAGGCGAGCGGGCATCCGGGCACCCTAGGCCACAGCGGCTAGCAGTGACGCATGTGTTTTAAATGACTTGTTTCCCCTCGTTATGCCATTTTTTCTACTTAGCCACAGCAGCTTGCTCGATGGGCCAGCGCTGTTGGCGAGTGGGCATCCGGGCACCCTAGGCCAGAGCAGCTAACAGTGACGCATGTGTTGCAAATGGTTGCTTTCCCCTCGTTGTGGCACTTTTCTTGTTCGCCACGGCAGCTTGATCGATGGGCCAGCGCCGGAGGCGATCGGGCATCCGGGCACATTAGGCCTAGAGCGGCTAACAGTGACGCATGTCTTGTAAATGATTTCTTCCCCTCGTTGTGGCATTTTTCTAGTTAGCCACGGCAGCTTGATCGATGTTCCAGCGCCAGAGGCGAGCGGGCATCCGGGCACCCTAGGCCAAAGCGAATAAAAGGGAAGCATGTGTTGTAAATGGTTTCTTTCCCCTCGTTGTGGCATTTTTCTTGTTAGCCACAGCAGCTAGCTCGATGGTCCAGCGCCGGAGGCGATCGGGCATCTGGGCACCCTAGCCCAGAGCAGCTAACAGTGACGCATGAGTTTTAAAAGATTTCTTTCCCCTCGATGTGGCATTTTTCTAGACAGCCACGGCAGCCTGATCGATGGCCCAGTGTCGGAGGCGATCGGGCATTCGGGGACCCTAGGCCGGAGCGGCTAACTGTGACGCATGTGTTGCAAATGGTTTCTTTCCCCTGGTTGTGCCACTTTTCTAGTTAGCCGCGGCAGCTTGCTCGATGGGCCAGCGCCGGAGGCGGGCGGGCATCCGGGCAACCTACGCCAGAGCGGCTGACAGTGACGCATGTGTTTTAAATGATTTCTTTTCGCTCGTTGTGACATTTTTCTAGTTAGCCACTGCAGCTTGCTCGATGGGCCAGCGCCGGAGGCGAGCGGGCATCCGGGCACCCTAGGCCAGAGCTGCTAACAGTGACGCATGTGTTGTAAATGGTTTCTTTCCCCTCGTTGTGGCATTTTTCTAGTTCGCCACGGCAGCTTGCTCGATAGGCCAGCGCCGGAGGCGAGCGGGCATCCGGGCACCCTAGGCCAGAGCGGCTAACAGGGACGTATGTGTTGTAAATGGTTTCTTTCCCCTCGTTGTGGCATTTTTCTAGTTAGCCACAGCAGCTTGCTCGATGGGCCAGCGCCGGAGGCTAGCGGGCATCCGAGCACCCTAGGCCGAAACGGCTAACAGTGACGCATGTGTTGCAAATGGTTTCTTTCCTCTCGTTGTGGCCCTTTTCTAGTTAGCCACGGCAGCTTGCTCGATGGGCAAGCGCCGGAGGCGAGCGGGCATTCGGGCACCCTAGGCCAGAGCGGCTAACAGTGACGCATGTGTTGTAAATGGTTTCATTCCCCTCGTTGTGGCATTTTTCTGGTTCGCCACGGCAGCTTGCTGGATGAGCCAGCGCCGGGGCGATCGGGCATCCTGGCACACTAGGCCAGAGCGGCTAACAGTGACGCATGTGTTGTAAATGGTTTCTTTCCCCTCCTTGTGGCATTTTTCTAGTTAGCCACGGTAGCTTGCTCGATGGGCCAGCGCCGGAGGCGGGCGGGCATCCTGGCAACCTACGCCAGAGCGGCTGACAGTGACGCATGTGTTTTAAATGATTTCTTTCCGCTCGATGTGACATCTTTCTAGTTAGCCACTGTAGCTTGCCCGATGGGCCAGCGCCGGAGGCGAGCGGACATCCGGGCACCCTAGGCCGGAGCGGCTAACAGTGACCAATGTGTTGTAAATGGTTTCTTTCCCCTCGTTGTGGCATTTTTCTAGTTCGCCACGGCAGCTTGCTCGATGGGCAAGCGGCAGAGGCGAGCGGGCATCCGGGCACCCTAGGCCACAGCGGCTAATTGTGACGCATGTGTTTTAAATGACTTCTTTCCCGTCGTTGTGACATTTTTCTACTTAGCCACGGCAGCTTGCTCGATGGGCCAGCGCTGTTGGCGAGTGGGCATCCGGGCACCCTAATCCAGAGCGGCTAACAGTGACGCATGTGTTGCAAATGGTTGCTTTCTCCTCGTTGTGGCACTTTTCTTGTTCGCCACGGCAGCTTGATCGATGGGCCAGCGCCGGAGGCGATCGGGCATCCGGGCACATTAGGCCTAGAGCGGCTAACTGTGACGCATGTGTTTTAAATGATTTCTTTCCCCTCGATGTGACATTTTTCTTGTTCGCCACGGCAGCTTGATCGATGGGCCAGCGCCGGAGGCAATCGGGCATCCGGGCACAACAGGCCTAGAGCGGCTAACAGTGACGCATGTGTTGCAAATGGTTGCTTTCCCCTCGTTGTGGCACTCTTCTTGTTAGCCACGGCAGCTTGCTCGATGGGCCAGCGCCGGAGGCGCGCGGGCATCCGGGCTCCCTAGGCCAGAGCAGCTAACAGTGACGCATGTGTTGCAAATGGTTGCTTTCCCCTCGTTGTGGCACTTTTCTTGTTCGCCACGGCAGCTTGATCGATGGGCCAGCGCCGGAGGCGATCGGGCATCCGGGCACATTAGGCCTAGAGCGGCTAACAGTGACGCATGTCTTGTAAATGATTTCTTTCCCCTCGTTGTGGCATTTCTCTACTTAGCCACGGCAGCTTGCTCGATGGCCCAGCGCCGGAGGGGAGTGGTCATCCGGGAACCCTAGTCCAGAGCGGCTAACAGTGACGCATGTGTTGTAAATCGTTGCTTTCCCCACATTGTGGTACTTTTCTTGTTCGCCACGGCAGCTTGCTCGATGGGCCAGCGTCGGAGGCGAGCGGGCATCCGGGCACCCTAGGCCACAGCGGCTAACAGTGACGCATGTGTTTTAAATGATTTCTTTCCCCACGATGTGGCATTTTTCTAGTCAGCCACGTCATCTTGATCGATGGCCCAGCGCCAGAGGCGATCGGGCATTCGGGGACCCTAGGCCAGAGCGGCTAAGAGTGACGCATGTGTTGTAAATGGTTTCTTTCCCCTCGTTGTGGCATTTTTCTAGTTCGCCACGGCAGCTTGCTCGATAGGCCAGCGCCGGAGGCGAGCGGGCATCCGGGCACCCTAGGCCAGAGCGGCTAACAGTGACGCATGAGTTCTAAATGGTTTCTTTCCCCTCGTTGTGGCATTTTTCTATTTAGCCACGGCAGCTTGCTCGATGGGCCAGCGCCGGAGGCGAGCGGACATCCGGGCACCCTAGGCCACAGCGGCTAACAGTGACGCATGTGTTTTAAATGATGTCTTTCCGCCTGATGTGACATTTTTCTAGTTAGCCACGGCAGCTTGCTCGATGGGGCAGCGCCGGAAGCGATCGAGCATCCGGGCACCCTAGGCCAGAGCGGCTACAAGTGACGCATGAGTTCTAAATGGTTTCGTTCCCCTCGTTGTGGCATTTTTCGACTTAGCCACGGCAGCTTGCTCGATGGGCCAGCGCTGGAGGCGAGTGGGCATCCGGGCACCCTAGGCCAGAGCGGCTAACAGTGACGCATGTGTTGCAGATGGTTGCTTTCCCCTCGTTGTGGCACTTTTCTTGTTAGCCACGGCAGCTTGCCCGATGTGCCAGCGCCCGAGGCGAGCGGGCATCCGGGCAGCCTAGGCCAGAGCAGCTAACAGTGACGCATGCGTTGTAAATGGTTTCTTTCCCCTCGTTGTGGAACTTTTCTAGTTCGCCACGACAGCTTGCTCGATGGGCCAGCGCCGGAGGCGAGCGGGCATCCGGGCACACTAGGCCACAGCGGCTAACAGTGACGCATGTGTTTTAAATGATTTCTTTCCGCTCGATGCGACATTTTTCTAGTTAGCCACTGCAGCTTGCTCGATGGGCCAGCGCCGGAGGCGAGCGGACATCCGGGCACCCTAGGCCACAGCGGCTAACAGTGACGCATGTGTTTTAAATGATTTCTTTCCGCTCGATGTGACATTTTTCTAGTTAGCCACGGCAGCTTGCTCGATGGGCCAGCGCCGGAGGCGAGCGGACATCCGGGCACCTTAAGCCAGAGCGGCTAACAGTGACGCATGTGTTGCAAATGGTTGCTTTCCCCTCGTTGTGGCACTTTTCTTGTTCGCCACGGCAGCTTGATCGATGGGCCAGCGCCGGAGGCGATCGGGCATCCGGGCACATTAGGCCTAGAGCGGCTAACAGGGACGCTTGTCTTGTAAATGATTTCTTTCCCCTCGTTGTGGCATTTATCTAGTTAGCCACGGCAGCTTGCTCGATGTTCCAGCGCCGGAGGCGATCGGGCATCGGGGCACCCTATTCCAGAGCGGGTAACTGTGACGCATGTGTTTTAAATGATTTCTTTCCCCTCGATGTGACATTTTTCTTGTTCGCCACGGCAGCTTGATCGATGGGCCAGCGCCGGAGCCGATCGGCATCCGGGCACATTAGGCCTAGAGCGGCTAACAGTGACGCATGTGTTGCAAATGGTTGCTTTCCCCTCGTTGTGGCACTTTTCTTGTTAGCCACGGCAGCTTGCTCGATGGGCCAGCGCCGGAGGCGTGCGGGCATCCGGGCTCCCTAGGCCAGAGCAGCTAACAGTGACGCATGTATTGCAAATGGTTGCTTTCCCCTTGTTGTGGCACTTTTCTTGTTCGCCACGGCAGCTTGATCGATGGGCCAGCGCCGGAGGCGATCGGGCATCCGGGCACATTAGGCCTAGAGCGGCTAACAGAGACGCATGTCTTGTAAATGATTTCTTTCCCCTCGTTGTGGCATTTTTTTAGTTAGCCACGGCAGATTGCTCGATGTTCCAGCGCCAGAGGCGAGCGGGCATCCGGGCACCCTAGTCCAGAGCGAATAAAAGGGGAGCATGTGTTGTAAATGGTTTCTTTCCCCTCGTTGTGGCATTTTTCTAGTTAGTCACAGCAGCTTGCTGGATGGGCCAGCGCCGGAGGCGATCGGGCATCTGGGCACCCTAGCCCAGAGCAGCTAACAGTGACGAATGTGTTTTAAATGATTTCTTTCCCCTCGATGTGGCATTTTTCTAGTCAGCCACGGCAGCTTGATCGATGGCCCAGCGTCGGAGGCGATCGAGCATCCGGGGACCCTACGCCCGAGCGGTTAACAGTGACGCATGTGTTGTAAATGGTTTCTTTCCCCTCGTTGTGGCCCTTTTCTAGTTAGCCACGGCAGCTTGCTTTGATGGGCCAGCGCCGGAGGCGAGCGGGCATCGGGGCACCCTAGGCCACAGCGGCTAACAGTGACGCAAGTGTTTTAAATGATTTCTTTCCCCTCGATGTGGCATTTTTCTAGTCAGCCACGGCAGCTTGATCGATGACCCAGCGCAAGAGGCGATCGGGCATTCGGGGACCCTAGGCCAGAGGGGCTAAGAGTGACGCCTGTGTTGTAAATGGTTTCATTCCCCTCGTTTTGGCATTTTTATGGTTACTTACGGCAGCTTGCCCGATGTGCCAGCGCCCGTGGCGAGCGGGCATCCGGGCACCCTAGGCCAGAGCAGCTAACAGTGACGCATGCGTTGTAAATGGTTTCTTTCCCCTCGTTATGGCACTTTTCTAGTTCGCCACGACAGCTTGCTCGATGGGCCAGCGCCGGAGGCGAGCGGGCATCCGGGCACCCTAGGCCACAGCGGCTAACAGTGACGCATGTGTTTTACATGATTTCTTTCCGCTCGATGTGACAGTTTTCTAGTTAGCCACTGCAGCTTGCTCGATGGGCCAGCGCCGGAGGCGAACGGACATCCGGGCACCCTAGGCCGGAGCGGCTAACAGTGACGCATGTGTTGCAAATGGTTGCTTTCCCCTCGTTGTGGCACTTTTCTTGTTAGCCACGGCAGCTTGCTCGATGGGCCAGCGCCGGAGGCGTGCGGGCATCCGGGCTCCCTAGGCCAGAGCAGCTAACAGTGACGCATGTATTGCAAATGGTTGCTTTCCCCTTGTTGTGGCACTTTTCTTGTTCGCCACGGCAGCTTGATCGATGGGCCAGCGCCGGAGGCGATCGGGCATCCGGGCACATTAGGCCTAGAGCGGCTAACAGAGACGCATGTCTTGTAAATGATTTCTTTCCCCTCGTTGTGGCATTTTTCTAGTTAGCCACGGCAGATTGCTCGATGTTCCAGCGCCAGAGGCGAGCGGGCATCCGGGCACCCTAGTCCAGAGCGAATAAAAGGGGAGCATGTGTTGTAAATGGTTTCTTTCCCCTCGTTGTGGCATTTTTCTAGTTAGTCACAGCAGCTTGCTGGATGGGCCAGCGCCGGAGGCGATCGGGCATCTGGGCACCCTAGCCCAGAGCAGCTAACAGTGACGCATGTGTTTTAAATGATTTCTTTCCCCTCGATGTGGCATTTTTCTAGTCAGCCACGGCAGCTTGATCGATGGCCCAGCGTCGGAGGCGATCGAGCATCCGGGGACCCTACGCCCGAGCGGTTAACAGTGACGCATGTGTTGTAAATGGTTTCTTTCCCCTCGTTGTGGCCCTTTTCTAGTTAGCCACGGCAGCTTGCTTTGATGGCCAGCGCCGGAGGCGAGCGGGCATCGGGGCACCCTAGGCCACAGCGGCTAACAGTGACGCAAGTGTTTTAAATGATTTCTTTCCCCTCGATGTGGCATTTTTCTAGTCAGCCACGGCAGCTTTATCGATGACCCAGCGCAAGAGGCGATCGGGCATTCGGGGACCCTAGGCCAGAGGGGCTAAGAGTGACGCCTGTGTTGTAAATGGTTTCATTCCCCTCGTTTTGGCATTTTTATGGTTACTTACGGCAGCTTGCCCGATGTGCCAGCGCCCGAGGCGAGCGGGCATCCGGGCACCCTAGGCCAGAGCAGTTAACAGTGACGCATGCGTTGTAAATGGTTTCTTTCCCCTCGTTATGGCACTTTTCTAGTTCGCCACGACAGCTTGCTCGATGGGCCAGCGCCGGAGGCGAGCGGGCATCCGGGCACCCTAGGCCACAGCGGCTAACAGTGACGCATGTGTTTTACATGATTTCTTTCCGCTCGATGTGACAGTTTTCTAGTTAGCCACTGCAGCTTGCTCGATGGGCCAGCGCCGGAGGCGAACGGACATCCGGGCACCCTAGGCCAGAGCGGCTAACAGTGACGCATGAGTTTTAAATGGCTTCTTTCCCCTCGTTGTGGCATTTTTCTACTTAGCCACGGCAGCTTGCTCGATGGGCCAGCGCTGGAGGCGAGTGGGCATCCGGGCACCCTAGACCAGAGCGGCTAACAGTGACGCATGTGTTGCAGATGGTTGCTTTCCCCTCGTTGTGGCACTTTTCTTGTTAGCCACGGCAGCTTGCCCGATGTGCCAGCGCCCGAGGCGAGCGGGCATCCGGGCACCCTAGGCCAGAGCAGCTAACAGTGACGCATGTGTTTTAAATGATTTCTTTCCCCTCGATGTGGCATTTTTCTAGTCAGCCACGGCAGCTTTATCGATGGCCCTGCGCCGGAGGCAATCGGGCATTCGGGGACCCTAGGCCAGAGCGGCTAAGAGTGACGCATGTGTTGTGAATTGTTTCATTCCCCTCGTTGTGGCATTTTTATAGTTAGCTACGGCAGCTTGCTCGATATGCCAGCGCGCGAGGCGAGCGGGCATCCGGTCACCCTAGGCCAGAGCAGCTAAAAGTGACGCATGCGTTGTAAATGTTTCTTTCCCCTCGTTGTGGCACTTTTCTAGTTCGCCACGACAGCTTGCTCGATGGGCTAGCGCCGGAGGCGAGCGGGCATCCGGGCACCCTAGGCCACAGCGGCTAACAGTGACGCATGTGTTTTAAATGATTTCTTTCCGCTCGATGTGACATTTTTCTTGTTAGCCACACGGCAGCTTTCTCGATGGGCCAGCGCCGGAGGCGAGCGGGCATCCGGGCACATTAGGCCTAGAGCGGCTAACAGTGACGCATGTCTTGTAAATGATTTCTTCCCCTCGTTGTGGCATTTTTCTAGTTAGCCACGGCAGCTTGATCGATGTTCCAGCGCCAGAGGCGAGCGGGCATCCGGGCACCCTAGGCCAAAGCGAATAAAAGGGAAGCATGTGTTGTAAATGGTTTCTTTCCCCTCGTTGTGGCATTTTTCTTGTTAGCCACAGCAGCTTGCTCGATGGTCCAGCGCCGGAGGCGATCGGGCATCTGGGCACCCTAGCCCAGAGCAGCTAACAGTGACGCATGAGTTTTAAAAGGTTTCTTTCCTCTCGATGTGGCATTTTTCTAGTCAGCCACGGTAGCCTGATCGATGGCCCAGTGTCGGAGGCGATCGGGCATTCGGGGAACCTAGGCCGGAGCGGCTAACTGTGACGCATGTGTTGCAAATGGTTTCTTTCCCCTGGTTGTGCCACTTTTCTAGTTAGCCGCGGCAGCTTGCTCGATGGGCCAGCGCCGGAGGCGGGCGGGCATCCGGGCAACCTACGCCAGAGCGGCTGACAGTGACGCATGTGTTTTAAATGATTTCTTTTCGCTCGTTGTGACAGTTTTCTAGTTAGCCACTGCAGCTTGCTCGATGGGCCAGCGCCGGAGGCGAGCGGGCATCCGGGCACCCTAGGCCAGAGCGGCTAACAGGGACGCATGTGTTGTAAATGGTTTCTTTCCCCTCGTTGTGGCATTTTTCTAGTTAGCCACAGCAGCTTGCTCGATGGGCCAGCGCCGGAGGCGATCGGGCATCTGGGCCCCTAGCCCAGAGCAGCTAACAGTGACGTATGTGTTTTAAATGATTTCTTTCCCCTCGATGTGGCATTTTTCTTGTCAGCCACGGCAGCTTGATCGATGGCCCAGCGTCGGAGGCGATCGAGCATCCGGGCACCCTAGGCCAGAGCGGCTAACAGTGACGCATGTGTTGTAAATGGTTTCTTTCCTCTCGTTTTGGCATTTTTTCTAGTTAGCCACGGCAGCTTGCTCGATGGGCCAGCGCCTGAGGCGAGCGGGCATCCGGGCACCCTAGGCTAGAGATGCTAACAGTGACGCATGTGTTGTAAATGGTTTCTTTCCCCTCCTTGTGGCATTTTTCTAGTTAGCCACGGCAGCTTGCTCGATGGGCCAGCGCCGGAGGCGATCAGGCATTCGGGGACCCTAGGCCAGAGCGGCTAACAGTGACGCATGTGTTCCAAATGGTTTCTTTCCCCTCGTTGTGGCATTTTTCTTGTTAGCCACGGCAGATTGCTCGATGTTCCATCGCCAGAGGCAGCGGGCATCCGGGCACCCTAGGCCAGAGCGAATAAAATGGCAGCATGTGTTGTAAATGGTTTCTTTCCCCTCGTTGTGGCGTTTTTCTAGTTAGTCACAGCAGCTTGCTGAATGGGCAAGCGCCGGAGGCGATCGGGCATCTGGGCACACTAGGCCACAGCGGCTAACAGTGACGCATGTGTTTTAAATGATTTCTTTCCCCACGATGTGGCATTTTTCTAGTCAGCCACGGCAGCTTGATCGATGGCCCAGCGCCAGAGGCGATCGGGCATTCGGGGACCCTAGGCCAGAGCGGCTAAGAGTGACGCATGGTTTGTAAATGGTTTCTTTCCCCTCGTTGTGGCCCTTTTCTAGTTAGCCACGGCAGCTTGCTCGATGGGCCAGCGCCGGAGGCGAGCGGGCATCCGGGCACCCTTGGCCACAGCGGCTAACAGTGACGCATGTGTTTTAAATGATTTCTTTCCCCACGATGTGGCATTTTTCTAGTCAGCCACGGCAGCTTGATCGATGGCCCAGCGCCAGAGGCGATCGGGCATTCGGGGACCCTAGGCCAGAGCGGCTAAGAGTGACGCATGGTTTGTAAATGGTTTCTTTCCCCTCGTTGTGGCATTTTTCTAGTTCGCCACGGCAGCTTGCTCGATAGGCCAGCGCCGGAGGCGAGCGGGCATCCGGGCACCCTAGGCCAGAGCGGCTAACAGTGACGCATGAGTTCTAAATGGTTTCTTTCCCCTCGTTGTGGCATTTTTCTACTTAGCCACGGCAGCTTGCTCGATGGGCCAGCGCCGGAGGCGAGCGGACATCCGGGCACCCTAGGCCACAGCGGCTAACAGTGACGCATGTGTTTTAAATGATGTCTTTCCGCCTGATGTGACATTTTTCTAGTTAGCCACGGCAGCTTGCTCGATGGGGCAGCGCCGGAAGCGATCGAGCATCCGGGCACCCTAGGTCAGAGCGGCTACAAGTGACGCATGTGTTGTAAATGGTTTCTTTCCTCTCGTTTTGGCATTTGTTCTAGTTAGCCAAGGCAGCTTGCTCGATGGGCCAGCGCCTGAGGCGAGCGGGCATCCAGGCACCCTAGGCTAGAGATGCTAACAGTGACGCATGTGTTGTAAATGGTTTCTTTCCCCTCCTTGTGGCATTTTTCTAGTTAGCCACGGCAGCTTGCTCGATGGGCCAGCGCCGGAGGCGATCAGGCATTCGGGGACCCTAGGCCAGAGCGGCTAACAGTGACGCATGTGTTCCAAATGGTTTCTTTCCCCTCGTTGTGGCATTTTTCTTGTTAGCTACTGCAGCTTGCTCGATGGGTCAGCTTCGGAGGCGATCTGGCATCCGGGCACACAAAGCCAGAGCAGCTAACAGTAACGCATGTGTTGTAAATGATTTCTTTCCGCTCGATGTGACATTTTTCTAGTTAGCCACGGCAGCTTGCTCGATGGGCCAGCGCCGGAGGCTAGCGGGCATCCGAGCACCCCAGGAAGAAGCGGCTAACAGTGACGCATGTTTTGCAAATGGTTTCTTTCCTCTCGTTGTGGCCCTTTTCTAGTTAGCCACGGCAGCTTGCTCGATGGGCAAGCGCCGGAGGCGAGCGGGCATTCGGGCACCCTAGGCCAGAGCGGCTAACAGTGACGCATGTGTTGTAAATGGTTTCATTCCCCTCGTTGTGGCATTTTTCTGGTTCGCCACGGCAGCTTGCTGGATGAGCCAGCGCCGGAGGCGATCGGGCATCCTGGCACACTAGGCCAGAGCGGCTAACAGTGACGCATGTGTTGTAAATGGTTTCTTTCCCCTCCTTGTGGCATTTTTCTAGTTAGCCACGGCAGCTTGCTCGACATGCCAGCGCCGGTGGTGAGCGGTCATCCGGGCAGGCTAGGCCGGAGCGGCTAACTGTGACGCATGTGTTGCAAATGGTTTCTTTCCCCTGGTTGTGCCACTTTTCTAGTTAGCCGCGGCAGCTTGCTCGATGGGCCAGCGCCGGAGGCGGGCGGGCATCCGGGCTACCTACGCCAGAGCGGCTGACAGTGACGCATGTGTTTTAAATGATTTCTTTCCGCTCGATGTGACATTTTTCTAGTTAGCCATGGTAGCTTGCTCGATGGGCCAGCGCCGGAGGCGAGCGGACATCCGGGCACCCTAGGCCGGAGCGGCTAACAGTGACCGATGTGTTGTAAATGGTTTCTTTCCCCTTGTTGTGGCATTTTTCTAGTTCGCCACGGCAGCTTGCTCGATGGGCAAGCGGCGGAGGCGAGCGGGCATCCGGGCACCCTAGGCCACTGCGGCTAATTGTGGCGCATGTGTTTTAAATGACTTCTTTCCCCTCGTTGTGCCATTTTTCGAGTTAGCCACGGCAGCTCGCTCGATGTTCCAGCGCCGGAGGCGATCGGGCATCGGGGCACCTATTCCAGAGCGGCTAACTGTGACGCATGTGTTTTAAATGATTTCTTTCCCCTCGATGTGACATTTTTCTTGTTCGCCACGGCAGGTTGATCGATGGGCCAGCGCCGGAGGCGATCGGGCATCCGGGCACATTAGGCCTAGAGCGTCTAACAGTGACGCATGTGTTGCAAATGGTTGCTTTCCCCTCGTTGTGGCACTTTTCTTGTTAGCCACGGCAGCTTGCTCGATGGGCCAGCGCCGGAGGCGCGCGGGCATCCGGGCTCCCTAGGCCAGAGCAGCTAACAGTGACGCATGTGTTGCAAATGGTTGCTTTCCCCTCGTTGTGGCACTTTTCTTGTTCGCCACGGCAGCTTGATCGATGGGCCAGGGCCGGAGGCGATCGGGCATCCGGGCACATTAGGCCTAGAGCGGCTAACAGTGACGCATGTCTTGTAAATGACTTCTTTCCCCTCGTTGTGCCATTTTTCGAGTTAGCCACGGCAGCTCGCTCGATGTTCCAGCGCCGGAGGCGATCGGGCATCGGGGCACCCTATTCCAGAGCGGCTAACTGTGACGCATGTGTTTAAAATGATTTCTTTCCCCTCGATGTGACATTTTTCTTGTTCGCCACGGCAGCTTGATCGATGGGCCAGCGCCGGAGGCGATCGGGCATCCGGGCACATTAGGCCTAGAGCGGCTAACAGTGACGCATGTGTTGCAAATGGTTGCTTTCCCCTCGTTGTGGCACTTTTCTTGTTAGCCACGGCAGCTTGCTCGATGGGCCAGCGCCGGAGGCGCGCGGGCATCCGGGCTCCCTAGGCCAGAGCAGCTAACAGTGACGCATGTGTTGCAAATGGTTGCTTTCCCCTCGTTGTGGCACTTTTCTTGTTCGCCACGGCAGCTTGATCGATGGGCCAGCGCCGGAGGCGATCGGGCATCCGGGCACATTAGGCCTAGAGCGGCTAACAGTGACGCATGTCTTGTAAATGATTTCTTTCCCCCCGTTGTGGCATTTTTCTAGTTAGCCACGGCAGATTGCTCGATGTTCCAGCGCCAGAGGCGAGCGGGCATCCGGGCACCCTAGGCCAGAGCGAATAAAAGGGAAGCATGTGTTGTAAATGGTTTCTTTCCCCTCGTTGTGGCGTTTTTCTAGTCAGTCACAGCAGCTTGCTGAATGGGCCAGCGCCGGAGGCGATCGGGCATCTGGGCACCCTAGCCCAGAGCAGCTAACAGTGACGCATATGTTTTAAATGATTTCTTTCCCCTCGATGTGGCATTTTTCTAGTCAGCCACGGCAGCTTGATCGATGGCCCAGCGTCGGAGGCGAACGAGCATCCGGGGACCCTAGGCCAGAGCGGTTAACAGTGACGCATTTGTTGTAAATGGTTTCTTTCCCCTCGTTGTGGCCCTTTTCTAGTTAGCCACGGCAGCTTGCTCGATGGGCCAGCGCCGGAGGCGAGCGGGCATCCGGGCACCCTAGGCCACAGCGGCTAACAGTGACGCATGTGTTTTAAATGATTTCTTTCCCCACGATGTGGCATTTTTCTAGTCAGCCACGGCAGATTGCTCGATGTTCCAGCGCCAGAGGCGAGCGGGCATCCGGGCACCCTAGTCCAGAGCGAATAAAAGGGAAGCATGTGTTGTAAACGGTTTCTTTACCCTCGTTGTGGCATTTTTCTAGTTAGTCACAGCAGCTTGCTTGATGGGCCAGCGCCGGAGGCGATCGGGCATCTGGGCACCCTAGCCCAGAGCAGATAACAGTGACGCATGTGTCTTAAATGATTTCTTTTCCCTTGATGTGGCATTTTTCTAGTCAGCCACGGCAGCTTGATCGATGGCCCAGCGCCAGAGGCGATCGGGCATTCGTGGACCCTAGGCCAGAGCGGCTAAGAGTGACGCATGTGTTGTAAATGGTTTCTTTCCCCTCGTTGTGGCATTTTTCTAGTTCGCCACGGCAGCTTGCTCGATAGGCCAGCGCCGGAGGCGAGCGGGCATCCGGGCACCCTAGGCCAGAGCGGCTAACAGTGACGCATGAGTTCTAAATGGTTTCTTTCCCCTCGTTGTGGCATTTTTCGACTTAGCCACGGCAGCTTGCTCGATGGGCCAGCGCTGGAGGCGAGTGGGCATCCGGGCACCCTAGGCCAGAGCGGCTAACAGTGACGCATGTGTTGCAGATAGTTGCTTTCCCCTCGTTGTGGCACTTTTCTTGTTAGCCACGGCAGCTTGCCGGATGTGCCAGCGCCCGAGGCGAGCGGGCATCCGGGCACCCTAGGCCAGAGCAGCTAACAGTGACGCATGCGTTGTAAATGGTTTCTTTCCCTTCGTTGTGGCACTTTTCTAGTTCGCCACGACAGCTTGCTCGATGGGCCAGCGCCGGAGGCGAGCGGGCATCCGGGCACACTAGGCCACAGCGGCTAACAGTGACGCATGTGTTTTAAATGATTTCTTTCCGCTCGATGCGACATTTTTCTAGTTAGCCACTGCAGCTTGCTCGATGGGCCAGCGCCGGAGGCGAGCGGACATCCGGGCACCCTAGGCCACAGCGGGTAACAGTGACGCATGTGTATTAAATGATTTCTTTCCGCTCGATGTGACATTTTTCTAGTTAGCCACGGCAGCTTGCTCGATGGGCCAGCGCCGGAGGCGAGCGGACATCCGGGCACCCTAGGCCGGAGCGGCTAACAGTGACCCATGTGTTGTAAATGGTTTCTTCCCCTCGTTGTGGCACTTTTCTAGTTCGCCACGGCAGCTTGCTCGATGGGCCAGCGGCGGAGGCGAGCGGGCATCCGGGCACCCTAGGCCACAGCGGCTAATTGTGACGCATGTGTTTTAAATGACTTCTTTCCCCTCGTTGTGCCATTTTTCTACTTAGCCACGGCAGCTTGCTCGATTGGCCAGCGCTGTTGGCGAGTGGGCATCCGGGCACCCTAAGCCAGAGCGGCTAACAGTGACGCATGTGTTGCAAATGGTTGCTTTCCCCTCGTTGTGGCACTTTTCTTGTTCGCCACGGCAGCTTGATCGATGGGCCAGCGCCGGAGGCGATCGGGCATCCGGGCACATTAGGCCTAGAGCGGCTAACAGGGACGCATGTCTTGTAAATGATTTCTTTCCCCTCGTTGTGGCATTTTTCTAGTTAGCCACGGCAGCTTGCTCGATGTTCCAGCGCCGGAGGCGATCGGGCATCGGGGCACCCTATTCCAGAGCGGCTAACTGTGACGCATGTGTTTTAAATGATTTCTTTCCCCTCGATGTGACATTTTTCTTGTTCGCCACGGCAGCTTGATCGATGGGCCAGCGCCGGAGCCGATCGGGCATCCGGGCACATTAGGCCTAGAGCGGCTAACAGTGACGCATGTGTTGCAAATGGTTGCTTTCCCCTCGTTGTGGCACTTCTCTTGTTAGCCACGGCAGCTTGCTCGATGGGCCAGCGCCGGAGGCGAGCGGGCATCCGGGCACCCTAGGCCACAGCGGCTAACAGTGACGCATGTGTTTTAAATGATTTCTTTCCCCACGATGTGGCATTTTTCTAGTCAGCCACGGCAGATTGCTCGATGTTCCAGCGCCAGAGGCGAGCGGGCATCCGGGCACCCTAGTCCAGAGCGAATAAAAGGGAAGCATGTGTTGTAAACGGTTTCTTTACCCTCGTTGTGGCATTTTTCTAGTTAGTCACAGCAGCTTGCTTGATGGGCCAGCGCCGGAGGCGATCGGGCATCTGGGCACCCTAGCCCAGAGCAGATAACAGTGACGCATGTGTCTTAAATGATTTCTTTTCCCTTGATGTGGCATTTTTCTAGTCAGCCACGGCAGCTTGATCGATGGCCCAGCGCCAGAGGCGATCGGGCATTCGTGGACCCTAGGCCAGAGCGGCTAAGAGTGACGCATGTGTTGTAAATGGTTTCTTTCCCCTCGTTGTGGCATTTTTCTAGTTCGCCACGGCAGCTTGCTCGATAGGCCAGCGCCGGAGGCGAGCGGGCATCCGGGCACCCTAGGCCAGAGCGGCTAACAGTGACGCATGAGTTCTAAATGGTTTCTTTCCCCTCGTTGTGGCATTTTTCGACTTAGCCACGGCAGCTTGCTCGATGGGCCAGCGCTGGAGGCGAGTGGGCATCCGGGCACCCTAGGCCAGAGCGGCTAACAGTGACGCATGTGTTGCAGATAGTTGCTTTCCCCTCGTTGTGGCACTTTTCTTGTTAGCCACGGCAGCTTGCCGGATGTGCCAGCGCCCGAGGCGAGCGGGCATCCGGGCACCCTAGGCCAGAGCAGCTAACAGTGACGCATGCGTTGTAAATGGTTTCTTTCCCTTCGTTGTGGCACTTTTCTAGTTCGCCACGACAGCTTGCTCGATGGGCCAGCGCCGGAGGCGAGCGGGCATCCGGGCACACTAGGCCACAGCGGCTAACAGTGACGCATGTGTTTTAAATGATTTCTTTCCGCTCGATGCGACATTTTTCTAGTTAGCCACTGCAGCTTGCTCGATGGGCCAGCGCCGGAGGCGAGCGGACATCCGGGCACCCTAGGCCACAGCGGGTAACAGTGACGCATGTGTATTAAATGATTTCTTTCCGCTCGTTTTGGCACTTTTCTAGTTCGCCAAGACAGCTTGCTCGATGGGCCAGCGCCGGAGACGAGCGGGCATCCGGTCACCCTAGGCCACAGCGGCTAACAGTGACGCATGTGTTTTACATGATTTCTTTCCGCTCGATGTGACAGTTTTCTAGTTAGCCACTGCAGCTTGCTCGATGGGCCAGCGCCGGAGGCGAGCGGACATCCGGGCACACTAGGCAGGAGCGGCTAACAGTGACGCTTGTGTTGTAAATGGTTTCTTTCCCCTCGTTGTGGCATTTTTCTAGTTCGCCACGGCAGCTTGCTCGATAGGCCAGCGCCGGAGACGAGCGGGCATTCGGGCACCCTAGGCCAGAGCGGCTAACAGTGACGCATGTGTTGCAGATGGTTGCTTTCCCCTCGTTGTGGCACTTTTCTTGTTAGCCACGGCAGCTTGCCCGATGTGCCAGCGCCCGAGGCGAGCGGGCATCCGGGCACCCTAGGCCAGAGCAGCTAACAGTGACGCATGCGTTGTAAATGGTTTCTTTCCCCTCGTTGTGGCACTTTTCTAGTTCGCCACGACAGCTTGCTCGATGGGCCAGCGCCGGAGGCGAGCGGACATCCGGGCACCCTAGGCCACAGCGGCTAACAGTGACGCATGTGTATTAAATGATTTCTTTCCGCTCGATGTGACATTTTTCTAGTTAGCCACGGCAGCTTGCTCGATGGGCCAGCGCCGGAGGCGAGCGGACATCCGGGCACCCTAGGCCGGAGCGGCTAACAGTGACCCATGTGTTGTAAATGGTTTCTTTCCCCTCGTTGTGGCATTTTTCTAGTTCGCCACGGCAGCTTGCTCGATGGGCCAGCTGCGGAGGCGAGCGGGCATCCGGGCACCCTAGGCCAGAGCGGCTAATTGTGACGCATGTGTTTTAAATGACTTCTTTCCCCTCGTTGTGCCATTTTTCTACTTAGCCATGGCAGCTTGCTCGATGTTCCAGCGCCGGAGGCGATCGGGCATCGGGGCACCCTATTCCAGAGCGGCTAACTGTGACGCATGTGTTTTAAATGATTTCTTTCCCCTCGATGTGACATTTTTCTTGTTCGCCACGGCAGCTTGATCGATGGGCCAGCGCCGGAGGCGATCGGGCATCCGGGCACATTAGGCCTAGAGCGGCTAACAGTGACGCATGTGTTGCAAAATGTTGCTTTCCCCTCGTTGTGGCACTTTTCTTGTTAGCCACGGCAGCTTGCTCGATGGGCCAGCGCCGGAGGCGCGCGGGCATTCGGGCTCCCTAGGCCAGAGTAGCTAACAGTGACGCATGTGTTGCAAATGGTTGCTTCCCCTCGTTGTGGCACTTTTCTTGTTAGCCGCGGCAGCTTGATCGATGGGCCAGCGCCGGAGGCGATCGGGCGTCCGGGCACATTAGGCCTAGAGCGGCTAACAGTGACGCATGTCTTGTAAATGATTTCTTTCCCCTCGTTGTGGCATTTTTCTAGTTAGCCACGGCAGATTGCTCGATGTTCCAGCGCCAGACGCGAGCGGCCATCCGGGCACCCTAGGCCAGAGCGAATAAAAGGGAAGCATGTGTTGTAAATGGTTTGTTTCCTCTCGTTGTGGCGTTTTTCTAGTTAGTCACAGCAGCTTGCTGGATGGTCCAGCGCCGGAGGCGATCGGGCATCTGGGCACCCTAGCCCAGAGCAGCTAACAGTGAAGCATGTGTTTTAAATGATTTCTTTCCCCTCGATGTGGCATTTTTCTAGTCAGCCACGGCAGCTTGATCGATGGCCCAGCGTCGGAGGCGATCGAGCATCCGGGGACCCTAGGCCAGAGCGGCTAAGAGCGACGCATGTGTTGTAAATGGATTCTTTCCCCTCGTTGTGGCATTTTTCTAGTTCGCCACGGCAGCTTGCTCGATAGGCCAGCGCCGGAGGCGAGCGGGCATCAGGGCACCCTAGGCCAGAACGGCTAACAGTGACGCATGAGTTCTAAATAGTTTCTTTCCCCTCGTTGTGGCATTTTTCTACTTAGCCACGGCAGCTTGCTCGATGGGCCAGCGCTGGAGGCGAGTGGGCATCCGGGCACCCTAGGCCAGAGCGGCTAACAGTGACGCATGTGTTGCAGATGTTTGCTTTCCCCTCGTTGTGGCACTTTTCTTGTTAGCCATGGCAGCTTGCCCGATGTGCCAGCGCCCGAGGCGAGCAGGCATCCGGGCACCATAGGCCAGAGCAGCTAACAGTGACGAATGTGTTTTAAATGACTTCTTTCCCCTCGTTGTGCCATTTTTCTACTTAGCCATGGCAGCTTGCTCGATGTTCCAGCGCCGGAGGCGATCGGGCATCGGGGCACCCTATTCCAGAGCGGCTAATAGTGACGCATGTGTTTTAAATGATTTCTTTCCCCTCGATGTGACATTTTCTTGTTAGCCACGGCAGCTTGCTCGGTGGCCCAGCGTAGGAGGCAATCGGGCATGTGGGCACCCTAGCCCAGAGCAGCTAACAGTGACGCATGTGTTTTAAATGATTTCTTTCCCCTCGATGTGGCATTTTTCTAGTCAGCCACGGCAGCTTGATCGATGGCCCAGCGTCGGAGGCGATCGAGCATCCGGGGACCCTAGGCCAGAGCGAATAAAAGGGAAGCATGTGTTGTAAATGGTTTCTTTCCCCTCGTTGTGGCGTTTTTCTAGTTAGTCACAGCAGCTTGCTGGATGGGCCAGAGCCGGAGGCGATCGGGCATCTGGGCACCCTAGCCCACAGCAGCTAACAGTGACGCATGTGTTTTAAATGAATTCTTTCCCCTCGATGTGGCATTTTTCTAGTCAGCCACGGCAGCTTGATCGATGGCTCAGCGTCGGAGGCGATCGAGCATCCGGGGACCCCAGGCCAGAGCGGTTAACAGTGACGCATGTGTTGTAAATGGTTTCTTTCCCCTCGTTGTGGCCCTTTTCTAGTTAGCCACGGCAGCTTGCTCGATGGGCCAGCGCCGGAGGCGAGCGGGCATTCGGGGACCCTAGGCCAGAGCGGCTAAGAGTGACGCATGTGTTGTAAATGGTTTCTCTCCCTTCGTTGTGGCATTTTTCTAGTTCGCCACGGCAGCTTGCTCGATAGGCCAACGCCGGAGGCGAGCGGGCATCAGGGCACCCTAGGCCAGAACGGCTAACAGTGACGCATGAGTTCTAAATGGTTTCTTTCCCCTCGTTGTGGCATTTTTCTACTTAGCCACGGCAGCTTGCTCGATGGGCCAGCGCTGGAGGCGAGTGGGCATCCGGGCACCCTAGGCCTGAGCGGCTAACAGTGACGCATGTGTTGCAGATGTTTGCTTTCCCCTCGTTGTGGCACTTTTCTTGTTAGCCATGGCAGCTTGCCCGATGTGCCAGCGCCCGAGGCGAGCGGGCATCCGGGCACCCTAGGCCAGAGCAGCTAACAGTGACGCATGCGTTGTAAATGGTTTCTTTCCCCTCGTTGTGGCACTTTTCTAGTTCGCCACGACAGCTTGCTCAATGGGCCAGCGCCGGAATCGAGCGGGCATCCGGGCACCCTAGGCCACAGCGGCTAACAATGACGCATGTGTTTTAAATGATTTCTTTCGGCTCGATGCGACATTTTTCTAGTTAGCCACTGCAGCTTGCTCAATGGGCCAGCGCCGGAGGCGAGCGGACATCCGGGCACCCTAGGCCGGACCGGCTAACAGTGACCCATGTGTTGTAAATGGTTTCTTTCCCCTCGTTGTGGCATTTTTCTAGTTCGCACGGCAGCTTGCTCGATGGGCCAGCTGCGGAGGCGAGCGGGCATCCGGGCACCCTAGGCCACAGCGGCTAATTGTGACGCATGTGTTTTAAATGACTTCTTTCCCCTAGTTGTGCCATTTTTCTACTTAGCCACGGCAGCTTGCTCGATGGGCCAGCGCTGTTGGCGAGTGGGCATCCGGGCACCCTAAGCCAGAGCGGCTAACAGTGACGCATGTGTTGCAAATGGTTGCTTTCCCCTCGTTGTGGCACTTTTCTTGTTCGCCACGACAGCTTGATCGATGGGCCAGCGCCGGAGGCGATCGGGCATCCGGGCACATTAGGCCTAGATCGGCTAACAGTGACGCATGTCTTGTAAATGATTTCTTTCCCCTCGTGGCATTTTTCTAGTTAGCCACGGCAGCTTGCTCGATGTTACAGCGCCGGAGGCGATCGGGCATCGGGGCACCCTATTCCAGAGCGGCTAACTGTGAGGCATGTGTTTTAAATGATTTCTTTCCCCTCGATGTGACATTTTTCTTGTTCGCCACGGCAGCTTGATCGATGGGCCAGCGCCGGAGGCGATCGGGCATCCGGGCACATTAGGCCTAGAGCGGCTAACAGTGACGCATGTGTTGCAAATGTTTGCTTTCCCCTCGTTGTGGCACTTTTCTTGTTAGCCACGGCAGCTTGCTCGATGGGCCAGCGCTGGAGGCGAGTGGGCATCCGGGCACCCTAGGCCAGAGCGGCTAACAGTGACGCATGTGTTGCAGATGTTTGCTTTCCCCTCGTTGTGGCACTTTTCTTGTTAGCCATGGCAGCTTTCCCGATGTGCCAGCGCCCGAGGCGAGCGGGCATCCGGGCACCCTAGGCCAGAGCAGCTAACAGTGACGCATGCGTTGTAAATGGTTTCTTTCCCCTCGTTGTGGCACTTTTCTAGTTCGCCACGACAGCTTGCTCAATGGGCCAGCGCCGGAGGCGAGCGGGCATCCGGGCACCCTAGGCCACAGCGGCTAACAGTGACGCATGTGTTTTGAATGATTTCTTTCCGCTCGATGCGACATTTTTCTAGTTAGCCACTGCAGCTTGCTCAATGGGCCAGCGCCGGAGGCGAGCGGACATCCGGGCACCCTAGGCCGGAGCGGCTAGCAGTGACCCATGTGTTGTAAATGGTTTCTTTCCCCTCGTTGTGGCATTTTTCTAGTTCGCCACGGCAGCTTGCTCGATGGGCCAGCTGCGGAGGCGAGCGGGCATCCGGGCACCCTAGGCCACAGCGGCTAATTGTGACGCATGTGTTGCAGATGCTTGCTTTCCCCTCGTTGTGGCACTTTTCTTGTTAGCCACGGCAGCTTGCCCGATGTGCCAGCGCCCGAGGCGAGCGGGCATCCGGGCACCCTAAACCAGAGCGGCTAACGGTGACGCATGTGTTGCAAATGGTTGCTTTCCCCTCGTTGTGGCACTTTTCTTGTTCGCCACGGCAGCTTGATCGATGGGCCAGCGCCGGAGGCGATCGGGCATCCGGGCACATTAGGCCTAGAGCGGCTAACAGTGACGCATGTCTTGTAAATGATTTCTTTCCCCTCGTTGTGGCATTTTTCTAGTTAGCCACGGCAGCTAGCTCGATGTTCCAGCGCCGGAGGCGATCGGGCATCGGGGCACCCTATTCCAGAGCGGTTAACTGTGACGCATGTGTTTTAAATGACTTCTTTCCCCTCGACGTGACATTTTTCTTGTTCGCCACGGCAGCTTGATCGATGGGCCAGCGCCGGAGGCGATCGGGCATCCGGGCACATTAGGCCTAGAGCGGCTAACAGTGACGCATGTGTTGCAAATGTTTGCTTTCCCCTCGTTGTGGCACTTTTCTTGTTAGCCAAGGCAGCTTGCTCGATGGGCCAGCGCCGAAGGCGTGCGGGCATCCGGGCTCCCTAGGCCAGAGCAGCTAACAGTGACGCATGTATTGCAAATGGTTGCTTTCCCCTTGTTGTGGCACTTTTCTTGTTCGCCACGGCAGCTTGATCGATGGGCCAGCGCCGGAGGCGATCGGGCATCCGGGCACATTAGGCCTAGAGTGGCTAACAGTGACACAAGCGTTGTAAATGGTTTCTTTCCCCTCGTTGAGGCACTTTTCTAGTTCGCCACGACAGCTTGCTCGATGGGCCAGCGCCGGAGGCGAGCGGGCATCCGGGCACCCTAGGCCACAGCGGCTAACAGTGACGCATGTGTTTTAAATGATTTCTTTCCGCTCGATGTGACATTTTTTAGTTAGCCACGGCAGCTTGCTCGATGGGCCAGCGCCGGAGGCGAGCGGACATCCGGGCACCCTAGGCCGGAGCGGCTAACAGTGACCCATGTGTTGTAAATGGTTTCTTTCCCCTCGTTGTGGCATTTTTCTAGTTCGCCACGGCAGCTTGCTCGATGGGCCAGCTGCGGAGGCGAGCGGGCATCCGGGCATTCTAGGCCACAGCGGCTAATTGTGACGCATGTGTTTTAAATGACTTCTTTCCCCTCGTTGTGCAATTTTTCTACTTAGCCACGGCAGCTTGCTCGATGGGCCAGCGCTGTTGGCGAGTGGGCATCCGGGCACCCTAAGCCAGCGCGGCTAACAGAGACGCATGTGTTGCAAATGGTTGCTTTCCCCTCGTTGTGGCACTTTTCTTGTTCGCCACGGCAGCTTGATCGATGGGCCAGCGCCGGAGGCGATCGGGCATCCGGGCACATTAGGCCTAGAGCGGCTAACAGTGACGCATGTGTTGCAAATGGTTGCTTTCCCCTCGTTGTGGCACTTTTCTTGTTAGCCACGGCAGCTTGCTCGATGGACCAGCGCCGGAGGCGTGCGGGCATCCGGGCTCCCTAGGCCAGAGCAGCTAACAGTGACGCATGTATTGCAAATGGTTGTTTTTTCCCTTGTTGTGGCACTTTTCTTGTTCGCCACGGCAGCTTGATCGATGGGCCAGCGCCGGAGGCGATCGGGCATCCGGGCACATTAGGCCTAGAGCGGCTAACAGTGACGCATGTCTTGTAAATGATTTCTTTCCCCTCGTTGTGGCATTTCTCTAGTTAGCCACGGCAGATTGCTCGATGTTCCAGCGCCAGAGGCGAGCGGGCATCCGGGCACCCTAGTCCAGAGCGAATAAAAGGGAAGCATGTGTTGTAAATGGTTTCTTTCCCCTCGTTGTGGCATTTTTCTAGTTAGTCACAGCAGCTTGCTGGATGGGCCAGCGCCGGAGGCGATCGGGCATCTGGGCACCCTAGCCCAGAGCAGCTAACAGTGACGCATGTGTTTTGAATAATTTCTTTCCCCTCGATGTGGCATTTTTCTAGTCAGCCACGGCAGCTTGATCGATGGCTCAGCGTCGGAGGCGATCGAGCATCCGGGGACCCTAGGCCAGAGCGGTTAACAGTGACGCATGTGTTGTAAATGGTTTCTTTCCCCTCGTTGTGGCCCTTTTCTAGTTAGCCACGGTAGCTTGCTCGATGGGCCAGCGCCGGAGGCGAGCGGGCATCAGGGCACCCTAGGCCACAACGGCTAACAGTGACGCATGTGTTTTAAATGATTTCTTTCCCCTCAATGTGGCATTTTTCTAGTCAGCCACGGCAGCTTGATCGATGACCCAGCGCCAGAGGCGATCGGGCATTCGGGGACCCTAGGCCTGAGCGGCTAAGAGTGACGCATGTGTTGTAAATGGTTTCATTCCCCTCGTTGTGGCATTTTTATGGTTACCTACGGCAGCTTGCCCGATGTGCCAGCGCCCGAGGCGAGCGGGCATCCGGGCACCCTAGGCCAGAGCAGCTAACAGTGACGCATGCGTTGTAAATGGTTTATTTCCCCTCGTTTTGGCACTTTTCTAGTTCGCCAAGACAGCTTGCTCGATGGGCCAGCGCCGGAGGCGAGCGGGCATCCGGTCACCCTAGGCCACAGCGGCTAACAGTGACGCATGTGTTTTACATGATTTCTTTCCGCTCGATGTGACAGTTTTCTAGTTAGCCACTGCAGCTTGCTCGATGGGCCAGCGCCGGAGGCGAGCGGACATCCGGGCACCCTAGGCAGGAGCGGCTAACAGTGACGCTTGTGTTGTAAATGGTTTCTTTCCCCTCGTTGTGGCATTTTTCTAGTTCGCCACGGCAGCTTGCTCGATAGGCCAGCGCCGGAGACGAGCGGGCATCCGGGCACCCTAGGCCAGAGCGGCTAACAGTGACGCATGTGTTGCAGATGGTTGCTTTCCCCTCGTTGTGGCACTTTTCTTGTTAGCCACGGCAGCTTGCCCGATGTGCCAGCGCCCGAGGCGAGCGGGCATCCGGGCACCCTAGGCCAGAGCAGCTAACAGTGACGCATGCGTTGTAAATGGTTTCTTTCCCCTCGTTGTGGCACTTTTCTAGTTCGCCACGACAGCTTGCTCGATGGGCCAGCGCCGGAGGCGAGCGGACATCCGGGCACCCTAGGCCACAGCGGCTAACAGTGACGCATGTGTATTAAATGATTTCTTTCCGCTCGATGTGACATTTTTCTAGTTAGCCACGGCAGCTTGCTCGATGGGCCAGCGCCGGAGGCGAGCGGACATCCGGGCACCCTAGGCCGGAGCGGCTAACAGTGACCCATGTGTTGTAAATGGTTTCTTTCCCCTCGATGTGGCATTTTTCTAGTTCGCCACGGCAGCTTGCTCGATGGGCCAGCTGCGGAGGCGAGCGGGCATCCGGGCACCCTAGGCCACAGCGGCTAATTGTGACGCATGTGTTTTAAATGACTTCTTTCCCCTCGTTGTGCCATTTTTCTACTTAGCCATGGCAGCTTGCTCGATGTTCCAGCGCCTGAGGCGATCGGGCATCGGGGCACCCTATTCCAGAGCGGCTAACTGTGACGCATGTGTTTTAAATGATTTCTTTCCCCTCGATGTGACATTTTTCTTGTTCGCCACGGCAGCTTGATCGATGGGCCAGCGCCGGAGGCGATCGGGCATCCGGGCACATTAGGCCTAGAGCGGCTAACAGTGACGCATGTGTTGCAAATGGTTGCTTTCCCCTCGTTGTGGCACTTTTCTTGTTAGCCACGGCAGCTTGCTCGATGGGCCAGCGCCGGAGGCGCGCGGGCATTCGGGCTCCCTAGGCCAGAGTAGCTAACAGTGACGCATGTGTTGCAAATGGTTGCTTTCCCCTCGTTGTGGCACTTTTCTTGTTAGCCGCGGCAGCTTGATCGATGGGCCAGCGCCGGAGGCGATCGGGCATCCGGGCACATTAGGCCTAGAGCGGCTAACAGTGACGCATGTCTTGTAAATGATTTCTTTCCCCTCGTTGTGGCATTTTTCTAGTTAGCCACGGCAGATTGCTCGATGTTCCAGCGCCAGACGCGAGCGGCCATCCGGGCACCCTAGGCCAGAGCGAATAAAAGGGAAGCATGTGTTGTAAATGGTTTCTTTCCTCTCGTTGTGGCGTTTTTCTAGTTAGTCACAGCAGCTTGCTGGATGGTCCAGCGCCGGAGGCGATCGGGCATCTGGGCACCCTAGCCCAGAGCAGCTAACAGTGAAGCATGTGTTTTAAATGATTTCTTTCCCCTCGATGTGGCATTTTTCTAGTCAGCCACGGCAGCTTGATCGATGGCCCAGCGTCGGAGGCGATCGAGCATCCGGGGACCCTAGGCCAGAGCGGCTAAGAGCGACGCATGTGTTGTAAATGGATTCTTTCCCCTCGTTGTGGCATTTTTCTAGTTCGCCACGGCAGCTTGCTCGATAGGCCAGCGCCGGAGGCGAGCGGGCATCAGGGCACCCTAGGCCAGAACGGCTAACAGTGACGCATGAGTTCTAAATGGTTTCTTTCCCCTCGTTGTGGCATTTTTCTACTTAGCCACGGCAGCTTGCTCGATGGGCCAGCGCTGGAGGCGAGTGGGCATCCGGGCACCCTAGGCCAGAGCGGCTAACAGTGACGCATGTGTTGCAGATGTTTGCTTTCCCCTCGTTGTGGCACTTTTCTTGTTAGCCATGGCAGCTTGCCCGATGTGCCAGCGCCCGAGGCGAGCAGGCATCCGGGCACCCTAGGCCAGAGCAGCTAACAGTGACGAATGTGTTTTAAATGACTTCTTTCCCCTCGTTGTGCCATTTTTCTACTTAGCCATGGCAGCTTGCTCGATGTTCCAGCGCCGGAGGCGATCGGGCATCGGGGCACCCTATTCCAGAGCGGCTAATAGTGACGCATGTGTTTTAAATGATTTCTTTCCCCTCGATGTGACATTTTCTTGTTAGCCACGGCAGCTTGCTCGGTGGCCCAGCGTCGGAGGCAATCGGGCATGTGGGCACCCTAGCCCAGAGCAGCTAACAGTGACGCATGTGTTTTAAATGATTTCTTTCCCCTCGATGTGGCATTTTTATAGTCAGCCACGGCAGCTTGATCGATGGCCCAGCGTCGGAGGCGATCGAGCATCCGGGGACCCTAGGCCAGAGCGAATAAAAGGGAAGCATGTGTTGTAAATGGTTTCTTTCCCCTCGTTGTGGCGTTTTTCTAGTTAGTCACAGCAGCTTGCTGGATGGGCCAGAGCCGGAGGCGATCGGGCATCTGGGCACCCTAGCCCAGAGCAGCTAACAGTGACGCATGTGTTTTAAATGATTTCTTTCCCCTCGATGTGGCATTTTTCTAGTCAGCCACGGCAGCTTGATCGATGGCTCAGCGTCGGAGGCGATCGAGCATCCGGGGACCCCAGGCCAGAGCGGTTAACAGTGACGCATGTGTTGTAAATGGTTTCTTTCCCCTCGTTGTGGCCCTTTTCTAGTTAGCCACGGCAGCTTGCTCGATGGGCCAGCGCCGGAGGCGAGCGGGCATTCGGGGACCCTAGGCCAGAGCGGCTAAGAGTGACGCATGTGTTTTAAATGATTTCTTTCCCCTCGATGTGACATTTTTCTTGTTCGCCACGGCAGCTTGATCGATGGGCCAGCGCCGGAGGCGAGCGGGCATCCGGGCACCCTAGGCCACAGCGGCTAATTGTGACGCATGTGTTTTAAATGACTTCTTTCCCCTAGTTGTGCCATTTTTCTACTTAGCCACGGCAGCTTGCTCGATGGGCCAGCGCTGTTGGCGAGTGGGCATCCGGGCACCCTAAGCCAGTGCGGCTAACAGTGACGCATGTGTTGCAAATGGTTGCTTTCCCCTCGTTGTGGCATTTTTCTAGTTAGCCACGGCAGCTTGCTCGATGTTCCAGCGCCGGAGGCGATCGGGCATCGGGGCACCCTATTCCAGAGCGGCTAACTGTGACGCATGTGTTTTAAATGATTTCTTTCCCCTCGATGTGACATTTTTCTTGTTCGCCACGGCAGCTTGATCGATGGGCCAGCGCCGGAGGCGATCGGGCATCCGGGCACATTAGGCCTAGAGCGGCTAACAGTGACGCATGTGTTGCAAATGGTTGCTTTCCCCTCGTTGTGGCACTTTTCTTGTTAGCCACGGCAGCTTGCCCTATGTGCCAGCGCCCGAGGCGAGCGGGCATCCGGGCACCCTAGGCCAGAGCAGCTAACAGTGACGCATGCGTTGTAAATGGTTTCTTTCCCCTCGTTGTGGCACTTTTCTAGTTCGCCACAACCGCTTGCTCGATGGGCCAGCGCCGGAGGCGAGCGGGCATCCGGGCACCCTAGGCCACAGCGGCTAACAGTGACGCATGTGTTTTAAATGATTTCTTTCCGCTCGATGTGACATTTTTCTAGTTGGCCACTGCAGCTTGCTCGATGGGCCAGCGCCGGAGGCGTGCGGGCATCCGGGCTCGCTAGGCCAGAGCAGCTAACAGTGACGCATGTATTGCAAATGGTTGCTTTCCCCTTGTTGTGGCACTTTTCTTGTTCGCCACGGCAGCTTGATCGATGGGCCAGCGCCGGAGGCGATCGGACATCCGGGCACATTAGGCCTAGAGTGGCTAACAGTGACACATGCGTTGTAAATGGTTTCTTTCCCCTCGTTGAGGCAATTTTCTAGTTCGCCATGACAGCTTGCTCGATGGGCCAGCGCCGGAGGCGAGCGGGCATCCGGGCACCCTAGGCCACAGCGGCTAACAGTGACGCATGTGTTTTAAATGATTTCTTTCCGCTCGATGTGACATTTTTTAGTTAGCCACGGCAGCTTGCTCGATGGGCCAGCGCCGGAGGCGAGCGGACATCCGGGCACCCTAGGCCGGAGCGGCTAACAGTGACCCATGTGTTGTAAATGGTTTCTTTCCCCTCGTTGTGGCATTTTTCTAGTTCGCCACGGCAGCTTGCTCGATGGGCCAGCTGCGGAGGCGAGCGGGCATCCGGGCATTCTAGGCCACAGCGGCTAATTGTGACGCATGTGTTTTAAATGACTTCTTTCCCCTCGTTGTGCCATTTTTCTACTTAGCCACGGCAGCTTGCTCGATGGGCCAGCGCTGTTGGCGAGTGGGCATCCGGGCACCCTAAGCCAGAGCGGCTAACAGAGACGCATGTGTTGCAAATGGTTGCTTTCCCCTCGTTGTGGCACTTTTCTTGTTCGCCACGGCAGCTTGCTCGATGGGCCAGCGCCGGAGGCGTGCGGGCATCCGGGCACCCTATTCCAGAGCGGCTAACTGTGACGCATGTGTTTTAAATGATTTCTTTCCCCTCGATGTGACATTTTTCTTGTTCGCCACGGCAGCTTGATCGATGGGCCAGCGCCGGAGGCGATCGGGCATCCGGGCACATTAGGCCTGGAGCGGCTAACAGTGACGCATGTGTTGCAAATGGTTGCTTTCCCCTCGTTGTGGCACTTTTCTTGTTAGCCACGGCAGCTTGCTCGATGGGCCAGCGCTGGAGGCGAGCGGGCATCCGGGCACCCTAGGCCAGAGCAGCTAACAGTGACGCATGCGTTGTAAATGGTTTATTTCCCCTCGTTGTGGCACTTTTCTAGTTCGCCAAGACAGCTTGCTCGATGGGCCAGCGCCGGAGGCGAGCGGGCATCCGGTCACCCTAGGCCACAGCGGCTAACAGTGACGCATGTGTTTTACATGATTTCTTTCCGCTCGATGTGACAGTTTTCTAGTTAGCCACTGCAGCTTGCTCGATGGGCCAGCGCCGGAGGCGAGCGGACATCCGGGCACCGTAGGCAGGAGCGGCTAACAGTGACGCATGTGTTGTAAATGGTTTCTTTCCCCTCGTTGTGGCATTTTTCTAGTTCGCCACGGCAGCTTGCTCGATAGGCCAGCGCCGGAGGCGAGCGGGCATCCGGGCACCCTAGGCCAGAGCGGCTAACAGTGACGCATGAGTTCTAAATGGTTTCTTTCCCCTCGTTGTGGCATTTCTCTACTTAGCCACGGCAGCTTGCTCGATTGGGCCAGCGCTGGAGGCGAGTGGACACCCGGGCACCCTAGGCCAGAGCGGCTAACAGTGACGCATGTGTTGCAGATGGTTGCTTTCCCCTCGTTGTGGCACTTTTCTTGTTAGCCACGGCAGCTTGCCCTATGTGCCAGCGCCCGAGGCGAGCGGGCATCCGGGCACCCTAGGCCAGAGCAGCTAACAGTGACGCATGCGTTGTAAATGGTTTCTTTCCCCTCGTTGTGGCACTTTTCTAGTTCGCCACAACCGCTTGCTCGATGGGCCAGCGCCGGAGGCGAGCGGGCATCCGGGCACCCTAGGCCACAGCGGCTAACAGTGACGCATGTGTTTTAAATGATTTCTTTCCGCTCGATGTGACATTTTTCTAGTTAGCCACTGCAGCTTGCTCGATGGGCCAGCGCCGGAGGCGTGCGGGCATCCGGGCTCGCTAGGCCAGAGCAGCTAACAGTGACGCATGTATTGCAAATGGTTGCTTTCCCCTTGTTGTGGCACTTTTCTTGTTCGCCACGGCAGCTTGATCGATGGGCCAGCGCCGGAGGCGATCGGGCATCCGGGCACATTAGGCCTAGAGTGGCTAACAGTGACACATGCGTTGTAAATGGTTTCTTTCCCCTCGTTGAGGCAATTTTCTAGTTCGCCACGACAGCTTGCTCGATGGGCCAGCGCCGGAGGCGAGCGGGCATCCGGGCACCCTAGGCCACAGCGGCTAACAGTGACGCATGTGTTTTAAATGATTTCTTTCCGCTCGATGTGACATTTTTTAGTTAGCCACGGCAGCTTGCTCGATGGGCCAGCGCCGGAGGCGAGCGGACATCCGGGCACCCTAGGCCGGAGCGGCTAACAGTGACCCATGTGTTGTAAATGGTTTCTTTCCCCTCGTTGTGGCATTTTTCTAGTTCGCCACGGCAGCTTGCTCGATGGGCCAGCTGCGGAGGCGAGCGGGCATCCGGGCATTCTAGGCCACAGCGGCTAATTGTGACGCATGTGTTTTAAATGACTTCTTTCCCCTCGTTGTGCCATTTTTCTACTTAGCCACGGCAGCTTGCTCGATGGGCCAGCGCTGTTGGCGAGTGGGCATCCGGGCACCCTAAGCCAGAGCGGCTAACAGAGACGCATGTGTTGCAAATGGTTGCTTTCCCCTCGTTGTGGCACTTTTCTTGTTCGCCACGGCAGCTTGCTCGATGGGCCAGCGCCGGAGGCGTGCGGGCATCCGGGCTCCCTAGGCCAGAGCAGCTAAGAGTGACGCATGTGTTGTAAATGGATTCTTTCCCCTCGTTGTGGCATTTTTCTAGTTCGCCACGGCAGCTTGCTCGATAGGCCAGCGCCGGAGGCGAGCGGGCATCAGGGCACCCAAGGCCAGAACGGCTAACAGTGACGCATGAGTTCTAAATGGTTTCTTTCCCCTCGTTGTGGCATTTTTCTACTTAGCCACGGCAGCTTGCTCGATGGGCCAGCGCCGGAGGCGATCGGGCATCGGGGCACCCTATTCCAGAGCGGCTGATAGTGACGCATGTGTATTAAATGATTTCTTTCCCCTCGATGTGACATTTTCTTGTTAGCCACGGCAGCTTGCTCGGTGGCCCAGCGTCGGAGGCAATCGGGCATGTGGGCACCCTAGCCCAGAGCAGCTAACAGTGACGCATGTGTTTTAAATGATTTCTTTCCCCTCGATGTGGCATTTTTCTAGTCAGCCACGGCAGCTTGATCGATGGCCCAGCGTCGGAGGCGATCGAGCATCCGGGGACCCTAGGCCAGAGCGAATAAAAGGGAAGCATGTGTTGTAAATGGTTTCTTTCTCCCTCGTTGTGGTGTTTTTCTAGTTAGTCACAGCAGCTTGCTGGATGGGCCAGCGCCGGAGGCGATCGGGCATCTGGGCACCCTAGCCCAGAGCAGCTAACAGTGACGCACGTGTTTTAAATGATTTCTTTCCCCTCGATGTGGCATTTTTCTAGTCAGCCACGGCAGCTTGATCGATGGCTCAGCGTCGGAGGCGATCGAGCATCCGGGGACCCCAGGCCAGAGCGGTTAACAGTGACGCATGTGTTGTAAATGGTTTCTTTCCCCTCGTTGTGGCCCTTTTCTAGTTAGCCACGGCAGCTTGCTCGATGGGCCAGCGCCGGAGGCGAGCGGGCATTCGGGGACCCTAGGCCAGAGCGGCTAAGAGTGACGCATGTGTTGTAAATGGTTTCTCTCCCTTCGTTGTGGCATTTTTCTAGTTCGCCACGGCAGCTTGCTCGATAGGCCAGCGCCGGAGGCGAGCGGGCATCAGGGCACCCTAGGCCAGAACGGCTAACAGTGACGCATGAGTTCTAAATGGTTTCTTTCCCCTCGTTGTGGCATTTTTCTACTTAGCCACGGCAGCTTGCTCGATGGGCCAGCGCTGGAGGCGAGTGGGCATCCGGGCACCCTAGGCCTGAGCGGCTAACAGGGACGCATGTGTTGCAGATGTTTGCTTTCCCCTCGTTGTGGCACTTTTCTTGTTAGCCATGGCAGCTTGCCCGATGTGCCAGCGCCCGAGGCGAGCGGGCATCCGGGCACCCTAGGCCAGAGCAGCTAACAGTGACGCATGCGTTGTAAATGGTTTCTTTCCCCTCGTTGTGGCACTTTTCTAGTTCGCCACGACAGCTTGCTCAATGGGCCAGCGCCGGAGGCGAGCGGGCATCCGGGCACCCTAGGCCACAGCGGCTAACAGTGACGCATGTGTTTTAAATGATTTCTTTCGGCTCGATGCGAGATTTTTCTAGTTAGCCACTGCAGCTTGCTCAATGGGCCAGCGCCGGAGGCGAGCGGACATCCGGGCACCCTAGGCCGGAGCGGCTAACAGTGACCCATGTGTTGTAAATGGTTTCTTTCCCCTCGTTGTGGCATTTTTCTAGTTCGCCACGGCAGCTTGCTCGATGGGCCAGCTGCGGAGGCGAGCGGGCATCCGGGCACCCTAGGCCACAGCGGCTAATTGTGACGCATGTGTTTTAAATGACTTCTTTCCCCTAGTTGTGCCATTTTTCTACTTAGCCACGGCAGCTTGCTCGATGGGCCAGCGCTGTTGGCGAGTGGGCATCCGGGCACCCTAAGCCAGAGCGGCTAACAGTGACGCATGTGTTGCAAATGGTTGCTTTCCCCTCGTTGTGGCATTTTTCTAGTTAGCCACGGCAGCTTGCTCGATGTTCCAGCGCCGGAGGCGATCGGGCATCGGGGCACCCTATTCCAGAGCGGCTAACTGTGACGCATGTGTTTTAAATGATTTCTTTCCCCTCGATGTGACATTTTTCTTGTTCGCCACGGCAGCTTGATCGATGGGCCAGCGCCGGAGGCGATCGGGCATCCGGGCACATTAGGCCTAGAGCGGCTAACAGTGACGCATGTGTTGCAAATGGTTGCTTTCCCCTCGTTGTGGCACTTTTCTTGTTAGCCACGGCAGCTTGCTCGATGGGCCAGCGCTGGAGGCGAGCGGGCATCCGGGCACCCTAGGCCAGAGCAGCTAACAGTGACGCATGCGTTGTAAATGGTTTATTTCCCCTCGTTGTGGCACTTTTCTAGTTCGCCAAGACAGCTTGCTCGATGGGCCAGCGCCGGAGGCGAGCGGGCATCAACATAGGCCACAGCGGCTAACAGTGACGCATGTGTTTTACATGATTTCTTTCCGCTCGATGTGACAGTTTTCTAGTTAGCCACTGCAGCTTGCTCGATGGGCCAGCGCCGGAGGCGAGCGGACATCCGGGCACCGTAGGCAGGAGCGGCTAACAGTGACGCATGTGTTGTAAATGGTTTCTTTCCCCTCGTTGTGGCATTTTTCTAGTTCGCCACGGCAGCTTGCTCGATAGGCCAGCGCCGGAGGCGAGCGGGCATCCGGGCACCCTAGGCCAGAGCGGCTAACAGTGACGCATGAGTTCTAAATGATTTCTTTCCCCTCGTTGTGGCATTTCTCTACTTAGCCACGGCAGCTTGCTCGATGGGCCAGCGCTGGAGGCGAGTGGACACCCGGGCACCCTAGGCCAGAGCGGCTAACAGTGACGCATGTGTTGCAGATGGTTGCTTTCCCCTCGTTGTGGCACTTTTCTTGTTAGCCACGGCAGCTTGCCCTATGTGCCAGCGCCCGAGGCGAGCGGGCATCCGGGCACCCTATGCCAGAGCAGCTAACAGTGACGCATGCGTTGTAAATGGTTTCTTTCCCCTCGTTGTGGCACTTTTCTAGTTCGCCACAACCGCTTGCTCGATGGGCCAGCGCCGGAGGCGAGCGGGCATCCGGGCACCCTAGGCCACAGCGGCTAACAGTGACGCATGTGTTTTAAATGATTTCTTTCCGCTCGATGTGACATTTTTCTAGTTAGCCACTGCAGCTTGCTCGATGGGCCAGCGCCGGAGGATATCGGGCATCTGGGCACCCTAGGCCAGAGCGGCTAACAGTGACGCATGTGTTGCAGAAGGTTGCTTTCCCCTCGTTGTGGCACTTTTCTTAGCCACGGCAGCTTGCCCGATATGCCAGCGCCCGAGGCGAGCGGGCATCCGGGCACCCTAGGCCAGAGTAGCTAACAGTGACGCATGCGTTGTAAATGGTTTCTTTCCCCTCGTTGTGGCACTTTTCTAGTTCGCCACGACAGCTTGCTCGATGGGCCAGCGCCGGAGGCGAGCGGGCATCCGGGCACCCTAGGCCACAGCGGCTAACAGTGACGCATGTGTTTTAAATGATTTCTTTCCGCTCGATGCGACATTTTTCTAGTTAGTCACTGCAGCTTGCTCGATGGGCCAGCGCCGGAGGCGAGCGGACATCCGGGCACCCTAGGCCACAGCGGCTAACAGTGACGCATGTGTTTTAAATGATTTCTTTCTGCTCGATGTGACATTTTTCTAGTTAGCCACGGCAGCTTGCTCGATGGGCCAGCGCCGGAGGCGAGCGGACATCCGGGCACCCTAGGCCGGAGCGGCTAACAGTGACCCATGTGTTGTAAATGGTTTCTTTCCCCTCGTTGTGGCATTTTTCTAGTTCGCCACGGCAGCTTGCTCGATGGGCCAGCTGCGGAGGCGAGCGGGCATCCGGGCACCCTAGGCCACAGCGGCTAATTGTGACGCATGTGTTTTAAATGACTTCTTTCGCCTCGTTGTGCCATTTTTCTACTTAGCCATTGCAGCTTGCTCGATGTTCCAGCGCCGGAGGCGATCGGGCATCGGGGCACCCTATTCCAGAGCGGCTAACTGTGACGCATGTGTTTTAAATGATTTCTTTCCCCTCGATGTGACATTTTTCTTGTTCGCCACGGCAGCTTGATCGATGGGCCAGCGCCGCAGGCGATCGGGCATCCGGGCACATTAGGCCTAGAGCGGCTAACAGTGACGCATGTGTTGCAAATGGTTGCTTCCCCTCGTTGTGGCACTTTTCTTGTTAGCCACGGCAGCTTGCTCGATGGGCCAGCGCCGGAGGCGCGCGGGCATTCGGGCTCCCTAGGCCAGAGGAGCTAACAGTGACGCATGTGTTGCAAATGGTTGCTTTCCCCTCGTTGTGGCACTTTTCTTGTTAGCCGCGGCAGCTTGATCGATGGCCCAGCGCCGGAGGCGATCGGGCATCCGGGCACATTAGGCCTAGAGCGGCTAACAGGGACGCATGTCTTGTAAATGATTTCTTTCCCCTCGTTGTGGCATTTTTCTAGTTAGCCACGGCAGATTGCTCGATGTTCCAGCGCCAGACGCGAGCGGCCATCCGGGCACCCTAGGCCAGAGCGAATAAAAGGGAAGCATGTGTTGTAAATGGTTTCTTTCCTCTCGTTGTGGCGTTTTTCTAGTTAGTCACAGCAGCTTGCTGGATGGGCCAGCGCCGGAGGCGATCGGGCATCTGGGCACCCTAGCCCAGAGCAGCTAACAGTGAAGCATGTGTTTTAAATGATTTCTTTCCCCTCGATGTGGCATTTTTCTAGTCAGCCACGGCAGCTTGATCGATGGCCCAGCGTCGGAGGCGATCGAGCATCCAGGGACCCTAGGCCAGAGCGGCTAAGAATGACGCATGTGTTGTAAATGGTTTCTTTCCCCTCGTTGTGGCATTTTTCTAGTTCGCCACGTCAGCTTGCTCGATGGGCCAGCGCCGGAGGCGAGCGGGCATCCGGGCACCCTAGGCCACAGCGGCTAACAGTGACGCATGTGTTTTGAATGATTTCTTTCCGCTCGATGCGACATTTTCCTAGTTAGCCACTGCAGCTTGCTCGATGGGCCAGCGCCGGAGGCGAGCGGACATCCGGGCACCCTACGCCGGAGCGGCTAACAGTGACCCATGTGTTGTAAATGGTTTCTTTCCCCTCGTTGTGGCATTTTTCTAGTTCGCCACGGCAGCTTGCTCGATGGGCCAGCTGCGGAGGCGATGGGCATCCGGGCACCCTAGGCCACAGCGGCTAATTGTGACGCATGTGTTTTAAATGACTCCTTTCCCCTCGTTGTGCCATTTTTCTACTTAGCCACGGCATCTTGCTCGATGGGCCAGCGCTGTTGGCGAGTGGGCATCCGGTCACCCTAAGCCAGAGCGGCTAACAGTGACGCATGTGTTGCAAATGGTTGCTTTCCCCTCGTTGTGGCACTTTTCTTGTTCGCCACGACAGCTTGGTCGATGGGCAATCGGCGGAGGCGAGCGGGCATCCGGGCACACTAGGCCACAGCGGCTAATAGTGACGCATGTGTTTTAAATGATTTCTTTCCCCTCGATGTGACATTTTCTTGTTAGCCACGGCAGCTTGCTCGGTGGCCCAGCGTCGGAGGCAATCGGGCATGTGGGCACCCTAGCCCAGAGTAGCTAACAGTGACGCATGTGTTTTAAATGATTTCTTTCCCCTCGATGTGGCATTTTTCTAGTCAGCCACGGCAGCTTGATGGATGGCCCAGCGTCGGAGGCGATCGAGCATCCGGGGACCCTAGGCCAGAGCGGTTAACAGTGACGCATAAGTTGTAAATGGTTTCTTTCCCCTCGTTGTGGCCTATTTCTAGTTAGCCACGGCAGCTTGCTCGATGGGAGAGCGCCGGAGGCGAGCGGGCATCCGGGTACCCTAGGCCACAGCGGCTAACAGTGATGGATGTGTTTTAAATGATTTCTTTCCCCACGATGTGGCATTTTTCTACTCAGCCACGGCAGCTTGCTCGATGGGCCAGCGCCGGAGGCGAGCGGACATCCGGGCACCCTAGGCCGGAGCGGCTAACAGTGACGCATGTTGTTGTAAATGGTTTCTTTCCCCTCGTTGTGGCATTTTTCTAGTTCGCCACGGCAGCTTGCCCGATGTGCCAGCGCCGAGGCGCGGCGGGCATCCGCGCACCCTAGGCCAGAGCAGCTAACAGTGACGCATGCGTTGTAAATGGTTTCTTTCCCCTCGTTGTGGCACTTTTCTAGTTCGCCACGACAGCTTGCTCGATGGGCAATCGGCGGAGGCGAGCGGGCATCCGGGCACACTAGGCCACAGCGGCTAATAGTGACGCATGTGTTTTAAATGACTTCTTTCGCCTCGTTGTGCCATTTTTCTACTTAGCCATTGCAGCTTGCTCGATGTTCCAGCGCCGGAGGCGATCGGGCATCGGGGCACCCTATTCCAGAGCGGCTAACTGTGACGCATGTGTTTTAAATGATTTCTTTCCCCTCGATGTGATCTTTTTCTTGTTCGCCACGGCAGCTTGATCGATGGGCCAGCGCCGCAGGCGATCGGGCATCCGGGCACATTAGGCCTAGAGCGGCTAACAGTGACGCATGTGTTGCAAATGGTTGCTTCCCCTCGTTGTGGCACTTTTCTTGTTAGCCACGGCAGCTTGCTCGATGGGCCAGCGCCGGAGGCGCGCGGGCATTCGGGCTCCCTAGGCCAGAGGAGCTAACAGTGACGCATGTGTTGCAAATGGTTGCTTTCCCCTCGTTGTGGCACTTTTCTTGTTAGCCGCGGCAGCTTGATCGATGGCCCAGCGCCGGAGGCGATCGGGCATCGGGGCACATTAGGCCTAGAGCGGCTAACAGGGACGCATGTCTTGTAAATGATTTCTTTCCCCTCGTTGTGGCATTTTTCTAGTTAGCCACGGCAGATTGCTCGATGTTCCAGCGCCAGACGCGAGCGGCCATCCGGGCACCCTAGGCCAGAGCGAATAAAAGGGAAGCATGTGTTGTAAATGGTTTCTTTCCTCTCGTTGTGGCGTTTTTCTAGTTAGTCACAGCAGCTTGCTGGATGGGCCAGCGCCGGAGGCGATCGGGCATCTGGGCACCCTAGCCCAGAGCACCTAACAGTGAAGCATGTGTTTTAAATGATTTCTTTCCCCTCGATGTGGCATTTTTCTAGTCAGCCACGGCAGCTTGATCGGTGGCCCAGCGTCGGAGGCGATCGAGCATCCAGGGACCCTAGGCCAGAGCGGCTAAGAATGACGCATGTGTTGTAAATGGTTTCTTTCCCCTCGTTGTGGCATTTTTCTAGTTCGCCACGTCAGCTTGCTCGATGGGCCAGCGCCGGAGGCGAGCGGGCATCCGGGCACCCTAGGCCACAGCGGCTAACAGTGACGCATGTGTTTTGAATGATTTCTTTCCGCTCGATGCGACATTTTCCTAGTTAGCCACTGCAGCTTGCTCGATGGGCCAGCGCCGGAGGCGAGCGGACATCCGGGCACCCTACGCCGGAGCGGCTAACAGTGACCCATGTGTTGTAAATGGTTTCTTTCCCCTCGTTGTGGCATTTTTCTAGTTCGCCACGGCAGCTTGCTCGATGGGCCAGCTGCGGAGGCGATGGGCATCCGGGCACCCTAGGCCACAGCGGCTAATTGTGACGCATGTGTTTTAAATGACTTCTTTCCCCTCGTTGTGCCATTTTTCTACTTAGCCACGGCATCTTGCTCGATGGGCCAGCGCTGTTGGCGAGTGGGCATCCGGTCACCCTAAGCCAGAGCGGCTAACAGTGACGCATGTGTTGCAAATGGTTGCTTTCCCCTCGTTGTGGCACTTTTCTTGTTCGCCACGACAGCTTGGTCGATGGGCCATCGGCGGAGGCGAGCGGGCATCCGGGCACACTAGGCCACAGCGGCTAATAGTGACGCATGTGTTTTAAATGATTTCTTTCCCCTCGATGTGACATTTTCTTGTTAGCCACGGCAGCTTGCTCGGTGGCCCAGCGTCGGAGGCAATCGGGCATGTGGGCACCCTAGCCCAGAGTAGCTAACAGTGACGCATGTGTTTTAAATGATTTCTTTCCCCTCGATGTGGCATTTTTCTAGTCAGCCACGGCAGCTTGATGGATGGCCCAGCGTCGGAGGCGATCGAGCATCCGGGGACCCTAGGCCAGAGCGGTTAACAGTGACGCATAAGTTGTAAATGGTTTCTTTCCCCTCGTTGTGGCCTATTTCTAGTTAGCCACGGCAGCTTGCTCGATGGGAGAGCGCCGGAGGTGAGCGGGCATCCGGGTACCCTAGGCCACAGCGGCTAACAGTGATGGATGTGTTTTAAATGATTTCTTTCCCCACGATGTGGCATTTTTCTACTCAGCCACGGCAGCTTGCTCGATGGGCCAGCGCCGGAGGCGAGCGGACATCCGGGCACCCTAGGCCACAGCGGCTAATTGTGACGCATGTGTTTTAAATGACTTCTTTCCCCTCGTTGTGCCATTTTTCTACTTAGCCACGGCATCTTGCTCGATGGGCTAGCGCTGTTGGCGAGTGGGCATCCGGTCACCCTAAGCCAGAGCGGCTAACAGTGACGCATGTGTTGCAAATGGTTGCTTTCCCCTCGTTGTGGCACTTTTCTTGTTCGCCACGACAGCTTGGTCGATGGGCCATCGGCGGAGGCGAGCGGGCATCCGGGCACACTAGGCCACAGCGGCTAATAGTGACGCATGTGTTTTAAATGATTTCTTTCCCCTCGATGTGACATTTTCTTGTTAGCCACGGCAGCTTGCTCGGTGGCCCAGCGTCGGAGGCAATCGGGCATGTGGGCACCCTAGCCCAGAGTAGCTAACAGTGACGCATGTGTTTTAAATGATTTCTTTCCCCTCGATGTGGCATTTTTCTAGTCAGCCACGGCAGCTTGATGGATGGCCCAGCGTCGGAGGCGATCGAGCATCCGGGGACCCTAGGCCAGAGCGGTTAACAGTGACGCATAAGTTGTAAATGGTTTCTTTCCCCTCGTTGTGGCCTATTTCTAGTTAGCCACGGCAGCTTGCTCGATGGGAGAGCGCCGGAGGCGAGCGGGCATCCGGGTACCCTAGGCCACAGCGGCTAACAGTGATGGATGTGTTTTAAATGATTTCTTTCCCCACGATGTGGCATTTTTCTACTCAGCCACGGCAGCTTGCTCGATGGGCCAGCGCCGGAGGCGAGCGGACATCCGGGCACCCTAGGCCGGAGCGGCTAACAGTGACGCATGTGTTGTAAATGGTTTCTTTCCCCTCGTTGTGGCATTTTTCTAGTTCGCCACGGCAGCTTGCCCGATGTGCCAGCGCCGAGGCGCGGCGGGCATCCGCGCACCCTAGGCCAGAGCAGCTAACAGTGACGCATGCGTTGTAAATGGTTTCTTTCCCCTCGTTGTGGCACTTTTCTAGTTCGCCACGACAGCTTGCTCGATGGGCAATCGGCGGAGGCGAGCGGGCATCCGGGCACACTAGGCCACAGCGGCTAATAGTGACGCATGTGTTTTAAATGATTTCTTTCCCCTCGATGTGACATTTTCTTGTTAGCCACGGCAGCTTGCTCGGTGGCCCAGCGTCGGAGGCAACCGGGCATCTGGGCACCCTAGGCCAGAGCGGCTAACAGTGACGCATGTGTTGCAGATGGTTGCTTTCCCCTCGTTGTGGCACTTTTCTTGTTAGCCACGGCAGCTTGCCCGATGTGCCAGCGCCCGAGGCGAGCGGGCATCCGGGCACCCTAGGCCAGAGCAGCTAACAGTGACGCATGCGTTGTAAATGGTTTCTTTCCCCTCGTTGTGGCACTTTTCTTGTTCGCCACGACAGCTTGCTCGATGGGCCAGCGCCGGAGGCGAGCGGGCATCCGGGCACCCTAGGCCACAGCGGCTAACAGTGACGCATGTGTTTTGAATGATTTCTTTCCGCTCGATGCGACATTTTTCTAGTTAGCCACTGCAGCTTGCTCGATGGGCCAGCGCCGAGGCGAGCGGACATCCGGGCACCCTAAGCCAGAGCGGCTAACAGTGACGCATGTGTTGCAAATGGTTGCTTTCCCCTCGTTGTGGCATTTTTCTAGTTAGCCACGGCAGCTTGCTCGATGTTCCAGCGCCGGAGGCGATCGGGCATCGGGGCACCCTTTTCCAGAGCGGCTAACTGTGACGCATGTGTTTTAAATGATTTCTTTCCCCTCGATGTGACATTTTTCTTGTTCGCCACGACAGCTTGATCGATGGGCCAGCGCCGGAGGCGATCGGGCATCCGGGCACATTAGGCCTAGAGCGGCTAACAGTGACGCATGTGTTGCAAATGGTTGCTTTCCCCTCGTTGTGGCACTTTTCTTGTTAGCCACGGCAGCTTGCTCGATGGGCCAGCGCTGGAGGCGAGCGGGCATCCGGGCACCCTAGGCCAGAGCAGCTAACAGTGACGCATGTGTTGTAAATGGTTTCTTTCCCCTCGTTGTGGCATTTTTCTAGTTCGCCACGGCAGCTTGCTCGATAGGCCAGCGCCGGAGGCGAGCGGGCATCCGGGCACCCTAGGCCAGAGCGGCTAACAGTGACGCATGAGTTCTAAATGGTTTCTTTCCCCTCGTTGTGGCATTTCTCTACTTGGCCACGGCAGCTTGCTCGATGGGCCAGCGCTGGAGGCGAGTGGACTCCCGGGCACCCTAGGCCAGAGCGGCTAACAGTGACGCATGTGTTGCAGATGGTTGCTTTCCCCTCGTTGTGGCACTTTTCTTGTTAGCCACGGCAGCTTGCCCTATGTGCCAGCGCCCGAGGCGAGCGGGCATCCGGGCACCCTAGGCCAGAGCAGCTAACAGTGACGCATGCGTTGTAAATGGTTTCTTTCCCCTCGTTGTGGCACTTTTCTAGTTCGCCACAACCGCTTGCTCGATGGGCCAGCGCCGGAGGCGAGCGGGCATCCGGGCACCCTAGGCCACAGCGGCTAACAGTGACGCATGTGTTTTAAATGATTTCTTTCCGCTCGATGTGACATTTTTCTAGTTAGCCACTGCAGCTTGCTCGATGGGCCAGCGCCGGAGGCGAGAGGACATCCGGGACCCTAGGCCGGAGCGGCTAACAGTGACGCATGTGTTGTAAATGGTTTCTTTCCCCTCGTTGTGGCATTTTTCTAGTTCGCCACGGCAGCTTGCCCGATGTGCCAGCGCCCGAGGCGAGCGGGCATCCGCGCACCCTAGGCCAGAGCAGCTAACAGTGACGCATGCGTTGTAAATGGTTTCTTTTCCCTCGTTGTGGCACTTTTCTAGTTCGCCACGACAGCTTGCTCGATGGGCAATCGGCGGAGGCGAGCGGGCATCCGGGCACACTAGGCCACAGCGGCTAATAGTGACGCATGTGTTTTAAATGATTTCTTTCCCCTCGATGTGACATTTTTTTGTTAGCCACGGCAGCTTGCTCGGTGGCCCAGCGTCGGAGGATATCGGGCATCTGGGCACCCTAGGCCAGAGCGGCTAACAGTGACGCATGTGTTGCAGATGGTTGCTTTCCCCTCGTTGTGGCACTTTTCTTAGCCACGGCAGCTTGCCCGATATGCCAGCGCCCGAGGCGAGCGGGCATCCGGGCACCCTAGGCCAGAGTAGCTAACAGTGACGCATGCGTTGTAAATGGTTTCTTTCCCCTCGTTGTGGCACTTTTCTAGTTCGCCACGACAGCTTGCTCGATGGGCCAGCGCCGGAGGCGAGCGGGCATCCGGGCACCCTAGGCCACAGCGGCTAACAGTGACGCATGTGTTTTAAATGATTTATTTCCGCTCGATGCGACATTTTTCTAGTTAGTCACTGCAGCTTGCTCGATGGGCCAGCGCCGGAGGCGAGCGGACATCCGGGCACCCTAGGCCACAGCGGCTAACAGTGACGCATGTGTTTTAAATGATTTCTTTCTGCTCGATGTGACATTTTTCTAGTTAGCCACGGCAGCTTGCTCGATGGGCCAGCGCCGGAGGCGAGCGGACATCCGGGCACCCTAGGCCGGAGCGGCTAACAGTGACCCATGTGTTGTAAATGGTTTCTTTTCCCTCGTTGTGGCATTTTTCTAGTTCGCCACGGCAGCTTGCTCGATGGGCCAGCTGCGGAGGCGAGCGGGCATCCGGGCACCCTAGGCCACAGCGGCTAATTGTGACGCATGTGTTTTAAATGACTTCTTTCGCCTCGTTGTGCCATTTTTCTACTTAGCCATTGCAGCTTGCTCGATGTTCCAGCGCCGGAGGCGATCGGGCATCGGGGCACCCTATTCCAGAGCGGCTAACTGTGACGCATGTGTTTTAAATGATTTCTTTCCCCTCGATGTGATCTTTTTCTTGTTCGCCACGGCAGCTTGATCGATGGGCCAGCGCCGCAGGCGATCGGGCATCCGGGCACATTAGGCCTAGAGCGGCTAACAGTGACGCATGTGTTGCAAACGGTTGCTTCCCCTCGTTGTGGCACTTTTCTTGTTAGCCACGGCAGCTTGCTCGATGGGCCAGCGCCGGAGGCGCGCGGGCATTCGGGCTCCCTAGGCCAGAGGAGCTAACAGTGACGCATGTGTTGCAAATGGTTGCTTTCCCCTCGTTGTGGCACTTTTCTTGTTAGCCGCGGCAGCTTGATCGATGGCCCAGCGCCGGAGGCGATCGGGCATCGGGGCACATTAGGCCTAGAGCGGCTAACAGGGACGCATGTCTTGTAAATGATTTCTTTCCCCTCGTTGTGGCATTTTTCTAGTTAGCCACGGCAGATTGCTCGATGTTCCAGCGCCAGACGCGAGCGGCCATCCGGGCACCCTAGGCCAGAGCGAATAAAAGGGAAGCATGTGTTGTAAATGGTTTCTTTCCTCTCGTTGTGGCGTTTTTCTAGTTAGTCACAGCAGCTTGCTGGATGGGCCAGCGCCGGAGGCGATCGGGCATCTGGGCACCCTAGCCCAGAGCACCTAACAGTGAAGCATGTGTTTTAAATGATTTCTTTCCCCTCGATGTGGCATTTTTCTAGTCAGCCACGGCAGCTTGATCGGTGGCCCAGCGTCGGAGGCGATCGAGCATCCAGGGACCCTAGGCCAGAGCGGCTAAGAATGACGCATGTGTTGTAAATGGTTTCTTTCCCCTCGTTGTGGCATTTTTCTAGTTCGCCACGTCAGCTTGCTCGATGGGCCAGCGCCGGAGGCGAGCGGGCATCCGGGCACCCTAGGCCACAGCGGCTAACAGTGACGCATGTGTTTTGAATGATTTCTTTCCGCTCGATGCGACATTTTCCTAGTTAGCCACTGCAGCTTGCTCGATGGGCCAGCGCCGGAGGCGAGCGGACATCCGGGCACCCTACGCCGGAGCGGCTAACAGTGACCCATGTGTTGTAAATGGTTTCTTTCCCCTCGTTGTGGCATTTTTCTAGTTCGCCACGGCAGCTTGCTCGATGGGCCAGCTGCGGAGGCGAGCGGGCATCCGGGCACCCTAGGCCACAGCGGCTAATTGTGACGCATGTGTTTTAAATGACTTCTTTCCCCTCGTTGTGCCATTTTTCTACTTAGCCACGGCATCTTGCTCGATGGGCCAGCGCTGTTGGCGAGTGGGCATCCGGTCACCCTAAGCCAGAGCGGCTAACAGTGACGCATGGGTTGCAAATGGTTGCTTTCCCCTCGTTGTGGCACTTTTCTTGTTCGCCACGACAGCTTGGTCGATGGGCCATCGGCGGAGGCGAGCGGGCATCCGGGCACACTAGGCCACAGCGGCTAATAGTGACGCATGTGTTTTAAATGATTTCTTTCCCCTCGATGTGACATTTTCTTGTTAGCCACGGCAGCTTGCTCGGTGGCCCAGCGTCGGAGGCAATCGGGCATGTGGGCACCCTAGCCCAGAGTAGCTAACAGTGACGCATGTGTTTTAAATGATTTCTTTCCCCTCGATGTGGCATTTTTCTAGTCAGCCACGGCAGCTTGATGGATGGCCCAGCGTCGGAGGCGATCGAGCATCCGGGGACCCTAGGCCAGAGCGGTTAACAGTGACGCATAAGTTGTAAATGGTTTCTTTCCCCTCGTTGTGGCCTATTTCTAGTTAGCCACGGCAGCTTGCTCGATGGGAGAGCGCCGGAGGCGAGCGGGCATCCGGGCACCCTAGGCCACAGCGGCTAACAGTGATGGATGTGTTTTAAATGATTTCTTTCCCCACGATGTGGCATTTTTCTAGTCAGCCACGGCAGCTTGCTCGATGGGCCAGCGCCGGAGGCGAGCGGACATCCGGGCACCCTAGGCCGGAGCGGCTAACAGTGACGCATGTGTTGTAAATGGTTTCTTTCCCCTCGTTGTGGCATTTTTCTAGTTCGCCACGGCAGCTTGCCCGATGTGCCAGCGCCGAGGCGCGGCGGGCATCCGCGCACCCTAGGCCAGAGCAGCTAACAGTGACGCATGCGTTGTAAATGGTTTCTTTCCCCTCGTTGTGGCACTTTTCTAGTTCGCCACGACAGCTTGCTCGATGGGCAATCGGCGGAGGCGAGCGGGCATCCGGGCACACTAGGCCACAGCGGCTAATAGTGACGCATGTGTTTTAAATGATTTCTTTCCCCTCGATGTGACATTTTCTTGTTAGCCACGGCAGCTTGCTCGGTGGCCCAGCGTCGGAGGCAACCGGGCATCTGGGCACCCTAGGCCAGAGCGGCTAACAGTGACGCATGTGTTGCAGATGGTTGCTTTCCCCTCGTTGTGGCACTTTTCTTGTTAGCCACGGCAGCTTGCCCGATGTGCCAGCGCCCGAGGCGAGCGGGCATCCGGGCACCCTAGGCCAGAGCAGCTAACAGTGACGCATGCGTTGTAAATGGTTTCTTTCCCCTCGTTGTGGCACTTTTCTAGTTCGCCACGACAGCTTGCTCGATGGGCCAGCGCCGGAGGCGAGCGGGCATCCGGGCACCCTAGGCCACAGCGGCTAACAGTGACGCATGTGTTTTGAATGATTTCTTTCCGCTCGATGCGACATTTTTCTAGTTAGCCACTGCAGCTTGCTCGATGGGCCAGCGCCGGAGGCGAGCGGACATCCGGGCACCCTAGGCCACAGCGGCTAACAGTGACGCATGTGTTTTAAATGATTTCTTTCCCCTCGTTGTGGCATTTTTCTAGTTCGCCGCGGCAGCTTGCTCGATGGGCCAGCTGCGGAGGCGAGCGGGCATCCGGACACCCTAGGCCACAGCGGCTAATTGTGACGCATGTGTTTTAAATGACTTCTTTCCCCTCGTTGTGCCATTTTTCTACTTGGCCACGGCAGCTTGCTCGATGGGCCAGCGCTGTTGGCGAGTGGGCATCCGGGCACCCTAAGCCAGAGCGGCTAACAGTGACGCATGTGTTGCAAATGGTTGCTTTCCCCTCGTTGTGGCACTTTTCTTGTTCGCCACGGCAGCTTGATCGATGGGCCAGCGCTGGAGGTGATCGGGCATCCGGGCACATTAGGCCTAGAGCGGCTAACAGTGACGCATGTCTTGTAAATGATTTCTTTCTCCTCGTTGTGGCATTTTTCTAGTTAGCCACGGCAGCTTGCTCGATGTTCCAGCGCCGGAGGCGATCGGGCATCGGGGCACCCTATTCCAGAGCGGCTAACTGTGACGCATGTGTTTTAAATGATTTCTTTCCCCTCGATGTGACATTTTTCTTGTTCGCCACGGTAGCTTGATCGATGGGCCAGCGCCGGAGGCGAGCGGGCATCCGGGCACCCTAGGCCAGAGCGGCTAACAGTGACGCATAAATTCTAAATGGTTTCTTTCCCCTCGTTGTGGTATTTTTCTACTTAGCCACGGCAGCTTGCTCGATGGGCCAGCGCTGGAGGCGAGTGGGCATCCGGGCACCCTAGGCCAGAGCGGCTAACAGTGACGCATGTGTTGCAGATGGTTGCTTTCCCCTCGTTGTGGCACTTTTCTTGTTAGCCACGGCAGCTTGCCCGATGTGCCATCGCCCGAGGCCAGCGGGCATCCGGGCACCCTAGGCCAGAGCAGCTAACAGTGACGCATGCGTTGTAAATGGTTTCTTTCCCCTCATTGTGGCACTTTTCTAGTTCGCCACGACAGCTTGCTCGATGGGCCAGCGCCGGAGGCGAGCGGGCACCCTAGGGCACAGCGGCTAACAGTGACGCATGTGTTTTAAATGATTTCTTTCCGCTCGATGCGACATTTTTCTAGTTAGCCACTGCAGCTTGCTCGATGGGCCAGCGCCGGAGGCGAGCGGACATCCGGGCACCCTAGGCCGGAGCGGCTAACAGTGACCCATGTGTTGTAAATGGTTTCTTTCCCCTCGTTGTGGCATTTTTCTAGTTCGCCACGGCAGCTTGCTCGATGGGCCAGCTGCGGAGGCGAGCGGGCGTCCGGGCACCCTAGGCCACAGCGGCTAATTGTGACGCATGTGTTTTAAATGACTTCTTTCCCCTCGTTGTGCCATTTTTCTACTTAGCCACGGCAGCTTGCTCGATGGGCCAGCGCTGTTGGCGAGTGGGCATCCGGGCACCCCAAGCCAGAGCGGCGAAATGTGACGCATGTGTTGCAAATGGTTGCTTTCCCCTCGTTGTGGCACTTTTCTTGTTCGCCACGACAGCTTGGTCGATGGGCCATCGGCGGAGGCGAGCGGGCATCCGGGCACACTAGGCCACAGCGGCTAATAGTGACGCATGTGTTTTAAATGATTTCTTTCCCCTCGATGTGACATTTTCTTGTTAGCCACGGCAGCTTCCTCGGTGGCCCAGCGTCGGAGGCAATCGGGCATGTGGGCACCCTAGCCCAGAGTAGCTAACAGTGACGCATGTGTTTTAAATGATTTCTTTCCCCTCGATGTGGCATTTTTCTAGTCAGCCACGGCAGCTTGATCGATGGCCCAGCGTCGGAGGCGATCGAGCATCCGGGGACCCTAGGCCAGAGCGGTTAACAGTGACGCATAAGTTGTAAATGGTTTCTTTCCCCTCGTTGTGGCCTATTTCTAGTTAGCCACGGCAGCTTGCTCGATGGGAGAGCGCGGAGGCGAGCGGGCATCCGGGCACCCTAGGCCACAGCGGCTAACAGTGATGGATGTGTTTTAAATGATTTCTTTCCCCACGATGTGGCATTTTTCTAGTCAGCCACGGCAGCTTGCTCGATGGGCCAGCGCCGGAGGCGAGCGGGCATCCGGGCACCCTAGGCCACAGCGGCTAACAGTAACGCATGTGTTTTGAATGATTTCTTTCCGCTCGATGCGACATTTTTCTAGTTAGCCACTGCAGCTTGCTCGATGGGCCAGCGCCGGAGGCGAGCGGACATCCGGGCACCCTAGGCCACAGCGGCTAACAGTGACGCATGTGTTTTAAATGATTTCTTTCCCCTCGTTGTGGCATTTTCATAGTTCGCCGCGGCAGCTTGCTCGATGGGCCAGCTGCGGAGGCGAGCGGGCATCCGGACACCCTAGGCCACAGCGGCTAATTGTGACGCATGTGTTTTAAATGACTTCTTTCCCCTCGTTGTGCCATTTTTCTACTTGGCCACGGCAGCTTGCTCGATGGGCCAGCGCTGTTGGCGAGTGGGCATCCGGGCACCCTAAGCCAGAGCGGCTAACAGTGACGCATGTGTTGCAAATGGTTGCTTTCCCCTCGTTGTGGCACTTTTCTTGTTCGCCACGGCAGCTTGATCGATGGGCCAGCGCTGGAGGTGATCGGGCATCCGGGCACATTAGGCCTAGAGCGGCTAACAGTGACGCATGTCTTGTAAATGATTTCTTTCCCCTCGTTGTGGCATTTTTCTAGTTAGCCACGGCAGCTTGCTCGATGTTCCAGCGCCGGAGGCGATCGGGCATCGGGGCACCCTATTCCAGAGCGGCTAACTGTGACGCATGTGTTTTAAATGATTTCTTTCCCCTCGATGTGACATTTTTCTTGTTCGCCACGGTAGCTTGATCGATGGGCCAGCGCCGGAGGCGAGCGGGCATCCGGGCACCCTAGGCCAGAGCGGCTAACAGTGACGCATAAATTCTAAATGGTTTCTTTCCCCTCGTTGTGGCATTTTTCTACTTAGCCACGGCAGCTTGCTCGATGGGCCAGCGCTGGAGGCGAGTGGGCATCCGGGCACCCTAGGCCAGAGCGGCTAACAGTGACGCATGTGTTGCAGATGGTTGCTTTCCCCTCGTTGTGGCACTTTTCTTGTTAGCCACGGCAGCTTGCCCGATGTGTCATCGCCCGAGGCCAGCGGGCATCCGGGCACCCTAGGCCAGAGCAGCTAACAGTGACGCATGCGTTGTAAATGGTTTCTTTCCCCTCGTTGTGGCACTTTTCTAGTTCGCCACGACAGCTTGCTCGATGGGCCAGCGCCGGAGGCGAGCGGGCATCCGGGCACCCTAGGGCACAGCGGCTAACAGTGACGCAAGTGTTTTAAATGATTTCTTTCCGCTCGATGCGACATTTTTCTAGTTAGCCACTGCAGCTTGCTCGATGGGCCAGCGCCGGAGGCGAGCGGACATCCGGGCACCCTAGGCCGGAGCGGCTAACAGTGACCCATGTGTTGTAAATGGTTTCTTTCCCCTCGTTGTGGCATTTTTCTAGTTCGCCACGGCAGCTTGCTCGATGGGCCAGCTGCGTAGGCGAGCGGGCGTCCGGGCACCCTAGGCCACAGCGGCTAATTGTGACGCATGTGTTTTAAATGACTTCTTTCCCCTCGTTGTGCCATTTTTCTACTTAGCCACGGCAGCTTGCTCGATGGGCCAGCGCTGTTGGCGAGTGGGCATCCGGGCACCCCAAGCCAGAGCGGCTAAATGTGACGCATGTGTTGCAAATGGTTGCTTTCCCCTCGTTGTGGCACTTTTCTTGTTCGCCACGACAGCTTGGTCGATGGGCCATCGGCGGAGGCGAGCGGGCATCCGGGCACACTAGGCCACAGCGGCTAATAGTGACGCATGTGTTTTAAATGATTTCTTTCCCCTCGATGTGACATTTTCTTGTTAGCCACGGCAGCTTGCTCGGTGGCCCAGCGTCGGAGGCAATCGGGCATGTGAGCACCCTAGCCCAGAGTAGCTAACAGTGACGCATGTGTTTTAAATGATTTCTTTCCCCTCGATGTGGCATTTTTCTAGTCAGCCACGGCAGCTTGATCGATGGCCCCGCGTCGGAGGCGATCGAGCATCCGGGGACCCTAGGCCAGAGCGGTTAACAGTGACGCATAAGTTGTAAATGGTTTCTTTCCCCTCGTTGCGGCCTATTTCTAGTTAGCCACGGCAGCTTGCTCGATGGGAGAGCGCCGGAGGCGAGCGGGCATCCGGGCACCCTAGGCCACAGCGGCTAACAGTGATGGATGTGTTTTAAATGATTTCTTTCCCCACGATGTGGCATTTTTCTAGTCAGCCACGGCAGCTTGCTCGATGGGCCAGCGCCGGAGGCGAGCGGACATCCGGGCACCCTAGGCCGGAGCGGCTAACAGTGACGCATGTGTTGTAAATGGTTTCTTTCCCCTCGTTGTGGCATTTTTCTAGTTCGCCACGGCAGCTTGCCCGATGTGCCAGCGCCCGAGGCGAGCGGGCATCCGCGCACCCTAGGCCAGAGCAGCTAACAGTGACGCATGCGTTGTAAATGGTTTCTTTCCCCTCGTTGTGGCACTTTTCTAGTTCGCCACGACAGCTTGCTCGATGGGCAATCGGCGGAGGCGAGCGGGCATCAGGGCACACTAGGCCACAGCGGCTAATAGTGACGCATGTGTTTTAAATGATTTCTTTCCCCTCGATGTGACATTTTCTTGTTAGCCACGGCAGCTTGCTCGGTGGCCCAGCGTCGGAGGCAACCGGGCATCTGGGCACCCTAGGCCAGAGCGGCTAACAGTGACGCATGTGTTGCAGATGGTTGCTTTCCCCTCGTTGTGGCACTTTTCTTGTTAGCCACGGCAGCTTGCCCGATGTGCCAGCGCCCGAGGCGAGCGGGCATCCGGGCACCCTAGGCCAGAGCAGCTAACAGTGACGCATGCGTTATAAATGGTTTCTTTCCCCTCGTTGTGGCACTTTTCTAGTTCGCCACGACAGCTTGCTCGATGGGCCAGCGCCGGAGGCGAGCGGGCATCCGGGCACCCTAGGCCACAGCGGCTAACAGTGACGCATGTGTTTTGAATGATTTCTTTCCGCTCGATGCGACATTTTTCTAGTTAGCCACTGAAGCTTGCTCGATGGGCCAGCGCCGGAGGCGAGCGGACATCCGGGCACCCTAGGCCACAGCGGCTAACAGGGACGCATGTGTTTTAAATGATTTCTTTCCCCTCGTTTTGGCATTTTTCTAGTTCGCCACGGCAGCTTGCTCGATGGGCCAGCTGCGGAGGCGAGCGGGCATCCGGACACCCTAGGCCACAGCGGCTAATTGTGACGCATGTGTTTTAAATGACTTCTTTCCCCTCGTTGTGCCATTTTTCTACTTGGCCACGGCAGCTTGCTCGATAGGCCAGCGCCGGAGGCGAGCGGGCATCCGGGCACCCTAGGCCAGAGCGGCTAACAGTGACGCATGAGTTCTAAATGGTTTCTTTCCCCTCGTTGTGGCATTTTTCTACTTAGCCACGGCAGATTGCTCGATGGGCCAGCGCTGGAGGCGAGTGGGCATCCGGGCACCCTAGGCCAGAGCGGCTAACAGTGACGCATGTGTTGCAGATGGTTGCTTTCCCCTCGTTGTGGCACTTTTCTTGTTAGCCACGGCAGCTTGCCCGATGTGCCAGCGCCCGAGGCCAGCGGGCATCCGGGCACCCTAGGCCAGAGCAGCTAACAGTGATGCATCCGTTGTAAATGGTTTCTTTCCCCTCGTTGTGGCACTTTTCTAGTTCGCCACGACAGCTTGCTCGATGGGCCAGCGCCTGAGGCGAGCGGGCATCCGGGCACCCTAGGCCACAGCGGCTAACAGTGACGCATGTGTTTTAAATGATTTCTTTCCGCTCGATGCGACATTTTTCTAGTTAGCCACTGCAGCTTGCTCGATGGGCCAGCGCCGGAGGCGAGCGGACATCCGGGCACCCTAGGCCGGAGCGGCTAACAGTGACCTATGTGTTGTAAATGGTTTCTTTCCCCTCGTTGTGGCACTTTTCTTGTTCGCCACGGCAGCTTGCTCGATGGGCCAGCTGCGGAGGCGAGCGGGCATCCGGGCACCCTTGGCCACAGCGGCTAATTGTGATGCATGTGTTTTAAATGACTTCTTTCCCCTCGTTGTGCCATTTTTCTACATAGCCACGGCAGCTTGCTCGATGGGCCAGCGCTGTTGGCGAGTGGGCATCCGGGCACCCTAAGCCAGAGCGGCTAACAGTGACGCATGTGTTGCAAATGGTTGCTTTCCCCTCGTTGTGGCACTTTTCTTGTTCGCCACGACAGCTTGGTCGATGGGCCATCGGCGGAGGCGAGCGGGCATCCGGGCACACTAGGCCACAGCGGCTAATAGTGACGCATGTGTTTTAAATGATTTCTTTCCCCTCGATGTGACTTTTCTTGTTAGCCACGGCAGCTTGCTCGGTGGCCCAGCGTCGGAGGCAATTGAGCATCCGGGTAGCCTAGGCCAGAGCGGCTAACAGTGACGCATGTGTTGTAAATGGTTGCTTCCCCACGTTGTGGCGTTTTTCTACTTAGTCACAGCAGCTTGCTGGATGGGCCAGCGCCGGAGGCGATCGGGCATCTGGGCACCTAGCCCAGAGCAGCTAACAGTGACGCATGTGTTTTAAATGATTTCTTTCCGCACGATGTGGCATTTTTCTAGTCAGCCACGGCAGCTTGATCGATGGCCCAGCGCCAGCGGCGATCAGGCATTCGGGGACCCTAGGCCAGAGCGGCTAAGCGTGACGCATGTGTTGTGAATGGTTTCTTTCCCCTCGTTGTGGCATTTTTCTAGTTCGCCACGGCAGCTTGCTCGATAGGCCAGCGCCGGAGGCGAGCGGGCATCCGGGCACCCTAGGCCAGAGCGGCTAACAGTGATGCATGTATTGCAAATGGTTGCTTTCCCCTTGTTGTGGCACGTTTCTTGTTCGCCACGGCAGCTTGATCGATGGGTCAGCGCCGGAGGCGATCGGGCATCCGGGCACATTAGGCCTAGAGCGGCTAACAGTGACGCATGTCTTGTAAATGATTTCTTTCCCCTCGTTGTGGCATTTTTCTATTTAGCCACGGCAGATTGCTCGATGTTCCAGCGCCAGAGGCGAGCGGGCATCCGGGCACCCTAGTCCAGAGCGAATAAAAGAGAAGCATGTGTTGTAAGTGATTTCTTTCCCCTCGATGTGGCATTTTTCTAGTCAGCCACGGCAGCTTGATCGATGACCCAGCGCCAGAGGCGATCGGGCATTCGGGGACCCTAGGCCAGAGCGGCTAAGAGTGACGCATGCGTTGTAAATGGTTTCATTCCCCTCGTTGTGGCATTTTTATGGTTACCTACGGCAGCTTGCCCGATGTGCCAGCGCCCGAGGCGAGCGGGCATCCGGGCACCCTAGGCCACAGCGGCTAACAGTGACGCATGTGTTTTACATGATTTCTTTCCGCTCGATGTGACAGTTTTCTAGTTAGCCACTGCAGCTTGCTCGATGGGCCAGCGCCGGAGGCGAGCGGGCATCCGGGCACCCTAGGCCGAAGCGGCTAACAGTGACGCATGTGTTGTAAATGGTTTCGTTCCCCTCGTTGTGGCATTTTTCTAGTTCGCCACGGCAGGTTGCTCGATAGGCCAGCGGGCATCCGGGCACCCTAGGCCAGAGCGGCTAACAGTGACGCATGAGTTCTAAATGGTTTCTTTCCCTCGTTGTGGCATTTTTCTACTTAGCCACGGCAGCTTGCTCGATGGGCCAGCGCTGGAGGCGAGTGGGTATCCGGGCACCCTAGACTAGAGCGGCTAACAGTGACGCAGGTGTTGCAGATGGTTGCTTTCCCCTCGTTGTGGCACTTTTCTAGTTCGCCACAACAGCTTGCTCGATGGGCCAGCGCCGGAGGCGAGCGGGCATCCGGGCACCCTAGGCCACAGCGGCTAACAGTGACGCATGTGTTTTAAATGATTTCTTTCCGCTCGATGTGACATTTTTCTAGTTAGCCACTGCAGCTTGCTCGATGGGCCAGCGCCGGAGGCGAGCGGACATCCGGGCACCCTAGGCCGGAGCGGCTAACCGTGACGCATGTGTTGTAAATGGTTTCTTTCCCCTCGTTGTGGCATTTTTCTAGTTCGCCACGGCAGCTTGCCCGATGTGCCAGCGCCCGAGGCGAGCGGGCATCCGGGCACCCTAGGCCAGAGCAGCTAACAGTGACGCATGATTTGTAAATGGTTTCTTTCCCCTCGTTGTGGCACTTTTCTAGTTCGCCACGACAGCTTGCTCGATGCGCCATCGGCGGAAGCGAGCGGGCATCCGGGCACACTAGGCCACAGCGGCTAATAGTGACGCATGTGTTTTAAATGATTTCTTTCCCCTCGATGTGACATTTTCTTGTTAGCCACGGCAGCTTGCTCGGTGGCCCAGCGTCGCAGGCAATCGAGCATCCGGGTAGCCTAGGCCAGAGCGGCTAACAGGGACGCTTGTGTTGTAAATGGTTTCTTCCCCTGGTTGTGGCGTTTTTCTAGTTAGTCACAGCAGCTTGCTGGATGGGCCAGCGCCGGAGGCGATCGGGCATCTGGGCACCCTAGCCCAGAGCAGCTAACAGTGACGCATGTGTTTTAAATGATTTCTTTCCCCTCGATGTGGTATTTTTCTAGTCAGCCACGGCAGCTTGATCGACGGCCCAGCGTCGGAGGCGATCGAGCATCCGGGGACCCTAGGCCAGAGCGGTTAACAGTGACGCATGTGTTCTAAATGGTTTCTTTCCCCTCGTTGTGGCCCTTTTCTAGTTAGCCACGGCAGCTTGCTCGATGGGCCAGCGCCGGAGGCGAGCGGGGATCCGGGCACCCTAGGCCACAGCGGCTAATAGTGACGCATGTGTTTTAAATGATTTCTTTCCCCACGATGTGGCATTTTTCTAGTCAGCCACGGCAGCTTGATGGACGGCCCAGCGCCAGAGGCGATCGGGCATTCGGGGACCCTAGGCCAGAGCGGCTAAGAGTGACGCATGTGTTGTAAATGGTTTCTTTCCCCTCGTTGTGGCATTTTTCTAGTTCGCCACGGCAGCTTGCTCGATAGGCCAGCGCCGGAGGCGAGTGGGCATCCGGGCACCCTAGGCCAGAGTGGCTATCAGTGACGCATGAGTTCTAAATGGTTTCTTTCCCCTCGTTGTGGCATTTTTCTAGTTCGCCACGGCAGCTTGCTCGATAGGCCAGCGCCGGAGGCGAGCGGGCATCCGGGCACCCTAGGCCAGAGCGGCTAACAGTGACGCATGAGTTCTAAATGGTTTCTTTCCCCTCGTTGTGGCATTTTTCTACTTAGCCACGGCAGCTTGCTCGATGGGCCAGCGCTGGAGGCGAGTGGGCATCCGGGCACCCTAGGCCAGAGCGGCTAACAGTGACGCATGTGTTGCAGATGGTTGCTTTCCCCTCGTTGTGGCACTTTTCTTCTTAGCCACGGCAGCTTGCCCGATGTGCCAGCGCCCGAGGCCAGCGGGCATCCGGGCACCCTAGGCCAGAGCAGCTAACAGTGACGCATCTGTTGTAAATGGTTTCTTTCCCCTCGTTGTGGCACTTTTCTAGTTCGCCACGACAGCTTGCTCGATGGGCCAGCGCCTGAGGCGAGCGGGCATCCGGGCACCCTAGGCCACAGCGGCTAACAGTGACGCATGTGTTTTAAATTACTTCTTTCCCCTCGTTGTGCCATTTTTCTACATAGCCACGGCAGCTTGCTCGATGGGCCTGCGCTGTTGGCGAGTGGGCATCCGGGCACCCTAAGCCAGAGCGGCTAACAGTGACGCATGTGTTGCAAATGGTTGCTTTCCCCTCGTTGTGGCACTTTTCTTGTTCGCCACGACAGCTTGGTCGATGGGCCATCGGCGGAGGCGAGCGGGCATCCGGGCACACTAGGCCACAGCGGCTAATAGTGACGCATGTGTTTTAAATGATTTCTTTCCCCTCGATGTGACATTTTCTTGTTAGCCACGGCAGCTTGCTCGGTGGCCCAGCGTCGGAGGCAATTGAGCATCCGGGTAGCCTAGGCCAGAGCGGCTAACAGTGACGCATGTGTTGTAAATGGTTTCTTTCCCCTCGTTGTGGCACTTTTCTAGTTCGCCACGGCAGCTTGCTCGATAGGCCAGCGCCGGAGGCGAGTGGGCATCCGGGCACCCTAGGCCAGAGTGGCTATCAGTGACGCATGAGTTGTAAATGGTTTCTTTCCCCTCGTTGTGGCATTTTTCTAGTTCGCCACGGCAGCTTGCTCGATAGGCCAGCGCTGGAGGCGAGTGGGCATCCGGGTACCCTAGGCCAGAGCGGCTAACAGTGACGCATGTGTTGCAGATGGTTGCTTTCCCCTCGTTGTGGCACTTTTCTTGTTAGCCACGGCAGCTTGCCCGGTGTGCCAGCGCCCGAGGCGAGCGGGCATCCGGGCACCCTAGGCCAGAGCAGCTAACAGTGACGCATGCGTTGTAAATGGTTTCTTTCCCCTCGTTGTGGCACTTTTCTAGTTCGCCACGACAGCTTGCTCGATGGGCCAGCACCCGAGGCGAGCGGGCATCCGGGCACCCTAGGCCACAGCGGCTAACAGTGACGCACGTGTTTTAAATTATTTCTTTCCGCTCGATGCGACATTTTTCTAGTTATCCACTGCAGCTTGCTCGATGGGCCAGCACCGGAGGCGAGCGGACATACGGGCTCCCTAGGCCACAGCGGCTAACAGGGACGCATGTGTTTTAAATGATTTCTTTCCGCTCGATGTGACATTTTTCTAGTCAGCCACGGCAGCTTGCTCGATGGGCCAGCGCCGGAGGCGAGCGGACATCCGGGCACACAGGCCGGAGCGGCTAACAGTGACCCATGTGTTGTAAATGGTTTCTTTCCCCTCGTTGTGGCATTTTTCTAGTTCGCCACGGCAGCTTGCTCGATGGGCCAGCTGCGGAGGCGAGCGGGCATCCGGGCACTCTAGGCCACAGCGGCTAATTGTGACGCATGTGTTTTAAATGACTTCTTTCCCCTCGTTGTGTCATTTTTCTACTTAGCCACGGCAACTTGCTCGATGGGCCAGCGCTGTTGGCAAGTGGGCATCCGGGCACCCTAAGCCAGAACGGCTAACAGTGACGCATGTGTTGCAAATGGTTGCTTTCCCCTCGTTGTGGCACTTGTTCGCCACGGCAGCTTGATCGATGGGCCAGCGCTGGAGGCGACTGGGCATCCGGGCACCCTAGGCCAGAGCGGCTAACAGTGATGCATGTGTTGCAGATGGTTGCTTTCCCCTCGTTGTGGCACTTTTCTTGTTAGCCACTGCAGCTTGCCCGATGTGCCAGCGCCCGAGGCCAGCGGGCATCCGGGCACCCTAGGCCAGAGCTGCTAACAGTGACGCATGCGTTGTAAATGGTTTCTTTCCCCTCGTTGTGGCACTTTTCTAGTTCGCGACGACAGCTTGCTCGATGGGCCAGCGCCGGAGGCGAGCGGGCATCCGGGCACCCTAGGCCACAGCGGCTAACAGTGACGCATGTGTTTTAAATGATTTCTTTCCGCTCGATGCGACATTTTTCTAGTTAGCCACTGCAGCTTGCTCGATGGGCCAGCGCCGGAGGCGAGCGGACATCCGGGCACCCTAGGCCGGAGCGGCTAACAGTGACCCATGTGTTGTAAATGGTTTCTTTCCCCTCGTTGTGGCATTTTTCTAGTTCGCCACGGCAGCTTGCTCGATGGGCCAGCTGCGGAGGCGAGCGGGCATCCGGGCACCCTAGGCCACAGCGGCTAATTGTGACGCATGTGTTTTAAATGGCTTCTTTCCCCTCGTTGTGCCATTTTTCTACTTAGCCACGGCAGCTTGCTCGATGGGCCAGCGCTGTTGGCGAGTGGGCATCCGGGCACCCTAAGCCAGAGCGGCTAACAGTGACGCATGTGTTGCAAATGGTTGCTTTCCCCTCGTTGTGGCACTTTTCTTGTTCGCCACGGCAGCTTGATCGATGGGCCAGCGCCGGAGGCGATCGGGCATCCGGGCACATTAGGCCTAGAGCGGCTAACAGTGACGCATGTCTTGTAAATGATTTCTTTCCCCTCGTTGTGGCATTTTTCTAGTTAGCCACGGCAGCTTGCTCGATGTTCCAGCGCCGTAGGCGATCGGGCATCGGGGCACCCTATTCCAGAGCGGCTAACTGTGACGCATGTGTTTTAAATGATTTCTTTCCCCTCGATGTGACATTTTTCTTGTTCGCCACGAAAGCTTGCTCGATGGCCCAGCGTCGGAGGCGATCGAGCATCCGGGGACCCTAGGCCAGAGCGGTTAACAGTGACGCATGTGTTGTAAATGGTTTCTTTCCCCTCGTTGTGGCCCTTTTCTAGTTAGCCACGGCAGCTTGCTCGATGGGAGAGCGCCGGAGGCGAGCGGGCATCCGGGCACCCTAGGCCACAGCGGCTAACAGTGATGCATGTGTTTTAAATGATTTCTTTCCCCACCATGTGGCATTTTTCTAGTCAGCCACGGCAGCTTGATCGATGGCCCAGCGCCAGAGGCGATCGGGCATTCGGGGACCCTAGGCCAGAGCGGCTAAGAGTGACGCATGTGTTGTAAATGGTTTCTTTCCCCTCGTTGTGGCACTTTCTAGTTCGCCACGACAGCTTGCTCGATGCGCCAGCGCCGGAGGCGAGCGGGCATCCGGGCACCCTAGGCCACAGCGGCTAACAGTGACGCATGTGTTTTAAATGATTTCTTTCCCCTCGATGTGGCATTTTTCTAGTCAGCCACGGCAGCTTGATCGATGGCCCAGCGTCGGAGGCGATCGAGCATCCGGGGACCCTAGGCCAGAGCGGTTAACAGTGACGCATGTGTTGTAAATGGTTTCTTTCCCCTCGTTGTGGCATTTTTCTAGTTCGCCACGGCAGCTTGCCCGATGTGCCAGCGCCCGAGGCGAGCGGGCATCCGGGTACCCTAGGCCAGAGCAGCTAACAGTGACGCATGCGTTGTAAATGGTTTCTTTCCCCTCGTTGTGGCACTTTTCTAGTTCGCCACGACAGCTTGCTCGATGGGCCATCGGCGGAGGCGAGCGGGCATCCGGGCACACTAGGCCACAGCGGCTAATAGTGACGCATGTGTTTTAAATGATTTCTTTCCCCTCGATGTGACATTTTCTTGTTAGCCACGGCAGCTCGCTCGGTGGCCCAGCGTCGGAGGCAATCGAGCATCCGGGTAGCCTAGGCCAGAGCGGCTAACAGTGACGCATGTGTTGTAAATGGTTTCTTCCCCTCGTTGTGGCGTTTTTATAGTTTGTCACAGCAGCTTGCTGGATGGGCCAGCGCCGGAGGTGATCGGGCATCTGGGCACCCTAGCCCAGAGCAGCTAACAGTGACGCATGTATTTTAAATGATTTCTTCCCCTCGATGTGGCATTTTTCTAGTCAGCCACGGCAGCTTGATCGATGGCCCAGCGTCGGAGGCGATCGAGCATCCGTGGACGCTAGGCCAGAGCGGTTAACAGTGACGCATGTGTTGTAAATGGTTTCTTTCCTCTCGTTGTGGCCCTTTTCTAGTTAGCCACGGCAGCTTGCTCGATGGGCCAGCGCCGGAGGCGAGAAGGCATCCGGGCACCCTAGGCCACAGTGGCTAACAGCGACGCATGTGTTTTAAATGATTTCTTTCCGCACGATGTGGCATTTTTCTAGTCAGCCTCGGCAGCTTGATCGAAGCCCAGCGCCAGAGGCGATCGGGCATTCGGGGACCCTAGGCCAGAGCGGCTAAGAGTGACGCATGTGTTGTGAATGGTTTCTTTCCCCTCGTTGTGGCATTTTTCTAGTTCGCCACGGCAGCTTGTTCAATGGGCCAGCGCCGGAGGCGAGCTGGCATCCGGGCACCCTAGGCCAGAGCAGCTAACAGTGACGCATGTATTGCAAATGGTTGCTTTCCCCTTGTTGTGGCACGTTTCTTGTTCGCCACGGCAGCTTGATCGATGGGCCAGCGCCGGAGGCGATCGAGCATCCGGGTAGCCTCGGCCAGAGCGGCTAACAGTGACGCATGTGTTGTAAATGGTTTCTTCCCCTCGTTGTGGCGTTTTTCTAGTTAGTCACGGCAGCTTGCTCGATAGGCCAGCGCCGGAGGCGAGCGGGCATCCGGGCACCCTAGGCCAGAGCGGCTAACAGTGACGCATGAGTTCTAAATGGTTTCTTTCCCCTCGTTGTGGCATTTTTCTACTTAGCCACGGCAGCTTGCTCGATGGGCCAGCGCTGGAGGCGAGTGGGCATCCGGGCACCCTAGGCCAGAGCGGCTAACAGTGACGCATGTGTTGCAGATGGTTGCTTTCCCCTCGTTGTGGCACTTTTCTTCTTAGCCACGGCAGCTTGCCCGATGTGCCAGCGCCCGAGGCCAGCGGGCATCCGGGCACCCTAGGCCAGAGCAGCTAACAGTGACGCATCTGTTGTAAATGGTTTCTTTCCCCTCGTTGTGGCACTTTTCTAGTTCGCCACGACAGCTTGCTCGATGGGCCAGCGCCTGAGGCGAGCGGGCATCCGGGCACCCTAGGCCACAGCGGCTAACAGTGACGCATGTGTTTTAAATTACTTCTTTCCCCTCGTTGTGCCATTTTTCTACATAGCCACGGCAGCTTGCTCGATGGGCCTGCGCTGTTGGCGAGTGGGCATCCGGGCACCCTAAGCCAGAGCGGCTAACAGTGACGCATGTGTTGCAAATGGTTGCTTTCCCCTCGTTGTGGCACTTTTCTTGTTCGCCACGACAGCTTGGTCGATGGGCCATCGGCGGAGGCGAGCGGGCATCCGGGCACACTAGGCCACAGCGGCTAATAGTGACGCATGTGTTTTAAATGATTTCTTTCCCCTCGATGTGACATTTTCTTGTTAGCCACGGCAGCTTGCTCGGTGGCCCAGCGTCGGAGGCAATTGAGCATCCGGGTAGCCTAGGCCAGAGCGGCTAACAGTGACGCATGTGTTGTAAATGGTTGCTTCCCCACGTTGTGGCGTTTTTCTACTTAGTCACAGCAGCTTGCTGGATGGGCCAGCGCCGGAGGCGATCGGGCATCTGGGCACCCTAGCCCAGAGCAGCTAACAGTGACGCATGTGTTTTAAATGATTTCTTTCCGCACGATGTGGCATTTTTCTAGTCAGCCACGGCAGCTTGATCGATGGCCCAGCGCCAGAGGCGATCGGGCATTCGGGGACCCTAGGCCAGAGCGGCTAAGAGTGACGCATGTGTTGGGAATGGTTTCTTTCCCCTCGTTGTGGCATTTTTCTAGTTCGCCACGGCAGCTTGCTCGATAGGCCAGCGCCGGAGGCGAGCGGGCATCCGGGCACCCTAGGCCAGAGCGGCTAACAGTGATGCATGTATTGCAAATGGTTGCTTTCCCCTTGTTGTGGCACGTTTCTTGTTCGCCACGGCAGCTTGATCGATGGGCCAGCGCCGGAGGCGATCGGGCATCCGGGCACATTAGGCCTAGAGCGGCTAACAGTGACGCATGTCTTGTAAATGATTTATTTCCCCTCGTTGTGGCATTTTTCTATTTAGCCACGGCAGATTGCTCGATGTTCCAGCGCCAGAGGCGAGCGGGCATCCGGGCACCCTAGTCCAGAGCGAATAAAAGAGAAGCATGTGTTGTAAGTGATTTCTTTCCCCTCGATGTGGCATTTTTCTAGTCAGCCACGGCAGCTTGATCGATGACCCAGCGCCAGAGGCGATCGGGCATTCGGGGACCCTAGGCCAGAGCGCTAAGAGTGACGGATGCGTTGTAAATGGTTTCATTCCCCTCGTTGTGGCATTTTTATGGTTACCTACGGCAGCTTGCCCGATGTGCCAGCGCCCGAGGCGAGCGGGCATCCGGGCACCCTAGGCCACAGCGGCTAACAGTGACGCATGTGTTTTACATGATTTCTTTCCGTTCGATGTGACAGTTTTCTAGTTAGCCACTGCAGCTTGCTCGATGGGCCAGCGCCGGAGGCGAGCGGGCATCCGGGAACCCTAGGCCGGAGCGGCTAACAGTGACGCATGTGTTGTAAATGGTTTCTTTCCCCTCGTTGTGGCATTTTTCTAGTTCGCCACGGCAGGTTGCTCGATAGGCCAGCGGGCATCCGGGCACCCTAGGCCAGAGCGGCTAACAGTGACGCATGAGTTCTAAATGGTTTCTTTCCCTCGTTGTGGCATTTTTCTACTTAGCCACGGCAGCTTGCTCGATGGGCCAGCGCTGGAGGCGAGTGGGTATCCGGGCACCCTAGACTAGAGCGGCTAACAGTGACGCAGGTGTTGCAGATGGTTGCTTTCCCCTCGTTGTGGCACTTTTCTAGTTCGCCACGACAGCTTGCTCGATGGGCCAGCGCCGGAGGCGAGCGGGCATCCGGGCACCCTAGGCCACAGCGGCTAACAGTGACGCATGTGTTTTAAATGATTTCTTTCCGCTCGATGTGACATTTTTCTAGTTAGCCACTGCAGCTTGCTCGATGGGCCAGCGCCGGAGGCGAGCGGACATCCGGGCACCCTAGGCCGGAGCGGCTAACAGTGACGCATGTGTTGTAAATGGTTTCTTTCCCCTCGTTGTGGCATTTTTCTAGTTCGCCACGGCAGCTTGCCCGATGTGCCAGCGCCCGAGGCGAGCGGGCATCCGGGCACCCTAGGCCAGAGCAGCTAACAGTGACGCATGCGTTGTAAATGGTTTCTTTCCCCTCGTTGTGGCACTTTTCTAGTTCGCCACGACAGCTTGCTCGATGCGCCATCGGCGGAAGCGAGCGGGCATCCGGGCACACTAGGCCACAGCGGCTAATAGTGACGCATGTGTTTTAAATGATTTCTTTCCCCTCGATGTGACATTTTCTTGTTAGCCACGGCAGCTTGCTCGGTGGCCCAGCGTCGCAGGCAATCGAGCATCCGGGTAGCCTAGGCCAGAGCGGCTAACAGTGGCGCATGTGTTGTAAATGGTTTCTTCCCCTCGTTGTGGCGTTTTTCTAGTTAGTCACAGCAGCTTGCTGGATGGGCCAGCGCCGGAGGCGATCGGGCATCCGGGCACCCTAGGCCAGAGTGGCTATCAGTGACGCATGAGTTCTAAATGGTTTCTTTCCCCTCGTTGTGGCATTTTTCTACTTAGCCACGGCAGCTTGCTCGATGGGCCAGCACTGGAGGCGAGTGGGCATCCGGGTACCCTAGGCCAGAGCGGCTAACAGTGACGCATGTGTTGCAGATGGTTGCTTTCCCCTCGTTGTGGCACTTTTCTTGTTAGCCACGGCAGCTTGCTCGATGGGCCAGCGCCGGAGGCGAGCGGGCATCCGGGCACCCTAGGCCACAGCGGCTAACAGTGACGCATGTGTTTTAAATGATTTCTTTCCCCACGATGTGGCATTTTTCTAGTCAGCCACGGCAGCTTGATCGACGGCCCAGCGCCAGAGGCGATCGGGCATTCGGGGACCCTAGGCCAGAGCGGCTAAGAGTGACGCATGTGTTGTGAATGGTTTCTTTCCCCTCGTTGTGGCATTTTTCTAGTTCGCCACGGCAGCTTGCTCGATAGGCCAGCGCCGGAGGCGAGTGGGCATCCGGGCACCCTAGGCCAGAGTGGCTATCAGTGACGCATGAGTTCTAAATGGTTTCTTTCCCCTCGTTGTGGCATTTTTCTACTTAGCCACGGCAGCTTGCTCGATGGGCCAGCACTGGAGGCGAGTGGGCATCCGGGTACCCTAGGCCAGAGCGGCTAACAGTGACGCATGTGTTGCAGATGGTTGCTTTCCCCTCGTTGTGGCACTTTTCTTGTTAGCCACGGCAGCTTGCCCGGTGTGCCAGCGCCCGAGGCGAGCGGGCATCCGGGCACCCTAGGCCAGAGCAGCTAACAGTGACGCATGCGTTGTAAATGGTTTCTTTCCCCTCGTTGTGGCACTTTTCTAGTTCGCCACGACAGCTTGCTCGATGGGCCAGCACCCGAGGCGAGCGGGCATCCGGGCACCCTAGGCCACAGCGGCTAACAGTGACGCATGTGTTTTAAATTATTTCTTTCCGCTCGATGCGACATTTTTCTAGTTATCCACTGCAGCTTGCTCGATGGGCCAGCACCGGAGGCGAGCGGACATACGGGCTCCCTAGGCCACAGCGGCTAACAGGGACGCATCTGTTTTAAATGATTTCTTTCCGCTCGATGTGACATTTTTCTAGTCAGCCACGGCAGCTTGCTCGATGGGCCAGCGCCGGAGGCGAGCGGACATCCGGGCACACAGGCCGGAGCGGCTAACAGTGACCCATGTGTTGTAAATGGTTTCTTTCCCCTCGTTGTGGCATTTTTCTAGTTCGCCACGGCAGCTTGCTCGATGGGCCAGCTGCGGAGGCGAGCGGGCATCCGGGCACTCTAGGCCACAGCGGCTAATTGTGACGCATGTGTTTTAAATGGCTTCTTTCCCCTCGTTGTGCCATTTTTCTACTTAGCCACGGCAGCTTGCTCGATGGGCCAGCGCTGTTGGCGAGTGGGCATCCGGGCACCCTAAGCCAGAGCGGCTAACAGTGACGCATGTGTTGCAAATGGTTGCTTTCCCCTCGTTGTGGCACTTTTCTTGTTCGCCACGGCAGCTTGATCGATGGGCCAGCGCCGGAGGCGATCGGGCATCCGGGCACATTAGGCCTAGAGCGGCTAACAGTGACGCATGTCTTGTAAATGATTTCTTTCCCCTCGTTGTGGCATTTTTCTACTTAGCCACGGCAGCTTGCTCGATGGGCCAGCACTGGAGGCGAGTGGGCATCCGGGTACCCTAGGCCAGAGCGGCTAACAGTGACGCATGTGTTGCAGATGGTTGCTTTCCCCTCGTTGTGGCACTTTTCTTGTTAGCCACGGCAGCTTGCTCGATGGGCCAGCGCCGGAGGCGAGCGGGCATCCGGGCACCCTAGGCCACAGCGGCTAACAGTGACGCATGTGTTTTAAATGATTTCTTTCCCCACGATGTGGCATTTTTCTAGTCAGCCACGGCAGCTTGATCGACGGCCCAGCGCCAGAGGCGATCGGGCATTCGGGCACCCTAAGCCAGAACGGCTAACAGTGACGCATGTGTTGCAAATGGTTGCTTTCCCCTCGTTGTGGCACTTGTTCGCCACGGCAGCTTGATCGATGGGCCAGCGCTGGAGGCGACTGGGCATCCGGGCACCCTAGGCCAGAGCGGCTAACAGTGATGCATGTGTTGCAGATGGTTGCTTTCCCCTCGTTGTGGCACTTTTCTTGTTAGCCACTGCAGCTTGCCCGATGTGCCAGCGCCCGAGGCCAGCGGGCATCCGGGCACCCTAGGCCAGAGCAGCTAACAGTGACGCATGCGTTGTAAATGGTTTCTTTCCCCTCGTTGTGGCACTTTTCTAGTTCGCCACGACAGCTTGCTCGATGGGCCAGCGCCGGAGGCGAGCGGGCATCCGGGCACCCTAGGCCACAGCGGCTAACAGTGACGCATGTGTTTTAAATGATTTCTTTCCGCTCGATGCGACATTTTTCTAGTTAGCCACTGCAGCTTGCTCGATGGGCCAGCGCCGGAGGCGAGCGGACATCCGGGCACCCTAGGCCGGAGCGGCTAACAGTGACCCATGTGTTGTAAATGGTTTCTTTCCCCTCGTTGTGGCATTTTTCTAGTTCGCCACGGCAGCTTGCTCGATGGGCCAGCTGCGGAGGCGAGCGGGCATCCGGGCACCCTAGGCCACAGCGGCTAATTGTGACGCATGTGTTTTAAATGGCTTCTTTCCCCTCGTTGTGCCATTTTTCTACTTAGCCACGGCAGCTTGCTCGATGGGCCAGCGCTGTTGGCGAGTGGGCATCCGGGCACCCTAAGCCAGAGCGGCTAACAGTGACGCATGTGTTGCAAATGGTTGCTTTCCCCTCGTTGTGGCACTTTTCTTGTTCGCCACGGCAGCTTGATCGATGGGCCAGCGCCGGAGGCGATCGGGCATCCGGGCACATTAGGCCTAGAGCGGCTAACAGTGACGCATGTCTTGTAAATGATTTCTTTCCCCTCGTTGTGGCATTTTTCTAGTTAGCCACGGCAGCTTGCTCGATGTTCCAGCGCCGTAGGCGATCGGGCATCGGGGCACCCTATTCCAGAGCGGCTAACTGTGACGCATGTGTTTTAAATGATTTCTTTCCCCTCGATGTGACATTTTTCTTGTTCGCCACGGCAGCTTGATCGATGGGCCAGCGCCGGAGGCGATCGGGCATCCGGGCACATTAGGCCTAGAGCGGCTAACAGTGACGTATGTATTGCAAATGGTTGCTTTCCCCTTGTTGTGGCACTTTTCTTGTTCGCCACGGCAGCTTGATCGATGGGCCAGCGCCGGAGGCGATCGGGCATCCGGGCACATTAGGCCTAGAGCGGCTAACAGTGACGCCTGTCTTGTAAATGATTTCTTTCCCCTCGTTGTGGCATTTTTCTAGTTAGCCACGGCAGATTGCTCGATGTTCCAGCGCCAGAGGCGAGCGGGCATCCGGGCACCCTAGTCCAGAGCGAATAAAAGGGAAGCATGTGTTGTAAATGGTTTCTTTCCCCTCGTTGTGGCACTTTTCTAGTTCGCCACGACAGCTTGGTCGATATGCCATTGGCGGAGGCGAGCGGGCATCCCGGCACACTAGACCAACGCGGCTAATAGTGACGCATGTGTTTTAAATGATTTCTTTCCCCTCGATGTGACATTTTCTTGTTTGCCACGAAAGCTTGCTCGGTGGCCCAGCGTCGGAGGCAATCGGGCATGTGGGTACCCTAGCCCAGAGCAGCTAACAGTGACGCATGTGTTTTAAATGATTTCTTTCCCCTCGATGTGGCATTTTTCTAGTCAGCCACGGCAGCTTGATCGATGGCCCAGCGTCGGAGGCGATCGAGCATCCGGGGACCCTAGGCCAGAGCGGTTAACAGTGACGCATGTGTTGTAAATGGTTTCTTTCCCCTCGTTGTGGCCCTTTTCTAGTTAGCCACGGCAGCTTGCTCGATGGGAGAGCGCCGGAGGCGAGCGGGCATCCGGGCACCCTAGGCCACAGCGGCTAACAGTGATGCATGTGTTTTAAATGATTTCTTTCCCCACGATGTGGCATTTTTCTAGTCAGCCACGGCAGCTTGATCGATGGCCCAGCGCCAGAGGCGATCGGGCATTCGGGGACCCTAGGCCAGAGCGGCTAAGAGTGACGCATGTGTTGTAAATGGTTTCTTTCCCCTCGTTGTGGCACTTTCTAGTTCGCCACGACAGCTTGCTCGATGCGCCAGCGCCGGAGGCGAGCGGGCATCCGGGCACCCTAGGCCACAGCGGCTAACAGTGACGCATGTGTTTTAAATGATTTCTTTCCCCTCGATGTGGCATTTTTCTAGTCAGCCACGGCAGCTTGATCGATGGCCCAGCGTCGGAGGCGATCGAGCATCCGGGGACCCTAGGCCAGAGCGGTTAACAGTGACGCATGTGTTGTAAATGGTTTCTTTCCCCTCGTTGTGGCATTTTTCTAGTTCGCCACGGCAGCTTGCCCGATGTGCCAGCGCCCGAGGCGAGCGGGCATCCGGGTACCCTAGGCCAGAGCAGCTAACAGTGACGCATGCGTTGTAAATGGTTTCTTTCCCCTCGTTGTGGCACTTTTCTAGTTCGCCACGACAGCTTGCTCGATGGGCCATCGGCGGAGGCGAGCGGGCATCCGGGCACACTAGGCCACAGCGGCTATAGTGACGCATGTGTTTTAAATGATTTTTTTCCCCTCGATGTGACATTTTCTTGTTAGCCACGGCAGCTCGCTCGGTGGCCCAGCGTCGGAGGCAATCGAGCATCCGGGTAGCCTAGGCCAGAGCGGCTAACAGTGACGCATGTGTTGTAAATGGTTTCTTCCCCTCGTTGTGGCGTTTTTATAGTTTGTCACAGCAGCTTGCTGGATGGGCCAGCGCCGGAGGTGATCGGGCATCTGGGCACCCTAGCCCAGAGCAGCTAACAGTGACGCATGTATTTTAAATGATTTCTTCCCCTCGATGTGGCATTTTTCTAGTCAGCCACGGCAGCTTGATCGATGGCCCAGCGTCGGAGGCGATCGAGCATCCGTGGACGCTAGGCCAGAGCGGTTAACAGTGACGCATGTGTTGTAAATTGTTTCTTTCCTCTCGTTGTGGCCCTTTTCTAGTTAGCCACGGCAGCTTGCTCGATGGGCCAGCGCCGGAGGCGAGAAGGCATCCGGGCACCCTAGGCCACAGTGGCTAACAGCGACGCATGTGTTTTAAATGATTTCTTTCCGCACGATGTGGCATTTTTCTAGTCAGCCTCGGCAGCTTGATCGAAGCCCAGCGCCAGAGGCGATCGGGCATTCGGGGACCCTAGGCCAGAGCGGCTAAGAGTGACGCATGTGTTGTGAATGGTTTCTTTCCCCTCGTTGTGGCATTTTTCTAGTTCGCCACGGCAGCTTGTTCAATGGGCCAGCGCCGGAGGCGAGCGGGCATCCGGGCACCCTAGGCCAGAGCAGCTAACAGTGACGCATGTATTGCAAATGGTTGCTTTCCCCTTGTTGTGGCACGTTTCTTGTTCGCCACGGCAGCTTGATCGATGGGCCAGCGCCGGAGGCGATCGAGCATCCGGGTAGCCTCGGCCAGAGCGGCTAACAGTGACGCATGTGTTGTAAATGGTTTCTTCCCCTCGTTGTGGCGTTTTTCTAGTTAGTCACAGCAGCTTGCTGGATGGGCCAGCGCAGGAGGTGATCGGGCATCTGGGCACCCTAGCCCAGAGCAGCTAACAGTGACGCATGCGTTGTAAATGGTTTCTTTCCCCTCGTTGTGGCACTTTTCTAGTTCGCCACGACAGCTTGGTCGATGGGCCATTGGCGGAGGCGAGCGGCCATCCCGGCACACTAGACCACAGCGGCTAATAGTGACGCATGTGTTTTGAATGATATCTTTCCCCTCGATGTGACATTTTCTTGTTAGCCACGGCAGCTTGCTCGGTGGCCCAGCGTCGGAGGCAATCGGGCACTTGGGCACCCTAGGCCAGAGCAGCTAACAGTGACGCATGTGTTTTAATTGTTTTCTTTCCCCTCGATGTGGCATTTTTCTAGTCAGCCACGGCAGCTTGATCGATGGCCCAGCGTCGGAGGCGATCGAGCATCCGGGGACCCTAGGCCAGAGCGGTTAACAGTGACGCATGTGTTGTAAATGGTTTCTTTCCCCTCGTTGTGGCCCTTTTCTAGTTAGCCACGGCAGCTTGCTCGACGGGAGAGCGCCGGAGGCGAGCGGGCATCCGGGCACCCTACTCCACAGCGGCTAACAGTGATGCATGTGTTTTAAATGATTTCTTTCCCCACGATGTGGCATTTTTCTAGTCAGCCACGGCAGCTTGATCGATGGCCCAGCGCCAGAGGCGATCGGGCATTCGGGGACCCTAGGCCAGAGCGGCTAAGAGTGACGCATGTGTTGTAAATGGTTTCTTTCCCCTCGTTGTGGCACTTTCTAGTTCGCCACGACAGCTTGCTCGATGGGCCAGCGCCGGAGGCGAGCGGGCATCCGGGCACCCTAGGCCACAGCGGCTAACAGTGACGCATGTGTTTTAAATGATTTCTTTCCCCTCGATGTGGCATTTTTCTAGTCAGCCACGGCAGCTTGATCGATGGCCCAGCGTCGGAGACGATCGAGCATCCGGGGACCCTAGGCCAGAGCGGTTAACAGTGACGCATGTGTTGTAAATGGTTTCTTTCCCCTCGTTGTGCCATTTTTCTAGTTCGCCACGGCAGCTTGCCCGATGTGCCAGCGCCGGAGGCGAGCGCGCATCCGGGTACCCTAGGCCAGAGCAGCTAACAGTGACGCATGCGTTGTAAATGGTTTCTTTCCCCTCGTTGTGGCACTTTTCTAGTTCGCCACGACAGCTTGCTCGATGGGCCATCGGCGGAGGCGAGCGGGCATCCGGGCACACTAGGCCACAGCGGCTAATAGTGACGCATGTGTTTTAAATAATTTCTTTCCCCTCGATGTGACATTTTCTTGTTAGATACGGCAGCTCGCTCGGTGGCCCAGCGTCGGAGGCAATCGAGCATCCGGGTAGCCTAGGCCAGAGCGGCTAACAGTGAAGCATGTGTTGTAAATGGTTTCTTCCCCTCGTTGTGGCGTTTTTCTAGTTAGTCACAGCAGCATGCTGGATGGGCCAGCGCAGGAGGTGATCGGGCATCTGGGCACCCTAGCCCAGAGCAGCTAACAGTGACGCATGTGTTTTAAATGATTTCTTCCCCTCGATGTGGCATTTTTCTAGTCAGCCACGGCAGCTTGATCGATGGCCCAGCGTCGGAGGCGATCGAGCATCCGTGGACGCTAGGCCAGAGCGGTTAACAGAGACGCATGTGTTGTAAATGGTTTCTTTCCTCTCGTTGTGGCCCTTTTCTAGTTAGCCACGGCAGCTTGCTCGATGGGCCAGCGCCGGAGGCGAGCGGGCATCCGGGCACCCTAGGCCACAGCGGCTAATAGTGACGCATGTGTTTTAAATGATTTCTTTCCGCACGATGTGGCATTTTTCTAGTCAGCCACGGCAGCTTGATCGATGGCCCAGCGCCAGAGGCGATCGGGCATTCGGGGACCCTAGGCCAGAGCGGCTAAGAGTGACGCATGTGTTGTGAATGGTTTCTTTCCCCTCGTTGTGGCATTTTTCTAGTTCGCCACGGCAGCTTGCTCAATAGGCCAGCGCCGGAGGCGAGCGGGCATCCGGGCACCCTAGGCCAGAGCAGCTAACAGTGACGCATGTATTGCAAATGGTTGCTTTCCCCTTGTTGTGGCATTTTTCTACTTAGCCACGGCAGCTTGCTCGATGGGCCAGCACTGGAGGCGAGTGGGCATCCGGGTAGCCTAGGCCAGAGCGGCTAACAGTGGCGCATGTGTTGTAAATGGTTTCTTCCCCTCGTTGTGGCGTTTTTCTAGTTAGTCACAGCAGCTTGCTGGATGGGCCAGCGCCGGAGGCGATCGGGCATCCGGGCACCCTAGGCCAGAGTGGCTATCAGTGACGCATGAGTTCTAAATGGTTTCTTTCCCCTCGTTGTGGCATTTTTCTACTTAGCCACGGCAGCTTGCTCGATGGGCCAGCACTGGAGGCGAGTGGGCATCCGGGTACCCTAGGCCAGAGCGGCTAACAGTGACGCATGTGTTGCAGATGGTTGCTTTCCCCTCGTTGTGGCACTTTTCTTGTTAGCCACGGCAGCTTGCTCGATGGGCCAGCGCCGGACGCGAGCGGGCATCCGGGCACCCTAGGCCACAGCGGCTAACAGTGACGCATGTGTTTTAAATGATTTCTTTCCCCACGATGTGGCATTTTTCTAGTCAGCCACGGCAGCTTGATCGACGGCCCAGCGCCAGAGGCGATCGGGCATTCGGGGACCCTAGGCCAGAGCGGCTAAGAGTGACGCATGTGTTGTGAATGGTTTCTTTCCCCTCGTTGTGGCATTTTTCTAGTTCGCCACGGCAGCTTGCTCGATAGGCCAGCGCCGGAGGCGAGTGGGCATCCGGGCACCCTAGGCCAGAGTGGCTATCAGTGACGCATGAGTTCTAAATGGTTTCTTTCCCCTCGTTGTGGCATTTTTCTACTTAGCCACGGCAGCTTGCTCGATGGGCCAGCACTGGAGGCGAGTGGGCATCCGGGTACCCTAGGCCAGAGCGGCTAACAGTGACGCATGTGTTGCAGATGGTTGCTTTCCCCTCGTTGTGGCACTTTTCTTGTTAGCCACGGCAGCTTGCCCGGTGTGCCAGCGCCCGAGGCGAGCGGGCATCCGGGCACCCTAGGCCAGAGCAGCTAACAGTGACGCATGCGTTGTAAATGGTTTCTTTCCCCTCGTTGTGGCACTTTTCTAGTTCGCCACGACAGCTTGCTCGATGGGCCAGCACCCGAGGCGAGCGGGCATCCGGGCACCCTAGGCCACAGCGGCTAACAGTGACGCATGTGTTTTAAATTATTTCTTTCCGCTCGATGCGACATTTTTCTAGTTATCCACTGCAGCTTGCTCGATGGGCCAGCACCGGAGGCGAGCGGACATACGGGCTCCCTAGGCCACAGCGGCTAACAGGGACGCATCTGTTTTAAATGATTTCTTTCCGCTCGATGTGACATTTTTCTAGTCAGCCACGGCAGCTTGCTCGATGGGCCAGCGCCGGAGGCGAGCGGACATCCGGGCACACAGGCCGGAGCGGCTAACAGTGACCCATGTGTTGTAAATGGTTTCTTTCCCCTCGTTGTGGCATTTTTCTAGTTCGCCACGGCAGCTTGCTCGATGGGCCAGCTGCGGAGGCGAGCGGGCATCCGGGCACTCTAGGCCACAGCGGCTAATTGTGACGCATGTGTTTTAAATGACTTCTTTCCCCTCGTTGTGTCATTTTTCTACTTAGCCACGGCAACTTGCTCGATGGGCCAGCGCTGTTGGCGAGTGGGCATCCGGGCACCCTAAGCCAGAACGGCTAACAGTGACGCATGTGTTGCAAATGGTTGCTTTCCCCTCGTTGTGGCACTTGTTCGCCACGGCAGCTTGATCGATGGGCCAGCGCTGGAGGCGACTGGGCATCCGGGCACCCTAGGCCAGAGCGGCTAACAGTGATGCATGTGTTGCAGATGGTTGCTTTCCCCTCGTTGTGGCACTTTTCTTGTTAGCCACTGCAGCTTGCCCGATGTGCCAGCGCCCGAGGCCAGCGGGCATCCGGGCACCCTAGGCCAGAGCAGCTAACAGTGACGCATGCGTTGTAAATGGTTTCTTTCCCCTCGTTGTGGCACTTTTCTAGTTCGCCACGACAGCTTGCTCGATGGGCCAGCGCCGGAGGCGAGCGGGCATCCGGGCACCCTAGGCCACAGCGGCTAACAGTGACGCATGTGTTTTAAATGATTTCTTTCCGCTCGATGCGACATTTTTCTAGTTAGCCACTGCAGCTTGCTCGATGGGCCAGCGCCGGAGGCGAGCGGACATCCGGGCACCCTAGGCCGGAGCGGCTAACAGTGACCCATGTGTTGTAAATGGTTTCTTTCCCCTCGTTGTGGCATTTTTCTAGTTCGCCACGGCAGCTTGCTCGATGGGCCAGCTGCGGAGGCGAGCGGGCATCCGGGCACCCTAGGCCACAGCGGCTAATTGTGACGCATGTGTTTTAAATGGCTTCTTTCCCCTCGTTGTGCCATTTTTCTACTTAGCCACGGCAGCTTGCTCGATGGGCCAGCGCTGTTGGCGAGTGGGCATCCGGGCACCCTAAGCCAGAGCGGCTAACAGTGACGCATGTGTTGCAAATGGTTGCTTTCCCCTCGTTGTGGCACTTTTCTTGTTCGCCACGGCAGCTTGATCGATGGGCCAGCGCCGGAGGCGATCGGGCATCCGGGCACATTAGGCCTAGAGCGGCTAACAGTGACGCATGTCTTGTAAATGATTTCTTTCCCCTCGTTGTGGCATTTTTCTAGTTAGCCACGGCAGCTTGCTCGATGTTCCAGCGCCGTAGGCGATCGGGCATCGGGGCACCCTATTCCAGAGCGGCTAACTGTGACGCATGTGTTTTAAATGATTTCTTTCCCCTCGATGTGACATTTTTCTTGTTCGCCACGGCAGCTTGATCGATGGGCCAGCGCCGGAGGCGATCGGGCATCCGGGCACATTAGGCCTAGAGCGGCTAACAGTGACGTATGTATTGCAAATGGTTGCTTTCCCCTTGTTGTGGCACTTTTCTTGTTCGCCACGGCAGCTTGATCGATGGGCCAGCGCCGGAGGCGATCGGGCATCCGGGCACATTAGGCCTAGAGCGGCTAACAGTGACGCCTGTCTTGTAAATGATTTCTTTCCCCTCGTTGTGGCATTTTTCTAGTTAGCCACGGCAGATTGCTCGATGTTCCAGCGCCAGAGGCGAGCGGGCATCCGGGCACCCTAGTCCAGAGCGAATAAAAGGGAAGCATGTGTTGTAAATGGTTTCTTTCCCCTCGTTGTGGCACTTTTCTAGTTCGCCACGACAGCTTGGTCGATATGCCATTGGCGGAGGCGAGCGGGCATCCCGGCACACTAGACCACAGCGGCTAATAGTGACGCATGTGTTTTAAATGATTTCTTTCCCCTCGATGTGACATTTTCTTGTTTGCCACGAAAGCTTGCTCGGTGGCCCAGCGTCGGAGGCAATCGGGCATGTGGGTACCCTAGCCCAGAGCAGCTAACAGTGACGCATGTGTTTTAAATGATTTCTTTCCCCTCGATGTGGCATTTTTCTAGTCAGCCACGGCAGCTTGATCGATGGCCCAGCGTCGGAGGCGATCGAGCATCCGGGGACCCTAGGCCAGAGCGGTTAACAGTGACGCATGTGTTGTAAATGGTTTCTTTCCCCTCGTTGTGGCCCTTTTCTAGTTAGCCACGGCAGCTTGCTCGATGGGAGAGCGCCGGAGGCGAGCGGGCATCCGGGCACCCTAGGCCACAGCGGCTAACAGTGATGCATGTGTTTTAAATGATTTCTTTCCCCACGATGTGGCATTTTTCTAGTCAGCCACGGCAGCTTGATCGATGGCCCAGCGCCAGAGGCGATCGGGCATTCGGGGACCCTAGGCCAGAGCGGCTAAGAGTGACGCATGTGTTGTAAATGGTTTCTTTCCCCTCGTTGTGGCACTTTCTAGTTCGCCACGACAGCTTGCTCGATGCGCCAGCGCCGGAGGCGAGCGGGCATCCGGGCACCCTAGGCCACAGCGGCTAACAGTGACGCATGTGTTTTAAATGATTTCTTTCCCCTCGATGTGGCATTTTTCTAGTCAGCCACGGCAGCTTGATCGATGGCCCAGCGTCGGAGGCGATCGAGCATCCGGGGACCCTAGGCCAGAGCGGTTAACAGTGACGCATGTGTTGTAAATGGTTTCTTTCCCCTCGTTGTGGCATTTTTCTAGTTCGCCACGGCAGCTTGCCCGATGTGCCAGCGCCCGAGGCGAGCGGGCATCCGGGTACCCTAGGCCAGAGCAGCTAACAGTGACGCATGCGTTGTAAATGGTTTCTTTCCCCTCGTTGTGGCACTTTTCTAGTTCGCCACGACAGCTTGCTCGATGGGCCATCGGCGGAGGCGAGCGGGCATCCGGGCACACTAGGCCACAGCGGCTATAGTGACGCATGTGTTTTAAATGATTTTTTTCCCCTCGATGTGACATTTTCTTGTTAGCCACGGCAGCTCGCTCGGTGGCCCAGCGTCGGAGGCAATCGAGCATCCGGGTAGCCTAGGCCAGAGCGGCTAACAGTGACGCATGTGTTGTAAATGGTTTCTTCCCCTCGTTGTGGCGTTTTTATAGTTTGTCACAGCAGCTTGCTGGATGGGCCAGCGCCGGAGGTGATCGGGCATCTGGGCACCCTAGCCCAGAGCAGCTAACAGTGACGCATGTATTTTAAATGATTTCTTCCCCTCGATGTGGCATTTTTCTAGTCAGCCACGGCAGCTTGATCGATGGCCCAGCGTCGGAGGCGATCGAGCATCCGTGGACGCTAGGCCAGAGCGGTTAACAGTGACGCATGTGTTGTAAATTGTTTCTATCCTCTCGTTGTGGCCCTTTTCTAGTTAGCCACGGCAGCTTGCTCGATGGGCCAGCGCCGGAGGCGAGAAGGCATCCGGGCACCCTAGGCCACAGTGGCTAACAGCGACGCATGTGTTTTAAACGATTTCTTTCCGCACGATGTGGCATTTTTCTAGTCAGCCTCGGCAGCTTGATCGAAGCCCAGCGCCAGAGGCGATCGGGCATTCGGGGACCCTAGGCCAGAGCGGCTAAGAGTGACGCATGTGTTGTGAATGGTTTCTTTCCCCTCGTTGTGGCATTTTTCTAGTTCGCCACGGCAGCTTGTTCAATGGGCCAGCGCCGGAGGCGAGCGGGCATCCGGGCACCCTAGGCCAGAGCAGCTAACAGTGACGCATGTATTGCAAATGGTTGCTTTCCCCTTGTTGTGGCACGTTTCTTGTTCGCCACGGCAGCTTGATCGATGGGCCAGCGCCGGAGGCGATCGAGCATCCGGGTAGCCTCGGCCAGAGCGGCTAACAGTGACGCATGTGTTGTAAATGGTTTCTTCCCCTCGTTGTGGCGTTTTTCTAGTTAGTCACAGCAGCTTGCTGGATGGGCCAGCGCAGGAGGTGATCGGGCATCTGGGCACCCTAGCCCAGAGCAGCTAACAGTGACGCATGCGTTGTAAATGGTTTCTTTCCCCTCGTTGTGGCACTTTTCTAGTTCGCCACGACAGCTTGGTCGATGGGCCATTGGCGGAGGCGAGCGGCCATCCCGGCACACTAGACCACAGCGGCTAATAGTGACGCATGTGTTTTGAATGATATCTTTCCCCTCGATGTGACATTTTCTTGTTAGCCACGGCAGCTTGCTCGGTGGCCCAGCGTCGGAGGCAATCGGGCATGTGGGCACCCTAGGCCAGAGCAGCTAACAGTGACGCATGTGTTTTAATTGTTTTCTTTCCCCTCGATGTGGCATTTTTCTAGTCAGCCACGGCAGCTTGATCGATGGCCCAGCGTCGGAGGCGATCGAGCATCCGGGGACCCTAGGCCAGAGCGGTTAACAGTGACGCATGTGTTGTAAATGGTTTCTTTCCCCTCGTTGTGGCCCTTTTCTAGTTAGCCACGGCAGCTTGCTCGACGGGAGAGCGCCGGAGGCGAGCGGGCATCCGGGCACCCTACTCCACAGCGGCTAACAGTGATGCATGTGTTTTAAATGATTTCTTTCCCCACGATGTGGCATTTTTCTAGTCAGCCACGGCAGCTTGATCGATGGCCCAGCGCCAGAGGCGATCGGGCATTCGGGGACCCTAGGCCAGAGCGGCTAAGAGTGACGCATGTGTTGTAAATGGTTTCTTTCCCCTCGTTGTGGCACTTTCTAGTTCGCCACGACAGCTTGCTCGATGGGCCAGCGCCGGAGGCGAGCGGGCATCCGGGCACCCTAGGCCACAGCGGCTAACAGTGACGCATGTGTTTTAAATGATTTCTTTCCCCTCGATGTGGCATTTTTCTAGTCAGCCACGGCAGCTTGATCGATGGCCCAGCGTCGGAGACGATCGAGCATCCGGGGACCCTAGGCCAGAGCGGTTAACAGTGACGCATGTGTTGTAAATGGTTTCTTTCCCCTCGTTGTGCCATTTTTCTAGTTCGCCACGGCAGCTTGCCCGATGTGCCAGCGCCGGAGGCGAGCGCGCATCCGGGTACCCTAGGCCAGAGCAGCTAACAGTGACGCATGCGTTGTAAATGGTTTCTTTCCCCTCGTTGTGGCACTTTTCTAGTTCGCCACGACAGCTTGCTCGATGGGCCATCGGCGGAGGCGAGCGGGCATCCGGGCACACTAGGCCACAGCGGCTAATAGTGACGCATGTGTTTTAAATAATTTCTTTCCCCTCGATGTGACATTTTCTTGTTAGATACGGCAGCTCGCTCGGTGGCCCAGCGTCGGAGGCAATCGAGCATCCGGGTAGCCTAGGCCAGAGCGGCTAACAGTGAAGCATGTGTTGTAAATGGTTTCTTCCCCTCGTTGTGGCGTTTTTCTAGTTAGTCACAGCAGCATGCTGGATGGGCCAGCGCAGGAGGTGATCGGGCATCTGGGCACCCTAGCCCAGAGCAGCTAACAGTGACGCATGTGTTTTAAATGATTTCTTCCCCTCGATGTGGCATTTTTCTAGTCAGCCACGGCAGCTTGATCGATGGCCCAGCGTCGGAGGCGATCGAGCATCCGTGGACGCTAGGCCAGAGCGGTTAACAGAGACGCATGTGTTGTAAATGGTTTCTTTCCTCTCGTTGTGGCCCTTTTCTAGTTAGCCACGGCAGCTTGCTCGATGGGCCAGCGCCGGAGGCGAGCGGGCATCCGGGCACCCTAGGCCACAGCGGCTAATAGTGACGCATGTGTTTTAAATGATTTCTTTCCGCACGATGTGGCATTTTTCTAGTCAGCCACGGCAGCTTGATCGATGGCCCAGCGCCAGAGGCGATCGGGCATTCGGGGACCCTAGGCCAGAGCGGCTAAGAGTGACGCATGTGTTGTGAATGGTTTCTTTCCCCTCGTTGTGGCATTTTTCTAGTTCGCCACGGCAGCTTGCTCAATAGGCCAGCGCCGGAGGCGAGCGGGCATCCGGGCACCCTAGGCCAGAGCAGCTAACAGTGACGCATGTATTGCAAATGGTTGCTTTCCCCTTGTTGTGGCACGTTTCTTGTTCACCACGGCAGCTTGATCGATGGGCCAGCGCCAGAGGCGATCGGGCATCCGGGCAGATTAGGCCTAGAGCGGCTAACAGTGACGCATGTCTTGTAAATGATTTCTTTCCCCTCGTTGTGGCATTTTTCTATTTAGCCACGGCAGATTGCTCGATGTTCCAGCGCCAGAGGCGAGCGGGCATCCGGGCACCCTAGTCCAGAGCGAATAAAAGGGAAGCATGTGTTGTAAATTGTTTCTTTCCCCTCGTTGTGGCATTTTTCTAGTTCGCCACGGCAGCTTGCCCGATGTGCCAGCGCCCGAGGCGAGCGGGCATCCGGGTACCCTAGGCCAGAGCAGCTAACAGTGACGCATGCGTTGTAAATGGTTTCTTTCCCCTCGTTGTGGCACTTTTCTAGTTCGCCACTACAGCTTGCTCGATGGGCCATCGGCGGAGGCGAGCGGGCATCCGGGCACACTAGGCCACAGCGGCTAATAGTGACGCATGTGTTTTAAATGATTTCTTTCCCCTCGATGTGACATTTTCTTGTTAGCCACGGCAGCTCGCTCGGTGGCCCAGCGTCGGAGGCAATCGAGCATCCGGGTAGCCTAGGCCAGAGCGGCTAACAGTGACGCATGTGTTGTAAATGGTTTCTTCCCCTCGTTGTGGCGTTTTTCTAGTTAGTCACATCAGCTTGCTGGATGGGCCAGCGCCGGAGGTGATCGGGCATCTGGGCACCCTAGCCCAGAGCAGCTACCAGTGACGCATGCGTTGTAAATGGTTTCTTTCCCCTCGTTGTGGCACTTTTCTAGTTCGCCACGACAGCTTGGTCGATGGGCCATTGGCGGAGGCGAGCGGGCATCCCGGCACACTAGACCACAGCGGCTAATAGTGACGCATGTTTTTAAATGATTTCCTTCCCCTCGATGTGACATTTTCTAGTCAGCCACGGCAGCTTGATCGATGGCCCAGCGTCGGAGGCGATCGAGCATCTGGGGACCCTAGGCCAGAGCGGTTAACAGTGACGCATGCGTTGTAAATGGTTTCTTTCCCCTCGTTGTGGCACTTTTCTAGTTCGCCACGACAGCTTGGTCGATGGGCCATTGGCGGAGGCGAGCGGCCATCCCGGCACACTAGACCACAGCGGCTATAGTGACGCATGTGTTTTGAATGATATCTTTCCCCTCGATGTGACATTTTCTTGTTAGCCACGGCAGCTTGCTCGGTGGCCCAGCGTCGGAGGCAATCGGGCATGTGGGCACCCTAGGCCAGAGCAGCTAACAGTGACGCATGTGTTTTAATTGTTTTCTTTCCCCTCGATGTGGCATTTTTCTAGTCAGCCACGGCAGCTTGATCGATGGCCCAGCGTCGGAGGCGATCGAGCATCCGGGGACCCTAGGCCAGAGCGGTTAACAGTGACGCATGTGTTGTAAATGGTTTCTTTCCCCTCGTTGTGGCCCTTTTCTAGTTAGCCACGGCAGCTTGCTCGACGGGAGAGCGCCGGAGGCGAGCGGGCATCCGGGCACCCTACTCCACAGCGGCTAACAGTGATGCATGTGTTTTAAATGATTTCTTTCCCCACGATGTGGCATTTTTCTAGTCAGCCACGGCAGCTTGATCGATGGCCCAGCGCCAGAGGCGATCGGGCATTCGGGGACCCTAGGCCAGAGCGGCTAAGAGTGACGCATGTGTTGTAAATGGTTTCTTTCCCCTCGTTGTGGCACTTTCTAGTTCGCCACGACAGCTTGCTCGATGGGCCAGCGCCGGAGGCGAGCGGGCATCCGGGCACCCTAGGCCACAGCGGCTAACAGTGACGCATGTGTTTTAAATGATTTCTTTCCCCTCGATGTGGCATTTTTCTAGTCAGCCACGGCAGCTTGATCGATGGCCCAGCGTCGGAGACGATCGAGCATCCGGGGACCCTAGGCCAGAGTGGTTAACAGTGACGCATGTGTTGTAAATGGTTTCTTTCCCCTCGTTGTGCCATTTTTCTAGTTCGCCACGGCAGCTTGCCCGATGTGCCAGCGCCGGAGGCGAGCGCGCATCCGGGTACCCTAGGCCAGAGCAGCTAACAGTGACGCATGCGTTGTAAATGGTTTCTTTCCCCTCGTTGTGGCACTTTTCTAGTTCGCCACGACAGCTTGCTCGATGGGCCATCGGCGGAGGCGAGCGGGCATCCGGGCACACTAGGCCACAGCGGCTAATAGTGACGCATGTGTTTTAAATAATTTCTTTCCCCTCGATGTGACATTTTCTTGTTAGATACGGCAGCTCGCTCGGTGGCCCAGCGTCGGAGGCAATCGAGCATCCGGGTAGCCTAGGCCAGAGCGGCTAACAGTGAAGCATGTGTTGTAAATGGTTTCTTCCCCTCGTTGTGGCGTTTTTCTAGTTAGTCACAGCAGCATGCTGGATGGGCCAGCGCAGGAGGTGATCGGGCATCTGGGCACCCTAGCCCAGAGCAGCTAACAGTGACGCATGTGTTTTAAATGATTTCTTCCCCTCGATGTGGCATTTTTCTAGTCAGCCACGGCAGCTTGATCGATGGCCCAGCGTCGGAGGCGATCGAGCATCCGTGGACGCTAGGCCAGAGCGGTTAACAGAGACGCATGTGTTGTAAATGGTTTCTTTCCTCTCGTTGTGGCCCTTTTCTAGTTAGCCACGGCAGCTTGCTCGATGGGCCAGCGCCGGAGGCGAGCGGGCATCCGGGCACCCTAGGCCACAGCGGCTAATAGTGACGCATGTGTTTTAAATGATTTCTTTCCGCACGATGTGGCATTTTTCTAGTCAGCCACGGCAGCTTGATCGATGGCCCAGCGCCAGAGGCGATCGGGCATTCGGGGACCCTAGGCCAGAGCGGCTAAGAGTGACGCATGTGTTGTGAATGGTTTCTTTCCCCTCGTTGTGGCATTTTTCTAGTTCGCCACGGCAGCTTGCTCAATAGGCCAGCGCCGGAGGCGAGCGGGCATCCGGGCACCCTAGGCCAGAGCAGCTAACAGTGACGCATGTATTGCAAATGGTTGCTTTCCCCTTGTTGTGGCACGTTTCTTGTTCACCACGGCAGCTTGATCGATGGGCCAGCGCCAGAGGCGATCGGGCATCCGGGCAGATTAGGCCTAGAGCGGCTAACAGTGACGCATGTCTTGTAAATGATTTCTTTCCCCTCGTTGTGGCATTTTTCTATTTAGCCACGGCAGATTGCTCGATGTTCCAGCGCCAGAGGCGAGCGGGCATCCGGGCACCCTAGTCCAGAGCGAATAAAAGGGAAGCATGTGTTGTAAATTGTTTCTTTCCCCTCGTTGTGGCATTTTTCTAGTTCGCCACGGCAGCTTGCCCGATGTGCCAGCGCCCGAGGCGAGCGGGCATCCGGGTACCCTAGGCCAGAGCAGCTAACAGTGACGCATGCGTTGTAAATGGTTTCTTTCCCCTCGTTGTGGCACTTTTCTAGTTCGCCACTACAGCTTGCTCGATGGGCCATCGGCGGAGGCGAGCGGGCATCCGGGCACACTAGGCCACAGCGGCTAATAGTGACGCATGTGTTTTAAATGATTTCTTTCCCCTCGATGTGACATTTTCTTGTTAGCCACGGCAGCTCGCTCGGTGGCCCAGCGTCGGAGGCAATCGAGCATCCGGGTAGCCTAGGCCAGAGCGGCTAACAGTGACGCATGTGTTGTAAATGGTTTCTTCCCCTCGTTGTGGCGTTTTTCTAGTTAGTCACATCAGCTTGCTGGATGGGCCAGCGCCGGAGGTGATCGGGCATCTGGGCACCCTAGCCCAGAGCAGCTACCAGTGACGCATGCGTTGTAAATGGTTTCTTTCCCCTCGTTGTGGCACTTTTCTAGTTCGCCACGACAGCTTGGTCGATGGGCCATTGGCGGAGGCGAGCGGGCATCCCGGCACACTAGACCACAGCGGCTAATAGTGACGCATGTTTTTAAATGATTTCCTTCCCCTCGATGTGACATTTTCTTGTTAGCCACGGCAGCTTGCTCGGTGGCCCAGCGTCGGAGGCAATCGGGCATGTGGGCACCCTAGCCCAGAGCAGCTAACAGTGACGCATGTGTTTTAAATGATTTCTTTCCCCTCGATGTGGCATTTTTCTAGTCAGCCACGGCAGCTTGATCGATGGCCCAGCGTCGGAGGCGATCGAGCATCTGGGGACCCTAGGCCAGAGCGGTTAACAGTGACGCATGTGTTGTAAATGGTTTCTTTCCCCTCGTTGTGGCCCTTTTCTAGTTAGCCACGGCAGCTTGCTCGATGGGAGAGCGCCGGAGGCGAGCGGGCATCCGGGCACCCTAGGCCACAGCGGCTAACAGTGATGCATGTGTTTTAAATGATTTCTTTCCCCACGATGTGGCATTTTTCTAGTCAGCCACGGCAGCTTGATCGATGGCCCAGCGCCAGAGGCGATCGGGCATTCGGGGACCCTAGGCCAGAGCGGTTAACAGTGACGCATGTGTTGTAAATGGTTTCTTTCCCCTCGATGTGGCATTTTTCTAGTTCGCCACGGCAGCTTGCCCGATGTGCCAGCGCCCGAGGCGAGCGGGCATCCGGGTACCCTAGGTCAGAGCAGCTAACAGTGACGCATGCGTTGTAAATGGTTTCTTCCCCTCGTTGTGGCGTTTTTCTAGTTAGTCACAGCAGCTTGCTGGATGGGCCAGCGCCGGAGGTGATCGGGCATCTGGGAACCCTAGCCCAGAGCAGCTAACAGTGACGCATGTGTTTTAAATGATTTCTTCCCCTCGATGTGGCATTTTTCTAGTCAGCCACGGCAGCTTGATCGATGGCCCAGCGTCGGAGGCGATCGAGCATCCGTGGACGATAGGCCAGAGCGGTTAACAGTGACGCATGTGTTGTAAATGGTTTCTTTCCTCTCGTTGTGGCCCTTTTCTAGTTAGCCACGGCAGCTTGCTCGATGGTCCAGCGCCGGAGGCGAGCAGGCATCCGGGCACCCTAGGCCACAGCGGCTAACAGTCACGCATGTATTTTAAATGATTTCTTTCCCCTGGATGTGGCATTTTTCTAGTCAGCCACGGCAGCTTGATCGATGACCCAGCGCCAGAGGCGATCGGGCATTCGGGGACCCTAGGCCAGAGCGGCTAAGAGTGACGCATGCTTTGTAAATGGTTTCATTCCCCTCGTTGTGGCATTTTTATGGTTACCTACGGCAGCTTGCCCGATGTGCCAGCGCCCGAGGCGAGCGGGCATCCGGGCACCCTAGGCCAGAGCAGCTAACAGTGACGCATGCGTTGTAAACGGTTTCTTTCCCCTCGTTGTGACACTTTTCTAGTTCGCCACGACAGCTTGCTCGATGGGCCAGCGCCGGAGGCGAGCGGGCATCCGGGCACCCTAGGCCACAGCGGCTAACAGTGACGCATGTGCTTTACATGATTTCTTTCCGCTCGATGTGACAGTTTTCTAGTTAGTCACTGCAGCTTGCTCGATGGGCCAGCGCCGGAGGCGAGCGGGCATCCGGGCACCCTAGGCCGGAGGGGCTAACAGTGACGCATGAGTTCTAAATGGTTTCTTTCCCTCGTTGTGGCATTTTTCTACTTAGCCACGGCAGCTTGCTCGATGGGCCAGCGCTGGAGGCGAGTGTGTATCCGGGCACCCTAGGCCAGAGCGGCTAACAGTGACGCATGTGTTGTAAATGGTTTCTTTCCCCTCGTTGTGGCTTTTTTCTAGTTAGCCACGCCAGATTGCTCGATGGGCCAGCGCCGGAGGCAATCGGGCATCCGGGCACCCTAGGCCACAGCGGCTAACAGTGACGCTTGTGTTTTAAATGACTTGTTTCCCCTCGTTATGCCATTTTTTCTATTTAGCCATGGCAGCTTGCTCGATGGGCCAGCGCTGGAGGCGAGTGGGCATCTGGGCACCCTAGGCCAGAGCAGCTAACAGTGACGCATGTGTCTCAAATGGTTGCTTTCCCCTCGTTGTGGCACTTTTCTTGTTCGCCACGGCAGCTTGATCGATGGGCCAGCGCCGGAGGCGATCGGGCATCCGGGCACATTAGGCCTAGAGCGGCTAACAGTGACGCATGTCTTGTAAATGATTTCTTTCCCCTCGTTGTGGCATTTTTCTATTTAGCCACGGCAGCTTGCTCGATGGGCCAGCTCCGGAGGCGATCGGGCATCTGGGCACCCTAGCCCAGAGCAGCTAACAGTGACGCATGTGTTTTAATTGTTTTCTTTCCCCTCGATGTGGCATTTTTCTAGTCAGCCACGGCAGCCTGATCGATGGCCCAGCGTCGGAGGCGATCTAGCATCCGGGGACCCTAGGCCAGAGCGGCTAACAGTGACGCATGTGTTCCAAATGGTTTCTTTCCCCTCGTTGTGGCATTTTTCTAGTTAGCCACGGCAGCTTGCTCGATGGGCCAGCGCCGGAGGTGATCGGGCATTCGTGGACCCTAGGCCAGAGCAGCTAACAGTGACGCATGTGTTCCAAATGGTGTCTTTCCCCTCGTTGTGGTATTTTTCTAGTTATCCACGGCAGCTTGCTCGATAGGCCAGCGCCGGAGGCGATCTGGCATCCGGGCACCCTAAGCCAGAGCGGCTAACAGTGACGCATGTGTTGTAAACGATTTCTTTCCCCTCGATGTGGCATTTTTCTAGTCAGGCACGGCAGCTTGATCGATGGCCCAGCGTCGGAGGCGATCGAGCATCCGGGGACGCTAGGCCGGAGCGGTTAACAGTGACGCATGTGTTGTAAATGGTTTCTTTCCTCTCGTTGTGGCCCTTTTCTAGTTAGCCACGGCAGCTTGCTCGACGGGCCAGCGCAGGAGGCGAGCGGGCATCCGGGAACCCTAGGCCACAGCGGCTAACAGTGACGCATGTGTTTTAAATGATTTCTTTTCCCACGATGTGGCATTTTTCTAGTCAGCCACGGCAGCTTGATCGATGGCCCAGCGCCAGAGGCGATCGGGCATTCGGGGACCCTAGGCCAGAGCGGCTAAGAGTGACGCATGTGTTGTGAATGGTTTCTTTCCCCTCGTTGTGGCATTTTTCTAGTTCGCCACGGCAGCTTGCTCGATAGGCCAGCGCCGGAGGCGAGCGGGCATCCGGGCACCCTAGGCCAGAGCAGCTAACAGTGACGCATGTATTGCAAATGGTTGCTTTCCCCTTGTTGTGGCACGTTTCTTGTTCGCCACGGCAGCTTGATCGATGGGCCAGCGCCGGAGGCGATTGGGCATCCGGTCAGATTAGGCCTAGAGCGGCTAACAGTGACGCATGTCTTGTAAATGATTTCTTTCCCCTCGTTGTGGCATTTTTCTATTTAGCCACGGCAGATTGCTCGATGTTCCAGCGCAAGAGGCGAGCGGGCATCCGGGCTCCCTAGTCCAGAGCGAATAAAAGGGAAGCATGTGTTGTAAATGGTTTCTTTCCCCTCGTTGTGGCATTTTTCTAGTTAGTCACAGCAGCTTGCTGGATGGGCCAGCGCCGGAGGCGATCGGGCATCTGGGCACCCTAGCCCAGAGCAGCTAACCATGACGCATGTGTTTTAAATGATTTCTTTCCCCTCGATGTGGCATTTTTCTAGTCAGCCACGGCAGCTTGATCGATGGCCAAGCGTCGGAGGCGATCGAGCATCCGGGGACCCTAGGCCAGAGCGGTTAGCAGTGACGCATGTGTTGTAAATGGTTTCTTTCCCCTCGTTGTGGCCCATTTCTAGTTAGCCACGGCAGCTTGCTCGATGGGCCAGCGCCGGAGGCGAGCGGGCATCCGGGCACCCTAGGTCACAGCGGCTAACAGTGCCGCATGTGTTTTACATGATTTCTTTCCGCTCGATGTGACAGTTTTCTAGTTAGCCACTGCAGCTTGCTCGATGGGCCAGCGCCGGAGGCGAGCGGGCATCCGGGCACCCTAGGCCGGAGCGGCTAACAGTGACGCATGTGTTGTAAATGGTTTCTTTCCCCTCGTTGTGGCATTTTTCTAGTTCGCCACGGCAGCTTGCTCGACAGGCCAGCGCCGGAGGCGAGTGGGTATCAGGGCACCCTAGGCCAGAGCGGCTAACAGTGACGCATGTGTTGCAGATGGTTGCTTTCCCCTCGTTGTGGCACTTTTCTAGTTCGCCACGACAGCTTGCTCGATGGGCCAGCGAAGGAGGCGAGCGGGCATCCGGGCACCCTAGGCCACAGCGGCTAACAGTGACGCATGTGTTTTAAATGATTTCTTTCCGCTCGATGTAACATTTTTCTAGTTAGCCACTGCAGCTTGCTCGATGGGCCAGCGCCGGAGGCGAGCGGACATCCGGGCACCCTAGGCCGGAGCGGCTAACAGTGACGCATGTGTTGTAAATGGTTTCTTTCCCCTCGTTGTGGCATTTTTCTAGTTCGCCATGGCAGCTTTCCCAATGTGCCAGCGCCCGAGGCGAGCGGGCATCCGGGCACCCTAGGCCAGAGCAGCTAACTGTGACGCATGCGTTGTAAATGGTTTCTTTCCCTCGTTGTGGCACTTTTCTAGTTCGCCACGACAGCTTGCTCGATGGGCCATCGGCGGAAGCGAGCGGGCATCCGGGCACACTAGGCCACAGCGGCTGATAGTGACGCATGTGTTTTAAAAGATTTCTTTCCCCTCGATGTGACATTTTCTTGTTAGCCACGGCAGCTTGCTCGGTGGCCCAGCGTCGGAGGCAATCGAGCATCCGGGTAGCCTAGGCCAGAGCGGCTAACAGTGACGCATGTGTTCTAAATGGTTTCTTTCCCCTCGTTGTGGCCCTTTTCTAGTTAGCCACGGCAGCTTGCTCGATGGGCCAGCGCCAGAGACGAGCGGGCATCCGGGCACCGTAGGCCACAGCGGCTAACAGTGACGCATGTGTTTTAAATGATTTCTTTCCCCACGATGTGGCATTTTTCTAGTCAGCCACGGCAGCTTGATCGATGGCCCAGCGCCAGAGGCGATCGGGCATTCGGGGACCCTAGGCCAGAGCGGCTAAGAGTGACGCATGTGTTGTAAATGGTTTCTTTCCCCTCGTTGTGGCATTTTTCTAGTTCGCCACGGCAGCTTGCTCGATAGGCCAGCGCCGGAGGCGAGTGGGCATCCGGGCACCCTAGGCCAGAGCGGCTAACAGTGACGCATGAATTCTAAATGGTTTCTTTCCCCTCGTTGTGGCATTTTTCTACTTAGCCACGGCAGCTTGCTCGATGGCCCAGCGTCGGAGGCGATCGAGCATCCGGGGACCCTAGGCCAGAGCGGCTAACAGTGACGCATGTGTTCCAAATGGTTTCTTTCCCCTCGTTGTGGCATTTTTCTAGTTAGCCACGGCAGCTTGCTCGATGGGCCAGCCTCGGAGGTGATCGGGCATTCGTGGACCCTAGGCCAGAGCAGCTAACAGTGACGCATGTGTTCCAAATGGTGTCTTTCCCCTCGTTGTGGCCCTTTTCTAGTTAGCCACGGCAGCTTGCTCGACGGGCCAGCGCAGGAGGCGAGCGGGCATCCGGGAACCCTAGGCCACAGCGGCTAACAGTGACGCATGTGTTTTAAATTATTTCTTTCCCCACGATGTGGCATTTTTCTAGTCAGCCACGGCAGCTTGATCGATGGCCCAGCGCCAGAGGCGATCGGGCATTCGGGGACCCTAGGCCAGAGCGGCTAAGAGTGACGCATGTGTTGTGAATGGTTTCTTTCCCCTCGTTGTGGCATTTTTCTAGTTCGCCACGGCAGCTTGCTCGATAGGCCAGCGCCGGAGGCGAGCGGGCATCCGGGCACCCTAGGCCAGAGCAGCTAACAGTGACGCATGTATTGCAAATGGTTGCTTTCCCCTTGTTGTGGCACGTTTCTTGTTCGCCACGGCAGCTTGATCGATGGGCCAGCGCCGGAGGCGATTGGGCATCCGGGCAGATTAGGCCTAGAGCGGCTAACAGTGACGCATGTCTTGTAAATGATTTCTTTCCCCTCGTTGTGGCATTTTTCTATTTAGCCACGGCAGATTGCTCGATGTTCCAGCGCAAGAGGCGAGCGGGCATCCGGGCTCCCTAGTCCAGAGCGAATAAAAGGGAAGCATGTGTTGTAAATGGTTTCTTTCCCCTCGTTGTGGCATTTTTCTAGTTAGTCACAGCAGCTTGCTGGATGGGCCAGCGCCGGAGGCGATCGGGCATCTGGGCACCCTAGCCCAGAGCAGCTAACCATGACGCATGTGTTTTAAATGATTTCTTTCCCCTCGATGTGGCATTTTTCTAGTCAGCCACGGCAGCTTGATCGATGGCCCAGCGTCGGAGGCGATCGAGCATCCGGGGACCCTAGGCCAGAGCGGTTAGCAGTGACGCATGTGTTGTAAATGGTTTCTTTCCCCTCGTTGTGGCCCATTTCTAGTTAGCCACGGCAGCTTGCTCGATGGGCCAGCGCCGGAGGCGAGCGGGCATCCGGGCACCCTAGGTCACAGCGGCTAACAGTGACGCATGTGTTTTACATGATTTCTTTCCGCTCGATGTGACAGTTTTCTAGTTAGCCACTGCAGCTTGCTCGATGGGCCAGCGCCGGAGGCGAGCGGGCATCCGGGCACCCTAGGCCGGAGTGGCTAACAGTGACGCATGTGTTGTAAATGGTTTCTTTCCCCTCGTTGTGGCATTTTTCTAGTTCGCCACGGCAGCTTGCTCGACAGGCCAGCGCCGGAGGAGAGTGGGTATCCGGGCACCCTAGGCCAGAGCGCCTAACAGTGACGCATGTGTTGCAGATGGTTGCTTTCCCCTCGTTGTGGCACTTTTCTAGTTCGCCACGACAGCTTGCTCGATGGGCCAGCGAAGGAGGCGAGCGGGCATCCGGGCACCCTAGGCCACAGCGGCTAACAGTGACGCATGTGTTTTAAATGATTTCTTTCCGCTCGATGTAACATTTTTCTAGTTAGCCACTGCAGCTTGCTCGATGGGCCAGCGCCGGAGACGAGCGGACATCCGGGCACCCTAGGCCGGAGCGGCTAACAGTGACGCATGTGTTGTAAATGGTTTCTTTCCCCTCGTTGTGGCATTTTTCTAGTTCGCCATGGCAGCTTTCCCGATGTGCCAGCGCCCGAGGCGAGCGGGCATCCGGGCACCCTAGGCCAGAGCAGCTAACTGTGACGCATGCGTTGTAAATGGTTTCTTTCCCTCGTTGTGGCACTTTTCTAGTTCGCCACGACAGCTTGCTCGATGGGCCATCGGCGGAAGCGAGCGGGCATCCGGGCACACTAGGCCACAGCGGCTGATAGTGACGCATGTGTTTTAAAAGATTTCTTTCCCCTCGATGTGACATTTTCTTGTTAGCCACGGCAGCTTGCTCGGTGGCCCAGCGTCGGAGGCAATCGAGCATCCGGGTAGCCTAGGCCAGAGCGGCTAACAGTGACGCATGTGTTCTAAATGGTTTCTTTCCCCTCGTTGTGGCCCTTTTCTAGTTAGCCACGGCAGCTTGCTCGATGGGCCAGCGCCAGAGACGAGCGGGCATCCGGGCACCGTAGGCCACAGCGGCTAACAGTGACGCATGTGTTTTAAATGATTTCTTTCCCCACGATGTGGCATTTTTCTAGTCAGCCACGGCAGCTTGATCGATGGCCCAGCGCCAGAGGCGATCGGGCATTCGGGGACCCTAGGCCACAGCGGCTAAGAGTGACGCATGTGTTGTAAATGGTTTCTTTCCCCTCGTTGTGGCATTTTTCTAGTTCGCCACGGCAGCTTGCTCGATAGGCCAGCGCCGGAGGCGAGTGGGCATCCGGGCACCCTAGGCCAGAGCGGCTAACAGTGACGCATGAATTCTAAATGGTTTCTTTCCCCTCGTTGTGGCATTTTTCTACTTAGCCACGGCAGCTTGCTCGATGGGCCAGCGCTGGAGGCGAGTGGGCATCCGGGCAACCTAGGCCAGAGCGGCTAACAGTGACGCATGTGTTGCAGATGGTTGCTTTCCCCTCGTTGTGGCACTTTTCTTGTTCGCCACGACAGCTTGCTCGATGGGCCAGCGAAGGAGGCGAGCGGGCATCCGGGCACCCTAGGCCACAGCGGCTAACAGTGACGCATGTGTTTTAAATGATTTCTTTCCGCTCGATGTAACATTTTTCTAGTTAGCCACTGCAGCTTGCTCGATGGGCCAGCGCCGGAGGCGAGCGGACATCCGGGCACCCTAGGCCGGAGCGGCTAACAGTGACGCATGTGTTGTAAATGGTTTCTTTCCCCTCGTTGTGGCATTTTTCTAGTTCGCCATGGCAGCTTTCCCGATGTGCCAGCGCCCGAGGCGAGCGGGCATCCGGGCACCCTAGGCCAGAGCAGCTAACTGTGACGCATGCGTTGTAAATGGTTTCTTTCCCTCGTTGTGGCACTTTTCTAGTTCGCCACGACAGCTTGCTCGATGGGCCATCGGCGGAAGCGAGCGGGCATCCGGGCACACTAGGCCACAGCGGCTGATAGTGACGCATGTGTTTTAAATGATTTCTTTCCCCTCGATGTGACATTTTCTTGTTAGCCACGGCAGCTTGCTCGGTGGCCCAGCGTCGGAGGCAATCGAGCATCCGGGTAGCCTAGGCCAGAGCGGCTAACAGTGACGCATGTGTTCTAAATGGTTTCTTTCCCCTCGTTGTGCCCTTTTCTAGTTAGCCACGGCAGCTTGCTCGATGGGCCAGCGCCGGAGACGAGCGGGCATCCGGGCACCGTAGGCCACAGCGGCTAACAGTGACGCATGTGTTTTAAATGATTTCTTTCCCCACGATGTGGCATTTTTCTAGTCAGCCACGGCAGCTTGATCGATGGCCCAGCGCCAGAGGCGATCGGGCATTCGGGGACCCTAGGCCAGAGCGGCTAAGAGTGACGCATGTGTTGTAAATGGTTTCTTTCCCCTCGTTGTGGCATTTTTCTAGTTCGCCACGGCAGCTTGCTCGATAGGCCAGCGCCGGAGGCGAGTGGGCATCCGGGCACCCTAGGCCAGAGCTACTAACAGTGACGCATGAATTCTAAATGGTTTCTTTCCCCTCGTTGTGGCATTTTTCTACTTAGCCACGGCAGCTTGCTCGATGGGCCAGCGCTGGAGGCGAGTGGGCATCCGGGCAACCTAGGCCAGAGCGGCTAACAGTGACGCATGTGTTGCAGATGGTTGCTTTCCCCTCGTTGTGGCACTTTTCTTGTTAGCCACGGCAGCTTGCCCGATGTGCCAGCGCCCGAGGCGAGCGGGCATCCGGGCACCCTAGGCCAGAGCAGCTAACAGTGACGCATGCGTTGTAAATGGTTTCTTTCCCCTCGTTGTGGCACTTTTCTAGTTCGCCACGACAGCTATCTCGATAGGCCAGCGCCGGAGGCGAGCGGGCATCCGGGCACCCTAGGCCACAACGGCTAACTGTGACGCCTGTGTTTTAAATGATTTCTTTCCGCTAGATGCGACATTTTTCTAGTTAGCCACTGCAGCTTGCTCGATGGGCCAGCGCCGGAGGCGAGCGGATATCCGGGCACCCTAGGCCACAGCGGCTAACAGTGACGCATGTGTTTTAAATGATTTCTTTCCGCTCGATGTGACATTTTTCTAGTTAGCCACGGCAGCTTGCTCAATGGGCCAGCGCCGGAGGCGAGCGGACATCCGGGCACCCTAGGCCGGAGCGGCTAACAGTGACCCATGTGTTGTAAATGATTTCTTTCCCCTCGATGTGGCATTTTTCTAGTCAGCCACGGCAGCTTGATCGATGGCCAAGCGTCGGAGGCGATCGAGCATCCGGGGACCCTAGGCCAGAGCGGTTAGCAGTGACGCATGTGTTGTAAATGGTTTCTTTCCCCTCGTTGTGGCCCATTTCTAGTTAGCCACGGCAGCTTGCTCGATGGGCCAGCGCCGGAGGCGAGCGGGCATCCGGGCACCCTAGGTCACAGCGGCTAACAGTGCCGCATGTGTTTTACATGATTTCTTTCCGCTCGATGTGACAGTTTTCTAGTTAGCCACTGCAGCTTGCTCGATGGGCCAGCGCCGGAGGCGAGCGGGCATCCGGGCACCCTAGGCCGGAGCGGCTAACAGTGACGCATGTGTTGTAAATGGTTTCTTTCCCCTCGTTGTGGCATTTTTCTAGTTCGCCACGGCAGCTTGCTCGACAGGCCAGCGCCGGAGGCGAGTGGGTATCAGGGCACCCTAGGCCAGAGCGGCTAACAGTGACGCATGTGTT